>NC_058098.1:135307196-135610227 GCF_020171115.1 Neogale vison
CATAAAATGCAGACTGTCACCGAATAATCTAATTGAATTTCAAATGCATGAAATGACCTCACTGAAGAATGTGTGTTTGGAGGGGGAGATGCTACCCTAATTAACTTTGGAAATGAGTGGAGGGAGAGAGTAGGAATAAAAGCAAAAGGAACTGTACATAAGAATTGTGTTATGGCTGATAAAGTTGTTTTTCATTGGAGTCCAGGTTGACATTTCTGATATGCTAACCATGTACCCCAGAATTGAAAGAGTAAGTGAATGGATGGTGGATGGTGGGAGCCAGATTTCTCATTGTCGAAGTGGGAGGCTGTAGATAAGAAAGGATATGATCCATGCGGCAGTAGATTAGAGTTGGAGATGTCAGTGTGAATTCATGTTCAACTGAATACAGTTACTGGCCATTAAAGGTAGAAATATTTATTGATATGTTTATAGAAGAAGGTTAGTATACAAATACACACACACACATATATGTATATGTATATATGTATATATATGTATATATATGTATTGTTTTTTACTTTGAGAATTGAGAGAGCGCAGAAGACATACACCTCAGCCAAACAAGCACACCCAGGGCCCAGGTTTTGGATTCTAATACCATTCTTCAATAAAAATAACCAAGGCTTCTTGGAGAAATAGATGATTATAATGGCAGAAAGAACGGAAGTGCTCAGCACATGCCCACGCACACACACACACACACACACACAGTGATGGTGTATGTTGAAGGAGTCAAGTAGAAGAGTTGCCCATGCCAAAGCTAGAACATTTCCACAAAATGATTAAAGTCATATGGGATTCTAACCAAAGTATAAAATGAATGTCAAGAAGTCCACAGCAAGATAACAAATGGTTGAATAAGTAAATTAATTATGAGTGGAAAAGACAAATTTCTCTCTAGCATTTATGAGTGAATAAGCTGTATCCTCAATGAAGAGTATCACTCAATATTTTTGAGTGAGTACATGAGTAAATAACATGAATGGATAATTATTCTATCTTTGTCAAAATTGTCACTCTAGCAACTCAGGTTCAAGATACAATGACAACCCTCTTCTATTTTTTCTGGAAACACAAATATTAAATTAACTTTAAGTTTAAAGTCCTCCAAGTGCTGTCATTGCTGCAAAGATGCCAAAGATTTTCAGTTTCTAGATGCTGTCAGGCTCCTTTTAATGGCAGTTTCATCTCAAGTTTGTTTATTTTATAACACCAATAACAATAATTTAAAAAAGTGTACCTATCTCTGAACTCCCTTGCAGAATAACAAATCCGCTCTGCAGAAATGTTCCAGTTTGATTATCCCCTAAGCCTTCAGGCCTATCCCAGCCACAATAAATGCCACATGTTTGGGGAATACATGTCATTTGCAATAGCATGTGCTCTTTGAAAACATGTGTGTGTGTGCTCCTCAAGCCAAAGACAGCAGAGTAGGATAGAGAATGTTCTGGGTGAGGGAATGAGCCTGAGGCCGACGATGGGCTTCCATCTCCTGTGTAAACTTTCAGGCTGAGATTGTCTCTTTCTCTCCTCGATTTCAATAAAAGGGCATCCATTTTATTCAAAGTGCCAGTGTTGAATCTGCACAAAACCGTGTGTCCTTGGTCTAATTGAAAAGCCACTTCTCTTGCATTAAGTGTGTTATTAGTTATGCACCATCAAAGTCTCTCACATTTTCCCAATAAACCAGCATGTCAGTTTTGCCTTTAAGTCTTGACCTCCTATACCCTGCCCCATTCCTTTCTGCCCCCCACCCTTCCCTCAGAATCAGGAAGTGTGGAATGTTGGATTATTTTTGAGATTGAGGACACGGAAGCTGATGGAGGGTAACTGATACCCCGAGGTTAAAGAAACCAAGTAGAGAAGCACCTGTGCAAATAGACAGTGAGCTATTTGTTTTGTTTTTAGGGACACAACTCAAATTCTCTAGCATGTACCCTGATCATAGGACATTATTTGCTGTAAGTCTGGCTCTTGTACAAGAATTTCTGGGTGCTGTTTGGAAGTGTTTCTTTTTCCCTCTATCTCAGTACCTCCCACTCTCCTCTGGCTCCACGGATTTCTGTCTCTGCATGCATCACTGTCTGCCTTATAGGAATCAGTAGGAGGATGCACCTGTGCCACAGTTGGGAGCAGCATGAAGGGTACTGCCCAAATGTGAATCTCCCCGTACCTGTGTCGCCAATCCCACCACCAGGGTTAGTGTCAGTCCTGAGCTGGATGGTGTCCAGTAGAGACTGTGGAATGGGACTGGTTATGTTGAGCAATTTAAGGATGGGGAAGGGTCAGGGCTGGAACTAATGTGTTCTGATCCCCATTGCATGCCAGGCTGTGTCCTGGGCCCTTTATAGCTATCCCCCATTAATTTTGGACTTAACTATCATCACTCCCATCTTAAGATGAAGGAAATCACACAGAGAGGTTAAGTCACTTGGCCAGGGTCATTTAGCCAGCAGTAGCAATAGCAGGGTTTGAAGCAGACTGGATAATTCAATCATTATTGCTCTTTGTACTAAAAGACAGCCCTGAGTACATTAGAAGTGTTATAAGGAATTTAGTTTCTCAAGGATCAAGGACTAATCTTATTTGTATTCATCACATGAATATAATACACCAAGCACCTGAGAAAGAAAAAGGATGGGAAATTCTACCCATATTTCATACGTTCAAGGAACATTGGCTTCTATTGTGATCGGCGATCTACACTTCTTTTTTTATTTTTTTTAAATGGAGAATAGCTGAATATTTTCCACTTGAGTATAAATGGATGTCTAAATTGCAAAGGTGCCTAGAGCTCAGACTTACTGCGTAGCTTTCAGCGTAGGTATCCACCCTGCATTGCACAATCATCAAATGGGATATGATGCAATTTTTAAAAACAGACTTTGCAAAACAAGTATTGGGTAACCCCAAGCTCTCTTTATCCTTGTATGTGCCTAGCAATCTTGCAGGTCTATTTGGCAGGAAAAAAAATTTGCCCTTGGACAGCAGTTCAGCAAGATACTCAAAGGCTCAGAAAAGCACGAGGTTTGGGAGTGTTGCAATCAGTCAGCCTGACTGAGATTAACTGAGGAGGAAGTGCTCCCGCTTCACGGGGCCCCTCCTCTCCCTGTGTTAAGGCAGCAGGACTTAGAGAAAAGCCAAATGCATCTGACACGTCTCAGGGTTTACACACTGCAGACGGCAGGGCCTGCAGCAGAGATGGAAACTTTCTAATACTTTTGTTTTCTGATGATAAAATGAAGCAATGTTACAGAAAACGTGGGAAAAAAAATATTAATCACACCTTTGATCACCCCAACAAAAGTGTTTTCATTTCACGTGTTCCCTTCCAGACTTTCTTATCACTCATTCCTATTTTATGCTGTGGGAGAGAATTGAGGAAGCATACCACCTACTGGGTGAGCAGCTGGACTCTGTGACTTACATTTATAATCAAATTTATCTCTCACAAAAGTCCTCCAAAGTCCATCGGAAGAGTTTCTCCCATCTTACAGATGAGCATATAAATTAAGGAAGTTTCAGCACCTGGCTGAAGTTCCCTGGGCAAGCCATGAATCTGGGATACAAACCCTGTTCCAAACTATGGAAAGAGCCAAGATGCCCTTCAACAGATGAATGGATGAAAAAGATATGGTCCATATATATAATGGAGTATTATGACTCCATCAGAAAGGATGCATACCCAACTTTTGTATCAACATGGAAGGGACTGGAGGAGATGATGCTGAGTGAAATAAGTCAAGCACAGAAAGTCAGTTATCCTGTGGTTTTACTTACTTGTGGAGCATAAGGAATAACACGGAGGACATTGGGAGATGGAGAGCAGAAGTGAGTTGGGAAAAATCAGAGGGGGAGACAAACCATGAGAGACTGCGGAACCTGAGAAAGACTGAGGATTTTGGAGGGGAGGGGGTTAGCAGGTTGGGTGAGCCTGGTGGTGGGTATTAAGGAGGGCACGTATTGCATGGAGCACTGGGTGTGGTGCATAAACAATGAATCTTGGAACACTGAAAAAATTAAAGTAAATTAAAAAACAGTAACACCACCACCAACAAAATCCTGTTCTCTATGACTATAAAATTAATGGTTTGTTCTTCATCATTGTCTATCAACTTTACATCTTTCTCATTTGCCAATATGTTTAAGCATGCTATTTTGCTGTATGTGTCCAAATTAATATTTTCATGTATGTAATTTAAATAGTAATAGGTATATCACCATTTCCTCTAGAACATTAAGTTTTTCAGCAAGTACAAATCTTAGGCTACAAAAAAATTAAAGTCTACAAGAAATACAGCTTTATTTTCTAGAAACAGGTTTGAATGTGTACCTCAAGCTTCCATTTTGCTGAGTGGTAAGACCTCGATTTCATCAATGAGGGACTTACACCCCTAGAGCGCTGTATGTGTTCTAGGTTCTTAAGGAGTGCCTGGAATGTTGGGGAAAAAAAGACATGTGGCTCTTAGATTTTACTCTCTATCCACTTTAACATCCCTTTTAAGTGACACATGATACCCATCCAGTTTCTAGTTTCTGTCCTTAAAGGTCACTCCCACGTCCTTCTTTTCCTAGCTACAGAGCCTCTCTCATCTGGCTTGACACAACTCTTCCCTGATTGGACGAATTATTAGTATCTTCGTGGCTCTGACTCTCCATGGCCTTGCTTCCTTCCCATCCAGGCTCCTATTTGTAGTGAATCTGCTGTATTTCTTTCTTTATTTTTTCTTTTTCTTTTTAAGATTATACCTATTTATTTATTTAGAGAGGCAGAGAGAGTTGGAGGAGAGAGCAGAGGGAGAGAGAGAGAGAGAGATTCTCTCTCTCTCTCTCTCTCTTTTTTTTTTTTAGCTTTTATTTATTTATTTGACAGACAGAGACCACAAGTAGGCAGAAGGGCAGGCAGAAGGAGGAAGGCAAGCAGGTTCCCTGCTGAGTAGAGAGCCCAATGCAGGGCTCGATCCCAGGACCCTGGGATCATGACCTGAGCTGAAGGCAGAGGCTTTAACCCACTGAGCCACCCAGGTGCCCCTAGAGAGAGAGAGAATCTTAAGGAGACTCCATGTTGAGTGCAGAGCCCAGCATGAGACCCAATCTCAAGACCCTGAGATAATAACTTGGGCTGAAACCAAGAGTCAGACACTCAACCAACTGAGCCACCCAAACACCCTGGATCTTCTGTATTTCCAGAGGAGAATCTCTGGCAGCTGCAGGCTATGAAGTCAGTAGCAGACACTTGTGATGTCTGGTATGACTCTTGGGATGTGTCAGGGCAAGAAAGGACACTTGAAGTGTAGCCATCTACATTTCATGGCCAGTGAGTGGATGGCATCTGTATGTGGTCAAGGTTCTTCAGAGGAGCAGAAACAATAGGAGGCACTATTATCTCTATCTTTATCTGTCTATCTATCTATCTAGAGACTTTAAAAGGATTTGGCTTATGAGATTGTGGAGGTTTGGAGATTTCAGTCTCTGATGGGAGAGTCCAGCAGACTAGAAACAGGAAAGAGCTACAGTCCAAGTCTGAAGGCAGTCTCATGTAGAACCAGGGAACACAGATCATGAACATGAAGTCTGAAAGCATTCTGCAGGAGAATTCTCTCTAGCTCCAAACAGGTCATCCTTTTATCCTATCAGACCTTCCCCTGATTGCATATGGCCCACCCACATTACATAGAGCAATCTGATTAAGGTCCACTGACTTACATGTAAATCTCATTCCTAAACACCCTCGCAGAAATATCCAGAATAATGTTTGACTGTATATCTGGGCACTGGGTAGCTCAGACAAGGTGACATGAAATTGACCACCACAACCTTCTTAGAATGAGCATGTGCTATGAATATATACAACAAAGACAAGGATGCTTCTTCAGTGCTTCTCTGTGAATTACTTTAAACCAAGGTATCAACTTTTTACTCTCGGAGAAGGTGTTTTCTGAAAAACAAAAGTAAAAATGAAAACAACCTGCATTTACAACATATGAATTAATTCATTCAGGAATATTACTTGTTCTAGGCATCATCCTAATCTCTGCAGATTCACAAGTGAACAGATGACTCTTCTTGGTCCCAAGGAATTGACTTTTATGGAAGGACAGATAGCAGAACAAGAAGCTGTAAAATATTGCAATAGTTGCTAAAACTACAACTGCAATAATCAAAGGTGCCAAGGGACCCCATTATTTTGGCATTTCATTAGTTTCCCTTTACTTGCTTTCATATGACTGTTATGCCCCTGGTTGCACAAGGGTTATTAAAAACAACAGCCATAGGAAACGTGCCAGTGTTTAAGGGAGTGGCGGATGTTGTGCAGGATAACATCTACAACCTCCCATGTGTCCCATCTATGAAGGCCAAGGGTGAGAAGCATCTTGATCTTGGAAAACAAAGTAGGTGTGCATTCCCTTAGCAAGTGACTGGCTTTTGCCTTAAGGACACAATTATTTCTATAAGGTATATGTATGTATGTTTTCCTTGTTTTGGCAACAAGGGAACAAAACACCAAAGCCCTTCAGGACCATGCAGCATACATTTTGTATATTGGATATACTTCAGTGCTCACATTATTTTTCTCTCTCCCTCTCTCTCATTTCATTTTTCCTTCCCTGGATTAAAAAAATAATAATAATAATAACTGTATTTAACATTTTGTTGTCAGCCAATTCAAACCCACTGTGGAAAGACATAGGAAATTAAGTTGATGCATAGGTGAATGGATGGATGGATGGATGGATGGACAAATGGACAAATGGACAAATGGACAGGAAGATAGATTTTCCTTTGAGGAAGTTATGGAAAGTATCCCTGAAGAAATGACACAGCCATGCTGGTTATAGGAGCATGAGTAGCTGTTGGTTGGTAAGGAAGGATGGTTTCCACCTAGGGTAGACAGGACAGAGGGGTGGGAGTCTGGATTGCACTAATCTTTGGGGAACAGAGCTAATTAAATAAGTGACTTAGTAATCACATCATCTGGTTAATGTACTTCAGAATGGGTCCCTTATTCTTCAGTCATTATGCTGATGGAAAGCTTTTTGAAAACAAGAAGAGCCATCTCCTGATGCTCATCCTGTAATTATCCTTTTCTTGCCTACCTCTTGCTGTTTTTGATAAGAGCCATTACGGTAATAATTACAGACTCAACTAATGTATTAATAACTGTGGATGTACATGTCTTTATGCCTCTGTGAAAGACTCAACTATGCCCACCTTTTCAATGTCCTCAGTCACAGGCTGTGTCAGATTTTTATTAATGGCCTGGTTCAGCTGCCCGAACTCCAGCTAGCTGCAAATGGGTGCAGTGTGTAGAAACAAAGCCTTTTCATTATGCCCATGGTCATTTCCCTTTTTAGGAACCTGAAATGAAATACTGTGTTTATCCTGTATATCCTAAGAATGTACGTCAGCTGTAAAGCCCGAAATAGACCTGGTTTTGCTGCCCTAAATATTTGATTCTTGAGTCAAGTTATTATAATTGCTAGACATCCTTCCTTAAATATAGCAGGACAGTCAGTGGAACTGCACATTCGAAATAAACACCATGCTCAGAGGCAGCACCGTTTCTATTTGATTTTTTTTTTTTTTTTAAATAACATCCTCAGGCTTGGTGAGTACAGCAGAATATGGAGCTATTTTGTTCATCTAAAGTCATGCAGCTTTAGGGAGTCCTGACAAAGAGCTCTTTGGGACAGGAGAAGGTGTTTGTAAGTAGTTAAGGGCTGTATGACAGAACATGACCTTTTGTAAAACCATCCTTAATCAGCCATTGTCCCACAACTCTATGGCTGCTGTGGCACTGATAAGTGGTTTCAGATTGAGCAGTGAAGGCAAATACATTTACCACAGACAAAAGCACATATTAGGGGACCTAACTGCCTTTGAACTGTTTGATAACTTATCTTCGGCAACCAGGGCACTGAGCTAAACTTGCAAGGTTTCTTTGACATCTGCAGAAATAGCCTTGAGATAAAAATATCCTCAAGCAGTCCTGCGTAGTACATACTAAAGTTAGCAGGGCAAAAACAAAGGACTCAAAGTTCATGTGTGTGTTCGGGGTGTGCTTAGGATTGTGACATGCCCACCCCTCAGCCTTCCAATCCTTCCTTTATTATTTGGGATTTGGCCCAATGATCACTCTCAGTCTGCCTTTCAATACTGGCCTTGAGAACCTAATTTTGAAATTTAATTTTGAAAGGAGCTTGATACGTTTGATTCATCTGATTTTTGTGAAATTAAACTTAAAAGTGAGACAGAAATAGAATTTGTTAATTTGAAGCAGTCATAGTGAAGGGAGTTTTGAAGGCTATTTTGAAGTCAACGGTGAACCAGGGTGGCTCAGTCAGTTAAGGGTCTGACTCTTGATTTCAGCTCAGGTCCTGATCTCAGGGCTGTGGGATGGAGCCCTGCGTCTGCTCAGTATTCAGCAGGGTGTCTGCTTGAGAAGCTCTCTCCCTCTCCCTCTGCCCCTCCACCGACCCATGCACTTTCTCTCTCTAAATAAATAAATAAATAAAATCTTTAAAAAATATTTAACCAGTATTTTTCTAACCCATGCCTTGTGGATAATACAAAGATGTAAAACACAAAAGCCTTTCCTCTATAAACTGACTGTACAGTTGGGGAGGGAAGAAGGATGTATGATCAAAATACTCTAAAAATATATATACTGTGACAGAAACAAGAAAAGCAAAATAAATAAATTTGAATAAAAACAAAACAAAACAAAAACAGAGTGCTAGCTCTAGGATTCTCTGATGTAAGAGAGGGTAATTGGCCCTGGTCAAGAACCTATTATAGGTTATGTTTCTTTGTTAGAAATTTCCCAATCTCCCATACATGAGTATGGGAGAGGGTGGGAGATTTCCAAGGGCAAAAGCTAGGAAGCTTATTTGGAAAATGCAAGGTTTATTTAGGAAGATTAGATTGTTTTCAAGCATAGCTAGGGGACAGAAAGAACACCAAAGTCAGAGCAAACCTAAACAATAAAGGATTGTTGTTCAAGACATGCCAGACATTTGAGTGAACAGAAATTAGGTCCATCTAAGAATATACATTGGGGCATAAGAAGTGATGGACATTTCTTAGAAATTCACCGTATGTAATGCAACATTTAATGTTTTAAATTATGAATAGAGTGGGTTTCCTATTAAGTAATCTAATAAATAACTGCTGAGCCACCAGTATGTGTTCTGCAATATTCTATAATCGGGGAACCCCAGAAATGAACCACACAGACCCAGTCAGGTCATTATCTTCATGAAATCTACATGCTAGTGGGTGGAAGTAGTTGATTAATAAATAAATAAGAGCTCACAAATAAATAATCAAACCAAATTAGAAATATCTGATAATACAAAGGTATGAATCAGAAGGAATGCCCTCTCTGGGTGTACAAAGTCGTAAAAAGAAGTACCACTCCCTCTGTGATGAGAAGCTTGTCTACTCCATAGCACCTTTGGCTAATACAGAGGTGCGGTTCCTCTAGCACGCTGGAGGAATTCGTGGGTCAGATTTCAGCACCGCCACCCTCCCAGTGTGGAGCCATGGTAATGCTCAAACCACAACTCAGAGGCAGTTCTGCACGAGGAAAATAGTGGTGGAGCGTCCGTGTGCTAGCGTGACCTGGGGTGGTCTCGCTGGCTGTGTGGTACTTGTCCTGAGATCTCCGTGTTGAGAAGGAGCCGGTCATGCAGAGCTGAGAGGAACAGCCTTCCAGAGTGTGGTGCTAACAAGGCAAGCACTGCAGCCCAGGGTTGCTGTGGTTGCTCCTGGAACCAAAGGCCAGTTTCTGGAGGAGAGAGGAGGTAAAGGTGGCCCACTGAGAGAAGGCATGCTAGGGCATTGGCATCTCACTTTCAGATTTCTTTAATTTTTATTAACATACAATGTATTATTTGTTTCAGGGGAATAGGTCTGTGATTCATCAGTCTTACACAATTCACAATGCTTACTATAGCACATACCCTCCCCAGTGTCCATTACCCAACCACCTCATCCCTCCCACCCCCTATATTCCAGCAATTCTCAGTTTGTTTTCTCCAATTAAGAGTCTCTTATGGTTTGTCTCCCTCCCTGGTTTCATCTTGTTTCACTGTTCCCTCCCTTCCCCTATGATCTTCTGTCTTGCTTCTCAAATTCCTCTTATCAGTGAGATCATGTGCTAACTTTCTCTGATTGACTTACCTCACTTAGCATGATATCCTCTAGTTGCATCCATGTCATTGCAAATGGCAAGATTTAGGGATTTTGATGGCTGCATAGTATTCCATATATACACATACATATCACATCTTCTTTATCCATTCATCAGTTGATGGACATCTAGGCTCTTTCCATAGTTTGGATATGGCATATACTGTGTATGTGCTGTTGTAGTTGAAATCACCTGGTCCTCGCCTCTGATCCCAGGAAGTTAATGGATCCAGACTTCCTCCCCGCAAACTGGTCAAACATTGCCCATAGATTCCTACCAAGGAGTCATCAAATATTAAGTTGAGCACATCCACCATATGAGGAACTCTGTTAGTCACTGAAAATGTTAAGAGGGAAAACCTGCCAATCCAGCTGGAGTGATAGGGAAATTGATGATTCAATTCAGTGTAAAAGTCTGTTATAGAGTAACTCCATGATGGTGTGGATCATAATAGAGTGACTTTATATGCCAAGTAAAGCTGAAGAAGTTTCAGCGAAAGGCTAACATTTGAATGGGATGCAAACATCCTTTAAAGGAGGAGTAGGAGTTTGCTAAGAAGAAGTCTCCTACCTCAGGCTTTCTTAAAACTTTTATGACATGAACTTCTTCAATAGTCTAGTGAAACCTGTAAAGTCCTTTGTAGAGCAATAACTTTTAAGCTTTAAAATATGATATGATATTTAAATGTATAAAAGCACATGTCTAGACTTACAAAGGAAACCAATTATATGGTTTTAAAATGTTTTATTAAAATACAATTCTAAAATATTCAAAAAATTATAATATATTCCCTTTTTGTCAATGTATTAATAGACCTTATTAAACATAATCCCCTAGCAGTGGCCTAATAATTATCATATTTTCAAAGTAGTGGTTAGGATAAACAGGTATATCAAGTTATCTACCATAGATGAAATGTGATATAAAAGAAATCGATGCTACTAGTGACAAAATCGATGCTACTAGTGACAAAACCATGAGTTTCGTCACTCGTACAAAACCATGAGTTATTAATAATACTATTGCTGTGGTATGTTGCTAACTTCACAATGGGAGAAAATGGTAAATATCCATGGATGTGAGTGACAATAGACAAGAAAGTATTCTTTTCCAAGTTCACAAGTCCTCTATATGCAGCCTTACTGGGAGTCAGAAACCCCAGGTCAGGACCAGGTCCTGGAAACACTAATTGCTAAGTGCAAACATAAGAAAGCAAGTGGAACATGGCAGGACTTAGAGGGGAGGAGAATCTGGCCAGATGAAAACTCTGTATGAAAACAAATGGATCAGAATTAAACCAAATTAGGAAGCCTTATATGAACATAGGATAATTTTGACTTGAGATGTATATATATATATATATATATATATATATATATATATATATATTTTTTTTTTTAACATAGAAAACATTGAAACGATTTAAAGCAGGAGAGCAACAATGTCATATTTGGGTCCTGGAAGTTAAATCTTCTATCAAATTAGGGGTATTTTGTACAATTCTTTGGCTCTTTTAAAAATACACTTCTCCGAGGATACATAGCACAAGAGAGGACTTATTTCACTTGCAAATGTTCTTAAATCCCTTCTTTTTCTATATGCAGTGAAGGAGTTACAAAGATGAACTCAGGAGGACATCGCAGTGTGGCCCATATTGACATTTAGCAATTCTTGAGGAAATTTGAGCAGTTTAAAAATATCAGGGGAATGTTTCTACCTGTCTGTTTAGTTATTCCAAGAATTTTCTTGAAGCTCCATTGACTTTCCCTTTAACTCTCCATTCCTCTACCCCGCCCCTCTCCACATCAGGGCGGGGCAGGGCAAGGGGGGACGGATAAAATGTAAGTGCTAAGGGCCTCTTGCTTGAAAAGCACACAGTGGACATTTAAATTTTCCTGGAAAAAGCAACTCCTCTAATATTGGCTAGGCTTTGAAAATATCTATAAATGAAGACCCATATATCCTAACTCATATATTTAAAAGTTATAAACCAAACAAAACGTTTGTTCAAAAAAATAATGTTTGTTTGAACTTCCAACTCCTTGCCTTGATAAAATCTCATCCTAGAAGGCTATGGAGAACTATCAGTCCCCCGGCCCACTTAGCTTTCATCCTACCCATGAATCTTCTAACCTGTGTGCACTCTGCTTGGGCAGTCTTGACCATCCCTTACATCCAGAATTTGACCGCCAGTGGCACCATCAGCCTGTGGCCACATGGACCCAAGAAGGAGACTTATGCTGGTCTGTGAAGGGAAGTCTTAGAAAAATGGGCAGAGAACTGCAGAATCCTAGGCCCTTAGAAAATGGGTAGAAGGTAGGAGAATGATTTCTTGCCCCTTGGGGATGATTCTGCTTAGACACCAGAGAAAAGACTATAAAGTGTGGAGCTCTGGACCAGGACCCTTCTGGGTCAAAGTTTAGTACTGGTTGTATGAAGGTCAAGGTTTTTCATTTTGGGCTCATTTTACTAAAAGATGAAAAAACCCTGATTATAAATACAATAATAACACTGACGTAACTGCTGTATGTATCTAATCACTAATTTATTTTCATAAATTTATTGATCATCTATCATTACATATTATATTATATGATCCAGTAGCCCTAGAGTAGGAAAATGACTTTCTCAAGAATACACAGCTATTAAATTCTAGAATCAAGATTCACCCAAATTTTCCCAGCTTAAGAGTCCCAAGCTTTAAGACCCCAAAGGAGATACAGTACTCCAAACTTTATTATTTATTTACTGTTAAAGCCTAGACAAATTGTTTTGAATGTTCTTAAAGAACGGTAAATCTTCATAACTTTCAGATAATTTTTAGATTTGATTTCTAGAAATAGTAAAAGTTATTTGACTCCTAGCAAGCTTAATTAATGTGGAAAGTCAGAGTTACACTATCTCATTGACTGCCCATTGCATGACTGACAATTTTGTTGTGATTTTTAATACTATATTTATATTAGCTTTCTTTCCATCTCACAGAGGGGAAACCAAGTCTCAGGTATTTGATGAATGAAACACAATTTCATAGATATAGAGGATACAAACCCAAGTGTTTCTAATACCGAGTCCATTTTTCTTTCCATTAAGCTACAATATATCCTGTGTGGAATCATTAAGCTAGCAGAAATATGGAAAATTATTGTTCCGTGGGGTTACACAGAAGCTCCGCCTGTCCATGGATACCCATGTTTAGGAGAAAGTTTAATTGGATAAGGAGTGTGAAATCAGAAACTGTCAATGAATATTGTCTTTTTAATGAATCAATTACATTAGATCCAGTGTTACATATCAGATATTCTCTCTGGTATTGTTTCTCCACATCCCCAGAGAAATTTATTTTATTTAGAGATACTTTTATTCATTAAAAATGCAGTCCATGCATATTATGTCACAAATCAGTGTGTGTGTGTGTGTGTGTGTGTGTGTGTGTGTGTAAATGCTCTCCACTGAGTACTAACCCATCTTTTAAGCTTGTATCATTTATTATCTCTTCCCAAACTGCCTTGACCCACCAAGTTAAAATCGATGACTCCCTCTTTGTTACCTCCATTGTTTCCTTCAGAAACATCAATGACAGCAATTCTAACAAATGTTTAAATTGTTTATTTTAGGAATTGTCTCTCTCACCAGACTCAGACGCACTTGAAGGCAGTAACTATGTTTTCTTACTTCCATTTCCTCACTATCTACCACAGCAATCAGTACAGAAAAAACACACAAGTATTTTTAAAAATAAATTTTATCCAATTATCATTTATTTTAAGACAGCCTCATGTTGCTGGCCTTATTATGCTGAATTAAAATTAGACCCAAACATAAAACAATATTTACTGAGAATATTGAGAATATACTGTGTACTGGGCACGATACTCTCTCTACCTCGGCCGGTTTTAATACAGTAATTTTAAATTATTTCATCTTCCCCTGGTCAAAGCCCACCTTTTAATTTGTTGACAGGTGTGCACACTCATGTACGTGTGTGGTGTATACATGTGTGCACATGTGTGGATGCATATATCTGTATATGTGGGTGTGCGGTATGCAGGTGCACATGTGTGCATCTGTGTGTGTGTGCACGCTGGCACTCCCGATGAGACTGAGAGGTTTGTATCCTGCAGGAACCACATGTTTGCCAAGTTGCTTCTGCTCCCCCTCCCCTCCTCCTCTTTGCCATGGTGTGAGTGCCTGGAAAGCACGGTCAGGTCAGCCCTGTTGAGCCATAGATGTGGCAGTATCTGGGCACCTGAGGATACACTTATCTTCTAGTTGATCAAAACTTGTTTATGACTTTAAACTACAGCTGTAACATTGAGATTGTGTTTTTCTCATTTATTCTTATGGACAAGATCCCTAATCTCACTCTGAAAATGTTGGTTGTGACCAGCTTTACTCTACCCTTTGTAGAACTGAGTCCTTGAGCTCAAAAAGTCTCTAAACTGACTGGATCTACTAGAGCAGAGATTTTAGGGGCTAAAATGTCTATAGCATAGACATGCTTCATTTTTTTAAGCCACTCTTATGTGCCAGCCTTTACCCAAATGTTGTGAAGGGCAACAGATTAGATAAGATCCCTGCTTTCTAAAGTCTAACTGGAGAGACAGGTGCAGAGACAGATTATTTCAGTTCCTTTGGTGAATGCAGTGAGGGAGCCAAGCACAAGAGATTAGGGACATCAGTGGTGACTCAGCCTATAGGGTCCTGGGAAGAGACACCGAGGAATGGATGCCTGAGCAGAGTATTGAAAGGTACGAAAGAACCATTCTAGTGATAAAGGGGAGAAGAAGGAGGTGTAGGGGAAGACTGACAGAGCAGACACTGGGACAAGGAAAGTCATGTGAGGCTGTACAGTGTGTATCATTAGATTGACAATCAGTTCAGGGCTGATTGTATGAGATGCGCCCATGGACCCGTGTCCTCTCTTGTAAGCTCTAAAAGCAAACGGCCTCGACAGCAGCAAGGGTTTAGGTTTCTCTCCTAATTTATACTAGCAGCTGCAGCGGCTCTGACTTGGTTCCATGCATCTCCTTTTTTCTAGATTCTGGGCTGAAGAAGCAGACCCTCTGTTCAGAACACTATGCTCAGGGCGGATGGATGGAGAGCAGGAAGGCGGGAGGCATCCAACATCTCTGAAAGTGTCTGCTCAGACACAGAGCTTGCACTGCGTTCTGCTCTCATCCACTGGGCAAGTTGTGTTACCTAACCAAGCCTGACTTTGCAAAGGAAAGGAATTCTCTTTCACCAGTTAACTCATGGTGGAGGGTGGGGATGCACAGTCCTAAAGGAAAGGCAGGGCATTCTGGGTAAGAGAATACAGCAGGGAGAGTCTGGCAGATCCGACACAGGACACAACCAAGGACAGCCTCAGCAGCTCCTGGGACTGTGCATTTGTCTTCTTGGGCTGCCTTTACAAAATAACACAGCCCCAGGAACTTAAACAACAGAAATGTAAAAAAAAAAATCAAACAAACAAACAAACAAAAAACACCACACACACACAAATCCAAACACACAAAGATATATTTTCTCGCCATTCTTGAGGCCGGAAGTCCAAGATAAAGATTCCATTTCCCTCTGGTGAGGAACCTCTTTCTGGCCCACACACCGCTGTTTTCACTCCAGGTCCTGCAGCAGACTCTCCTTGGTGCACACGCAAGGAAAGGGTGACAGCCGATTCTCTGGTGTGGATACTTATCAGGAGTCCCTGCAGATCAGGACCCGACCCTCATGACCTCCTTCAACCCGACATACCTCCATAGAGACCCTGTCTCCCAAGACAGCCATGTTGAGGCTGAGTTTTTCAAAAGTTGGATTTGAGGACATAATCATTTAGGCTAGCATAGAGCCCCTCTTTGAAAAGCATTCCAAGTAGCCCCAGGCTTCAGAGGCTGCCAGAGCTGAGGGTAGAGAGGCCCTTCCTCTGGTGCTCCCTGGACAGCAATGAGGACAGGGACACAGGTTCTTGTGTTGGCTTCAGGTGACCGTCAGGTCAGTGTTCACATCTCCATCATTTGGGATGACTCATATGTGGTCTTTTATCCAGCATCTAACCTTTGCCCGTATCATTCCAGTTTTCTGAAATATCCTATCTTCTCCAGTTAACTAATTCTCACATGCCTTGTTACTTTTGTTTGGGTTTTAATGGGGGGAAAAATGGTGATCTCTTTTATGAAACCCAGTCAAATATCCCTTCTTCCAATCTGGCTCCCCTGGTGCCCTCATTACGACTTGCCTTTACCAGCAGCTTCCTTGTGGTTACTCTCCCAAGTGTTCGGTAATTCTTTATGTATTTGAATTTCTTCTCTTTCTTAAATGTTAAACGAAGTCCTCTCTATATCCCAAACATTTGCACAGACTCTAACTAGGTCAATAAAAAAATGCATGAATGAATAAGTGAAAACCATAATTAAGAGTATATCCCTTCTTCCTCCAGCAAAATCTGCATGCTTCACTTGACCATTCCTACCTTCTCTGAAAAATCCAGAACTATGTCATTACTGGGATTTGAGGCATGACCTGGAGGAAGGGAGAAGAGAGAGGAAGAGAAACCTTCCCCAAAGCTCGAAAGCCCATCAGATGTCTTACTTATTACTGTCAACTCCATCCCAGCTGCTGCCCTCCGAGCCTCCACCCTTTTGCTGTCTCTGGGCCATCAAAGGGCTCTTTGCAGCCGGCAATCTAATTAGCCAGCCTGGAGGACCACAGAGGACCAGGGCAGGCACACTAGAGCTTGTTAAAAGCTCCCGTCTCCTGCTTGGGAAATTGCTCTCCGTTTTACCAGGGCTGTTTGCATTTTGCAGCTCCCAAGGGATAGAGGGCAGAGCTGGTTGAATTCCTGGCTAAGCCATTTGGCCCAGAGCCTCCATAAAACCTTGGCCCCAGCCTTCCTGACTTGGGCTTTCCTCATTAAACCTGGAGACAGGAGCCTGCTGTTTGGCCAGCAGAGACCTACGTGAGACAGACTGCTCTCCTCGCCCTGAGGGCACAGGACCCAAAGAGAAGGGAGGGTGGTGGTGGGAGCCAGTGGGAGCTACTGATGGGAGGGTAAGAAGTCACACAAAAAGCAGAGAAATGCCAACCAGAACCTCAATTTCCAAATACAATATGAGACCCCTTCCTGAGAGCTGATGGCGATGCTTGGAAAAGCTCACTGTAGACATCTCCCTTCTACCTTGAACTTGAGCCTGGATCCAGCTTTGCAACTGGATTTATCATTTCGTGGATGGTCCGTGCAGTACCTGAAGACCTTGTCCATGTGCATGAGAGCGGCAAGGCACTGTGCGCTTGTTTGCAGGGAGAGGAAGGGACCAGTCATGTGGTTATAATGTCGTTTCAGCATGGTTAGTAGACACTCTCCTCCCAACCTCCAGCAGCCACGGGAGTGATCTTGGCAAAGCAGATGAGGACACTCTGCTCTGTGAGTGCCCTCCAGTAGATCTCTGCCTGTTCCCGTGAAGCATGGGTGCATTGGCTCAGAGTCCAAAGGTGGTGCCCCTTTCAGCCTCTGCATTCTCTGGCCCGCCCTTGGGACAGTGATTGCTACAAGGAAAGCGGGATCTCCCTGAAGGCTCACGTCTAGGGACCTCCATGGTGCTGGTGCAGAGTGTATAGGAATCTGGGCAGTGTCAGTTCAGATGTAGTCCAGGAACCAGGAGCTGAGGACAGTGGGCAGGAAGCTGAATCATTCTAGTCATGGGGGCAGGGGGCACAAAACGCTCTATTAACTCTATCACAAATTCAGAAATTCCTGATGCGCATGCTTTTTTGAGGGGAAGCGTTTAAAGGAAATAAAAGGATGGATCTCTCATCTAATACAACATGTTGTGGAAGGAGCTGCAATGTGACACAGTAAAGAAATGCTTCGCTTTACTTGAGAGGAAGGAGACGGGAGCATAAAGGGGCCAGGAAGAACACAAGCCCCTCCCCCTCCCCCCAGACTGCCAATAATCTCTTGGCTTCCACTGCAGAGCGGCTGGGTGAAGCCCTGGAAACACAGTAGCTCCACAGAGGGGCTGACTCAAGTCACACAGCCCTCCAGGGGAAAGCCAGAGGTGAGCCTCTCCAGAGCTGCCATTCATCCTTCTCAAGCAGCAGGAACGGTCACCACATCACAGTGCCATTCGGTGGGTGTCAATACAGAGCCCAGCTCTCCAGCACGTGGGGCCCCTAAGGGGATCTAGCGAGACCTTATGGGTTTTGCATCCCGACATGCCTGGCTTCCAACGCAGCTCCTCCCTTGTGCATGAGGTCACCTCAGGCAGGCTACATGAGTCACTGAATTGCAGTTCTTCACATATAAACTGGGGTGAGGATCCCTCTGTGACTGGCGGCTGAAGGATTGGAGATGGTCCACATGGGTTGACTAGCGCGGCGGAACTGGCTCGCGGTGGATGCTGAATCATGGGCAGCTGGAGCTATGCTCTCAGGGCGCATAAATTCATGAATGAAGTAATAAGTAGGTACTCCCTGAGAGGTCTTCCAGCTCTGCCACCCCCGATTCTGTGTCATGACGTATCCCTTAGAGTATTTAAAAACAGGGTCTCTAACGTGTGCCCGAGTGCTTCCTGGAACCTCATATCTGGGCCGGAGGTGAGCTACATCACGTTCAATAGGACTTTTGCCTCTCCAATTTCGAGATGCCCTGATTGATTACTAATTCCCCCTGCTGGAGGCTGCGTTTGCTTTTGGAACTCAGGATGAAATCACACCGTGTTTGAGATGAATGTAATTTGAATGTGCCCTAAACAATGAGCCCAGGAGCTTTCTAAAAGCCAACCTAAAAGAACAGACCTGCACAAGAGTCCCTGTTTTGCTCCGAAATGACCTTTTTTTTCCCCAATGTTCTTCTGCTTGGTAAGTCTGAAAGTCGCACAGCTAATGTTACCACCTCCCTGTCACATGCCGGTATCCATGATAATAGAAAGATGGCATTGCGTCTGGCCCTGTACCTAACCAGAGCCACACAGCTAGCACTCCTGCATCCCCTGCCAAGCGTTTTACCTGTAGTGGTTCCCGCTTTCCTGCTAGCCCCGTGAGGTAAGTCTAACAGCTCAGAGAGGTTAGGGAATTTCTGAGCATTATTCAGCATGAGTCAGTGAGTGCCGTTTAGGGTCAGGTTCAAACCCATTTCATGGTGCCTTCAAAGTCCGCAAAGTCCTCAAATACACCAAGCTGGTACAAATGAGGTGAGTCCATGTGCTAACACCCGGCACCTAGTCACCTTAATGCCAGCTCTGGGACTTACTTGGTGAGCCACCAGAGCCCATGACCTTTGACGTGGCTAGTGCTTCTCACAGAGAGCTGGGCATCAAACTTTGGCCATTAGCTGAACTCAGTCAGAATCTCCACAAGCGAGTCCTGAAATCTATATTTTGATGTAGCTCCCGGTGGGGTCCTCATGCACCCAAGGAAAGAGGCAGGAAGCCACTGTCTGTTTTCAAACCAGAATATGCCTTTCAGATCTTGTCACTCTTTTCTTCCCCACATTTACAACTCTTTTGCTTTCATTTTAGATGCATATTTTAATATGGGGAAGTTAAGAAAAAAAATGGCTCCTAACATCTCCTCTAAGCTGTATTATCTTGACACATATTGGCACATTTCAAAAATCGTATATATGTGTTTATATATGAATTTATATTTCTAGTACTGAAAGTTCCAAATGAAGAGTAAATGCCTTTCCATACCCACCATTTCCTCTCCTCAAAGCTTACCACCATTGAAAGTTATACATGTTCCTATAATGCACAGTATTCTGCCATTTGGGGGGGATCTTCCGGTATTATCACGTTAAGAGTTAAAGATTTATGTCATTAGAGAGAGAGAGAGAGAGTTGCAGAGGGATTGCACGAGAGGGGGTTGCAGAGGGAGGGGATCTCAAACAGATTCTCTGCTGAGCTTGGAGCTGGTCGCGGGGATGGATCCCATGACCCCGAGATCATGAACTGCACCGAAATCACGAGTCGGAAGCTCAATTCAACCAGCCACCAGGAGCCGTAAACAGTCCCATTTTAATCAACACCTTATTTTATTTCAGGTTCTGCTTATTTGCTGTTTACTTTTGAAAACAACATTTTACCCCTGGGGCTAATAATACATTATATGTTAATAAAAAAATAAAAAATTATAAAAAAAAAGAAAACAACATTACAATGCATGTTCCTCTACACAGCTCTTGGTGCCCATCTGTAAATACCATTCCTAAATAAGGGCATTGGTACACACAAAGCTAAGTGCATTTGAAAATTTGATACTTGTTATAAAATTGTTATAAAATCATCTTTCCACCAAACACAAACAGGACTGCTCATCTTTTATATAACGCCAGCCTTGCTATCATCAAATATAACTGAGACAAAAGGATGAGACAGTATACTGGGAAGATGAATGGGGACACTGATGACCAATGCCAGTCTGTGACCAGGATCCTGCCAAGAGCTCACTGAGTTCGCCCATGAAAACACTGAAAACATACACACAGAGGAATACACACACACACACACAACACATGCCCACATGTATGTGTATCTGTGTACGTACACACACACATTTACATATTCAGTGAATGCCACTGGAAACAAACATATACAAGATGCAAATCACTTTCTTCTTAAAAGGAAAACTGGTTCCTAGGAGAAAAGTGAGAAAAGAGAAAGATGATAAATATCCATTTGCACTATTTCTTCTTTTGTTCTGTTTGAATTCTGCGTACATATGTGCATTGCTATTCACAAAGTAGGTAAAATAAAAAGATCTCAGAAAAGAAAATTACAAATGCACCTAGTCTTTGATTCAGCAATTTCTACTCTAGAAATTTATTTTACAGCTAAGCTAAACCAGCATATGTTCAGAATAAAGTATATTTAAAATTATTCACTGAAGCATTTCTTATAATAAAGGGAGATTAGAAATAGCCTTAATGCACCTCAATATGGACCTGTAAAATAAGTACCGTACACACTGAAATGTTCTGCATCCACAGCAAGGAATGAATGATTTCATTATATATTGGTACGGGCATTTCTCAGAAGGATGCTATTACATGAAGAGGTGAATTGCAAAAAAAAAAAAAAAAAGTGTGTGATATCTACCATTTGTATGAAAAAGCAGAATTCCTGGCTGTGTGAACGGTACCTGAGTGGCCCAGTCAGTTAAGCATCTGGCTCTTGATTTCGGCTCAGGTCACAATCTCAGGGTCATGAGATCGAGCCCCGCATCAAGCTTCACCCTCAGCTGCTCAAGATTCTTTCCCTCTGCCCCACCCCCTCTCTTGTGCATGCTCTCTCCCTGTCTCTCAAATAAATAAATAAGTCTTTAAAAAAGTATCCTGGCTGTGTGCAAGTATGTATAATAAATGCAGTGTATAGGCACAGGTATGATATCATGCAAACATAACATATATCATATTATACACCCCAACAAGTAAACACACACATTTGTACACACATAGGGATGTGTGTATCCTTGTATTAGAATCAAGCAGCCCTGGAAAGACACACAAGCAGGAGATACCAGTAGAAGCCTCTAAAAAATGCGTGACAGGGGAGGAAGGAGGGGCTGCAGTCTTTTACTCCATAGTCTCTCGTTCCTTCTGCACTCAAAATATAAATGAATTAAAATTAAAGAGAACTGTGTGTAGGCCAAACTTCCGACTCTTAGAACCCTTTACTCATTTCCTAATAACTTTGTCTTATTGACAGAGATTTGTCTTTATGGTCATCTTTGCAACGTGGATGAGTGAGAGAAAGGTGCTGTCGAAAGGGAAAGAGACGAAGCCCTCCTTGACGCGCACATCCAACCACATATCTAATTTCAACCCAACGTGGCTGTATTGAATGAAGGTCCCTTCTGTCACCTAATTTGACATTTTCCATTGAATATTCGTGAAGAGGAATGGCCGGTTCAAGCTTCTTTGATGGTGGAGGAGTCACAGATAACCCAGTTTTCTAGAGCAAATTATTTGCAGATGGTTTTTGAGTAAGGGATGGGCACCCCTCCTCCCTGCCGTGGTGGTTATCAAGCGGAACTCAATCTGAATTTTAATCTACTTTCATCTACTAACACTTGTGTCAATTCCTAAATGAAATGGTATCCTCTACCCTTTATGAAAACAATTCAAATAACATTTTATGCTTACAAAAAGATATGTATAGGGGCGCCTGGGTGGCTCAGTGCGTTAAAGCCTCTGCCTTCCACTCAGGTCAAGGTCCCAGAGCCCTGGGATCAAGCCCCGCATCATCGGGCTCTCTGCTCAGCAGGGAGCCTGCTTCCTCCTCTCTCTCTGCCTGCCTCTCTGCCTACTTGTGATCTTTGTCTATCAAATAAATAAATAAAATCTAAAAAAGAAAGAAAGAAAGAAAAGAAATATATATGCTCTTGGAAACACACCATAGTTTAACTTCTCAGGGCAGTAAACAAACAAATAAATAAATAACACAGAAAGAGCCGCCGCTAAGTGAGGTCGTGAGAGACGGGGAACCTCTCCTACTGCATGGGTTCTTGGGTACCGATCCCATATATTTATGCGCTATTCACAGGTCTTTCCTACTTCCTTCAGACTCTTGGCCATGTTCCAGAGAGTTAAATTGATCTTGAGTTAAGAGATTTTTCACACATTTATATAACTCCAGGTCTTAGACACCAAATTCAAACACACTTATACTTTTAATGTAGCAGTTTAAATTTAACACAGTAAACATTTTATTAGGTTTATTTTTTCCCCTTCTCTCCGCCTTACTTCTTCCCTTCTGTGTTAGTCTACTCAGGCTGCTATAACAAGATACCACAGTGTGGGTGGCTTACACAACAGACATTCACTTCTCACAGTTCTGGAAGAAAGGAAGTCCAAGATCGAAGTGTTGGCAGATTTGGCTCCTGGTGAGAGCTCTCCTCCTGCCTGCAGATATCTGCCTTTACTCTATCCTCAGAGTCAGAGCCGGGATAGAAACACACTCTGGTCACTCTCCTCTTAAGGACACTAAACCCATCATGCGGTCCAATCTTCACGACCTCATCTAAACCTAATGACCGTCCAAAGGCTCCACCTCCAAATACCTTCATTATGGGGTTAGGGTTTTGGCATATGAATTTGGGGGTGGGGACACATTCACTTCATAACCTCTTCCATTCATTTACTCACTTTCCTTCCCAACATAAATATTTATTTGTGCTTTCCACGTCCTCAGGGTATTCATCTAGGCCCTGGAATTAAAAGGATTATTTCAGGACATACAAGGAACCTGCCCTCAAGGAGTCCACAGACCAGTGGGAAAGACGCCACCATGAACTCTGAGGCAGTGGCTTCGGTGGAAGTGATCATGGGTGCCATGGTCACTCATGATCAAGGAAGATGATGATCAAGGAAGACCTTGAGAAGGGCAATGAGTTCTGTGGAGATAGTGAGAAGGAAAGTGGTTCAGGAGTTTAGAAGCTTAGGTGGGATTCCAGGCAGCCAAATGAAAGAGAGGCTTTCTAAGCAGAAGGCACAACATTGAGCAAAAGCACAGAGACTTGAACTTGCCGCGTTTTTGGTAAATCCGGGGAGCAGAGCAGACTAGAGTGCTTTGGTGGGAGACAGAAGAAGGGAGAAAGAGACGCAAGAGGTAAAATTGAAAATTGTAGCTGGGGCCAGTTTGTCAATAGTTGCATATTTTACACACGAAAAGGTGCCAATTTCTTGTACCTTTCCGATGAAGGTCATAGGCAGTGCTTGGTGAAAAGTCCTATTTGGAAACCTAAGATGATCTGGGATTAGAGTTCTTACCAGGCAATGGAGCAAACAGCTTTAAGCTCCTCTCCTGGATTATCCTTCCCCAAGACTTGCTGCATGATACCTGCCCTCAGGGTCCACCTGTTGGCAAGCAGATAGTGCCTCGGGCCATTTCCTCTCCCCTGCACACAGGACTCTCACTCCCTCCTCTGACCACTCAGACCTCTGCCAGCTCTCCCATCAGCCTGCGTGCTGCAGGCGCTGCTCTCCCCCCGCTAAAGAGAGAACTTTCTCTTGGTTTTCAGAGTAGGGGAGATCCTACCGCTTCCAAGAGCAGAAAGGCCTGGATAGTAAAGGGTAGAAACTCTGTTGGGGTAATTCTCAGTCTGGAGCCTCTTAACATTGGTTAGAAACTCTGTTAGTGCTTTCTTTTTGTGCTTGCTTTATAAATTCTTGTTCAATGAAATTAGGCAATGGTTATTAGTCTCAAAAATTGAGACTATGGATACATGTCCTAAGGAACACAAGCCAGAATTTCGCTATGTACTCAAATACTCTCCCCTCCTCAATGTAGAAATTTCTGTGTATCAACAACAGCAACAAAAATGTTTATTTCTAAATTTTTTTTAAATATCTTTTTTAAGGTTTTATTTATTTATTTGATAGAGAGAGAGAGAGAGAGATTGAGCACAAGATTCGGAGCTCCATCCGAAGACCCTGGGATCATGACATGAGCCAGAGGCAGATGCTTAACCGACTGAGCCACCCAGGTATCCCCCCAAAAAAACATGTTTACCTGTCTTATCTATTTTTTATAATATATCTGCTGAGAGGTTTATATAGTTATATATATTTTTTCAAACAATGTTCCCTTCTTCCAGGAATCTGCTTTAAGAACGTAACTGTAGTACCATCAAGTGATGAGTGTTCCACTGTACCAAAAGTCAGGAAACCTAAAAGCATCCTACATGTCTGTCTATTGAGGAATAGTTGAATTGGTTGTCATAGAGCCGCTAAGAGTTATAATTTGGGGTCATGATGACAACAGAACTTTAAATGAAAAAATGAGAAACAGTAACGTATATGATATTAATGCATAAACAGAGACAAATGCTGGAGGGGAAGGCACCAGAATGTTAGCTGTCGCTATAGCTCAGTGGGAAGTTATGCATGACTTTTGTTTTCTTCTTTGGAGAGAGACAAGACATGAGGTCAGCAGCAGGGAGGATCGGGACCAGGAATATGGCATGTGGAAGATGGTTAGGCCAGAACTCACTCAACACTGAATAGTAAAGACATGAGGGCATATGCTTCACAGGGCACAGGCTGAAAAACACAAAGGCGCACATGAGAGACGGCAGCAGGGAAGGAAGGTGGGCAGTTATTCAAGACGCCAACAAAAGGAAAACATGTAAATAGACCCATGCCTTAAAGACTTCAGATGAGTCGAGGCTAATAAGGAAAATCAATGATGGTAGAAGATTCAGGGATCCCAGTTCTAGATGCATTTGCTTCATGGATTCAGGCAAAAACCTTCATCCCTCATTTTGGCCGATTTGGGGACAGACTCCATTCCTGCAGTCACACTGTGTTAGGACCTTCTGGAACAGGACTGTTCCTTCATGAAAAAGAGTTCCGAGTTCACAGTGACTACCATAGGAGGAAGGGCTGGAAAAAAAAATTTTTTAAGTGATTTTTGCAGGTTTCTTGGGATACTTTGCTCTAACAAATTACATAGTGATTAAAATAAAGGAAATTTTGGGACGCCTGGGTGGCTCAGTTGGTTGGACGACTGCCTTTGGCTCAGGTCGTGATCAAAAAAAAAAAAAAAAAAATAAAGGAAATTTTAGGTTTTGCTATTATGGACTGAGAATGGGGTTTTGGTGAAAAAAAAGTAAGAAGGATAATTCTGGTGTGAATCCTCTGTGTATTGTTTTAAAAGCTCTGTGCTAATACCAGAAGAATGTATTTCTGGTGGGAAGTGATATATTTCCATGGCTTCGGGGAACTTGACTTCTGTCTTAAAAATATATTTCCTTAGATATTATAAACAAAACACTTTAAACAATAAAAAAATGAAAATATGGCAAAAAACCCCTTCTACATCAAACAGCAATGCTATATATCCTTATCACTTAAAGACTTTAGCTCTATAAGAAAAAATGAGCATCTACACCCCAATCCCCCCTTACAAAAGGTGCACATGCAAAGTCTACAAAAGTCAGTTTATAAGAGAAGATTTGCATGTGATGAATAAAAATAAAAATGCTAACCCTGCTCCTAAACAAAGAAATGAGCAACAACATATCAGTAAAATAAAATCTGCTCCTCGTACATGGAGAAAATGTGTTGTGCAGTTTTTCTTGCTGTGTCTACACGTGATTTGATGTTGGCGAGTGTACAGTGCCATGAACATCCCTATGACCCTCTGGCGTGGTCCATTGATGCCATTGGTCTGCTGTGCAATATATACTTGGTCCTAATCCTTGAAACTAGTCATTCAAATCCCTGAAATTTGTTATTTGTAAAAACATAAATATATGCATAAATCCATGTATGTGGTCATGCAAAGCAACATTTTTGTAATAGCAAAAATCTCCAGAACCACTGAAAAGACCCACAGTGGAAAAATGTTCAAATTTATTATGGTTGATTTTATTTGATGGATTCTGCACAGTGGATTACTAAAAATCAGGTTTTTCAAAGACTACTTAATGACATGAGAGATTGTTTAAATAAGTAAAAAAAAAAAAAAAAAGGAGAAGCTAAAACCCTATATGTAGTATTCTCCACAACCTGTTTATATAAAAATACTGGAAGACAATAAATCAAAATATTAATAAAAGTTATTTCTGCATGATGGGATTATCTTCCTTTCTTGTCCACATTTTTCCATACTTTCCAAAGCTTCTACCAACTTATAGCCCCAAGGCCCTGAGACTGTGGAATGACATTATCTGTCTAGCAGTGAATCCTCTATGCTTGCATCTTCAATTTTAAGGGGGTTGGGAAGAGTGTAGCCTTTTTTGAAAGGTTATGTGGCAAATGTGTAGAGTCAAATATAAACAAAGTCAGAAACTGGGTAAATTATAAGGACTGATGCCAACTGATAATACAGTATTGCAATAGACAAGACACTGAATGTCTAGAGTGAATCGAACTCAACTTCCACTTGCTTAGAGGTATTTGGGCATTTTGAAGGCAGAATGAGGAACTAGGGAGGGAGTGAACAGAGCTCAGTAGAGTCAGGAAAGGTAAAAATTACAAAAAGTAAGAAGGAGGGTGTTGGTCCATGTGAAACTCATCTGGGATCCTAACTGGTACTTCTGATGTTTGGAACACAAAGATATTTCTCTTGGAAGCCTTGAGTTTCCCAGGAAGGCACTTTGAGCAGAGCTAGCATCATGTCAGGGATCAGCCTGGAACTGTTAGAAATTATGTGTATGGGGGCATCTGGGTGGCTCAGTCAGTTGAGTGTCCAACTCTTGATTTTGGCTCTGGTCATGACCTTGGGGTCATGGGATTGAGCCATGCATCAGGCTCCTGCTCATCATGGACTCTGCTCGAAATTCTCTCTCTCTCTCTCTCTCTCTCCCTCTGCCTCTCCCTCTGCTCATACTCTCTCTCTCTCTGTTTCAAATAAATAAATTTTAAAAGTCTAAAAGAAAGAAAGAAAGAAAGAAACTATGTGTGTGTTTGTTCAAGTCTTTACAGGTCAAGGGTGAAGTCCTGACATTGAGTGGAGTGGAGGACAATGGGGAGCCTAGCTACAGTTTGGGGACTGAGAGTCTTTGCCTGAGCGAGTCTCAGAGTTGAACCCAATTCTCCTGCCTCCTGTTCTAATATCATCTTGCTTTTCAGAACAAGAATTTTCTGACCTGAATGGGAACTTCAACCAGAACAGAAAGGATAAGAAGAATGAAAAAGAGATTGAGAAGACATAGTAACTTATAAAATGTCTCCCCTCACCCATACCCCATTATATTGGATCTTGATTAAAATGATCAAAGCTGGTCTTCCTGTGAATAAAGACTTCTTGTCTGTTCTATGGGGTTAATTGTCTATGTATTTAGTGGGTTGAGATAAAGTATGCCTGAGAGTTTCACCACAAAATTCTTAATAAGTTATCAGTTTCAATGTATGCATGCTACAATAAAATCCTGGGTGGTTTACTCTCTTACAGAGCTGACCAGTGAGATGCTTTCTTGAGTATTTATTTCCTCAGCTGGCCATGAGCAAATACATTACTCACTAACCCTCTGTTGGTCAAGAGCATAAGAACAAGGAGCATTATAGGGCAGCTTCATGTCTTCAAAACCTGATGTTTAAAGAACTTTCTAGGATCAGTATAAAACTAATGAAATCTGGAAAAAAGCCAGCTTTGGCTTTGCAAAAATAGTGTCTTTCCAATCCAGTTACTTAATGTTTAGACATCACTGACAGTGTCTTCCTTGTGTTCTTCCCCTTTCCACAATTTTTCTTTTCCTTTGGCTCTCTACTTCGTTCTTCCTGTCCTTCTGTCCTTCCTTCCTTTCCCACTTTTTGCTTCACTTAATTCACTTTGCTTCATGAAATTCACTTAGTAAACATTTTTGGCTCCCATTTATTGCCAGACCATGTGGAGACCACCGAGAGTCTAACATGATGTTAGATACACGGGCTTCCAGTCAGATAAGCCAACCGCCATTTTTGGTTCAATGTCAACTTGCTGCCTCACTGTGACCAAGTCATTGGATGCCTACATATTTATTTACTTCATAACCACACCTTTATTGTGAGCCCTTTATGTGTCCTAAGGTATGCTAGATGTACACACCAAAGTTTTAAAAATACTCTTTATAGGAAGTCATCAGAGAGGGAGACAAATCATAAGAGTCTTTTTTTATTTTATTTTATTTAACATTTTCAGTGTTCAAGATTCTCTTAAGTCTAGGAAACAAACTGAGGGTTGCTGGAGGGAAAGGGTGAGGGGATGGGATAACTGGGTGTTGGGTACAAAGGAGGGCACTTGATGTGATGAGCACCGGGGGTTATCCACAACCGATGAATTACTGAACTCTACTTTTAAACTAATGATGTGCTCAATGTTGGCTAATTGAATTAAAAGAAATACTCAAAAAAAAAAAAAGTAATAAAAAAAAATACTCCGCAGAACAGGCAAACTGCTGCTCACCCTTGGGCTGCTGTGATGATCCCACTAACTGACACAGGTGACAATGACAACAACTCACGTGGCGTATTGTTGACACCTGATAAATACTATCTTCCTGATATTTTTGTTCAACTTCCTAAGATGCCAGATACGTGTATGTGAGAACCAGTTTTTGAAAACATCTCATGGGCTAGCCAGAAAAAGCAGATTTCTTAGGAAAAAAACATGTTATATTTCATACATTCTAAATCAGACATTTTCCCATTTTTGAAACCAGAAACCTTGTCAAAATTGCTGTTAGCCTTGTGGTGGTGGTGGTGGGGACGCTGTAGCTACCGCCATAATTACACGCAGGACAGAGCTATGGTGGTCCCATAAGAGACCATCTCCGCTCCAGGCCGTCTGATAGGTTAGTAACACTCACAGCTGGAATTTAAAACATCAGCAAGGAGATCACTTGATGATTCAGCAGTAAAACCAAAAGCCATTCGAGCATACAAAAAGGCACAGAAGTAGAAAAGTGAGGCATTATTTTGGTAGTAGTGAAGCAAATAGTCTTCACTGAAGAAATAATTAAGAATCAAATAACCTGCCAACATCAAAGCTTGCAGAAAGGTGTCATCGCTTGGAGGCCAAGGTCACACACAATGGTGAAGTACTCTGAGAAACGCTGCACTGCCTTCATTCCCAGTGCCCTGGATGGAAAGACAGGGGCATCCTCTGATGCTGATAACAAAGCAAGGCTTTATGAACAGAACAAAACAAAACAAAACAAAAAACAGCAACAACAAAAAATCTTGGGTTCAAATATCTCGACTCTGCCTCTTACTAGAGTAAAAGATTTCCTCTTGCTGGAACTCAGTCTGCTCTGTTGAAAAAGGAGCATTAATCACATGTACCCAACGGGCTTGCTATAAAAATAAATTAAATAGACACTATGAAATGAAATGAGTTTTAGCTGCAAAATATTACCAAAACACAGGCATTTTGGAGAGCCGATTGTTTGACTGTCTGGATTTTTTTGTCTTATTTTTTCCCCCTGAAGCTGGCAGCTCCTGGAGGTCAGTGGGTATTCAGCTTTGAGCCTCCCCTCCCCTCCCACCCCTGGCAATGTGGGGTGTGACGTGCACCTGCACTGTTCAGTCACTAATCACAGCGCCCCTGGGCCTGATGCTTTCCTGCTGCTGTTATCACTGCTGTTTGTAACATTTTGATGTTCATGGCATTCCTGAGGGTTTCATCAGCAAGTACTGAAATGGATACAGAGAAGCCCAGTGATATGTGCAATTTCACATGGAACATGAGAATTGAATGCTCTGATACTCCCCACCTGGACCCAGACTGGCTCAGTCATGAGGGTGCGTCTGGGCAGAAACTGAAGTGCATTGGTACCTCCAGGGGTGGGAAGCCACAGTCTGCAAGGAGTGAGGGAGGAAGCTGGGTCTGAGCTGACCCTCTGGGCCTGGGCCTGTCTCTTGATGACTGTGGGAGACAATGGTGTTAAGGAAACTGAGGGTTCCGTGCTGTAGAAAGAGACTGTTGGCGTAAACATCTCTGAGGCCAAAAGTGAGAGAGAAGGTGCCTGAGAGGTCTGAGGGGCAGGAATGTGAAGACCAGGGGCAGTAGGTAGGGGCTGGAGGGGGACATCACTGACTTGCCCTCTGCCTGCCAGCGTGGGAGAGGGTGGGATAGGTTGGTTAGTAAACCCAAGAAGACACAGGAGAGGGGACCCCTCTGAAGCGATCCATTGTATATTTAGGTGGAAAGAGTAAAAGAAGGGCCAAGTGTTTTGAATCCACGAGAAGTACATCTTTAAAATGTTTACTCTACATTTTTTTAAAAATTAAACTGTAAATAAATACAGAAAAAAATATGCAAATCCTAAATATCAGCTTGACGAATTGTCACAAGATCCAAAACGATGATTACCAGCCGTCAGAAGCTCCTTTGGTCCCTTCCCCATCACTATGATCTCAGAGTAACCAGGGCTCTGACTCTTGCATTAGAGATGTAAATTTCTGGCTTAGTTCTGTTGTATTGCCTCTGCATGTAGACAAATAAAAACCAAAGGCATAGGAGCAGATACTGTGCTTCATGTGGGAAGTGAGGCCATGATCTCTGTCCTTGAACAGGCAGCCCTTGGAGCACAAGGCAGTCCTGGGTTTGAATTACACATGTGCCTTTTCCTGACTGCGTGATTTGAGAAGTGTAATTTTTTTTCCTCCCCCAACTCCAGTTTCCTCATTAGTCAAGTAGGGACAAGATGACAAATCAAGAGCATTGTTGTCAAGCTACGTGAGATAATATCTGACTCTATTCCCACTCAGAGCCTCGTGTTCTGTAAGCATTGGTTGGGGGATAGATGTGTCAATGAAAATGGAAAGAATGGGTGACCTATTTGAACAGCCACAGACACTAGGTTTTGGAATATGATAGAGGACACTTCCCTAAGTCCCTGGCACTAAATGGGATGTGATTGGAAGAACATGGGACAGATGAGGCAGAGTGTTCATGCTCTTTCCGAGAATGACCTCAGACTTGCTGGGAGATTCTCACGTGTTATCTTTCTCCCCTGGGTCTCAGTTTCTTCTCCCATAATCGACAGATTCTACAATAAGATTTTCCCACTACTAACCTAGCTTGAAAACACTGAATCTATTATTAGCTAACTTGGAAAACCCATAGAACCAAAATATACAGACTGAAATACATTTAGGGAGAGACATCAGGCTGTAGAAAGAATTCAAAATCTTATATAAGGTTGGTAATTTTTCACATGTTGAATAAACTAGAGTAGAACCATATAGACTCACAAGGGCAGTCAGATAGTAGATAGAAGAGTCTTCTGCATGATGATAAACTTGAACTTCAAATGTTAACAAATAGCCTGGAGACCTATAAAAGATGACTCAGTCTAAGGTTTCACCTGTGCACACTTATAGACTGGAGGCCTCAGGAGGCAGTACATTTCCTGGCTTCAGAACAATTCAGACTGATTCATAAGACATTAGGGATGGTGGGGATGACACTCCCAGCCCTGAGGTTTTGAGTTTAAGACCAGAAAGACCTCAGATCAATGACATGGCCACCAAATTGTCTATGAATTGTTCAAAAAATCATCTAGAGCACATTCAAGACATTTAAATGGTTGCATTAAAATGATTTCCTCATTTAGAACTTGAATTAGCAGTCATAGACTGAGGTTGTTAGAAGTTACCTACCAAAAAAAAAGAAATTAGCCTAAGATTAAAAATAAATAATATTATAAAAAGTGCCTTACAATGCATATAAGATCAAGGACACTTTATGGGGACTCGGAAGCCGAATTCTCTCCTCACTCTTGTATCCTGAAATAGACTAACTTATCGCATTAACTGTAACTCTAGACTCTATAACAGGCCAAACTACGAAAGAAATAAGATGGATTTAGTAAGTTTTCTTATCTTGAAAAGGGGAAAAAAAAGTAAACACAGTTTTTCGGAAGAGAGGTTTTTTCCCCATGCCAGTAAATTCTAAGATGGATTTATCCCACAAGTCTTCCAGACCTCAGCTGAAATCCCAGATCTCCTGACTTCTAGTAAACTGCTCTGTGCACTACACCATCTTGTGGCTTTTCATGCTGCTTTTCACCTCCAGAGATTTCTGACAGCATCCTTCAGCAGGTCGCCGCAGAATCTGCCCTTTCAGTGAGAGATCCCTTCACTCCTGCTCTACAAAAACCCCCACAAATCCCTAAATGTCTACTAGTGTTAGATGCTGAACATTTAAAAATGAATGAGGGGCAGGACCCTGTCTCCAAGTATCCGTAAGCTCAAGGAAAACAGAAGCAGTGGTGTGCAAGAGTCACATAGAGGCATAAATCAAGGCCAGCCTGAGAGGGGACCCACTGAGGGACAAGGACACACAAAGTGTCCTTCCACTTCCTTTTGTTTAATCATATCTATCAGCCTTTTGAAATGTGGATCAAAGCCCTGAAGGAAGGTGTGGTCCATGCAAAGCTTGACAGTGAAAAGGGATGTGTGAGTCTGGTCTCCTTGCCCATAGCCATACCCTTGTCCCTATCAAGCAAGAAGGTTGAGTGTTAAAAGACACTTAGGGCAACCAGACCAGCTGAGTTGGGTTGCTCAGGGGTAATATGGGCAGAGAGATTGTCTCTTAACCAATGCTAAGGGATTGGAGGAAAATGCAGCAAGGCAGGTAAGCCACAGAAGAAGGAACCCTCACAATCCCCAACCCTGGTCCTGCTCCCCACCTGTCTCCAGAGCCCCAAGGCCACACCTAAAATACGCAGCCAGCACAGAAACAGCATGGTGGGGAGGAGGGGCACCAAAAGGCCCATCAGAATAGGGAAGGACAATGATAGGTCCTCATATTCATTCCCCATGGCCTGCCAGCACCATTAAAGGTCCAAGATGAGAGCAAAAAAATGCTAAGGGATACAAGTAGATGTTGTGAATTAATATTTGACTTGGTTTTAAATGTAGGATTGAATTCTACCTGACCGCATCCTGACAGTACCTTGTTAAATTGGTCATTTACCAACCTGGACTTCAGTTTCCTCGTTGGAAAACTAGGAACCATCCTATAAACCTCTGAGGATTCAAAGAGTTCTTAAGTGTGAAAACATTTAGTAAATGGTCAAGTACACACTGGTATTCTTAATCCTATAAGCATACTTTTACACAGTGGGAGACTTTTAATCTTCATGACTGTACATAGTTTTGTGTTCTCTTGTTTTGCCTTCCTTAATTAAAAAATGTATCGATCTTGAAGTTTCTCCCCACCCCCACCCCGGCCCCCTTGGATTTTCGATGTCAAGCCCCATTTTCCAGACCAGATCTAGGGCGGGCAATGGAAAGAGTACAAACTTGGCGCTTCTTCCAAAGTAACGATTTCTAATCCCAGCTCTGCCATTGAAAAGCTGTGTGACCTTGACTGAGTGGCTCAGGCCTTCTGTTTATTGGTCTATAAACTAGAAGTAAAAACACAGCATTCTCTATTTTAGGGTAAGAACACAGTACATTGATCAATTCTGAAATCTAGAGAAATGTTATTTCTCCAGTTGGAGCCATACCAATGGCAAGTCGCGCTCAGAATAGACCAGAGATTTCTTTTGCCCCAGCTTCTATGAATATCAAGCACAACCCTTTAGTCTTTTGTAAGGGAAGCGAAACGCTGCCTTTTATAAAAGAGCTCCTCGGTGGCAGGCTGCCCAGCTCCCTGTCAGCACTCCCTCTGCTTATGTGTAGCTCCAGACTTGTATTGATACCCGCACGCATATGTTGGCTCAGCTCCTCCTTTGCGGGCGATACATTGCTTCTGCCGAAGCTGCCAGTGCAATATTTTCAAAATAGACATCCATTTCTAGAAGAAAAGAGATCCAAATAAGAATTTTTTTATATATATTTTACATCGAAAATCATTATAATCCGTGTCTTTCATGTCAGTACGCTCTCTGTGGCTGTTCGAGAATCACTCTAGTCATGACTGCCCAGTGGTGTGGTGGGAAGTGCTTGAGGGTGGGGGACAACCTGCACATTGCTCCTGTCTGTACAAAGAATTCGGACCAGGTCGACTCTGGGGCAGGCTTGGAGTTTCTCAGCCTTACCATTTGCGTCAATCATGCATTGCATTTGTGCCACCACAAAGTTCACATGCGGAAGGCTCAGCCCCAGGACCTCAGGATGGGAACTTATTTGGAAATAGGGTTGTTGCAGATGTAATTAATTAAGTTGGGATGAGGTCATAGTGGGGAAGAGTGGGTCCTAATCCAATATGACCGTGTCCTTATAAAAAGGGGAAATTCTGACACAGGCACGTACACGGAGAGAGTGCTGTGTAAAGATGAAGACAGATGTCCACGTGATGCTTCTACAAGATGAGGACCACCAACCGTTGTCAGCAAACCACCTGCAGCTGGGGGAGAAGCTGGGAATAGATTCCCCTCTCAAAGCTTTGGAAGACACCACCACCAACAACACCTTGACCTTGGACTCCTAGCCTCCAGACCTGTGAAAGAATAAATGTCTGTCATCACTTTGTTCCAGCAGAACCAGCAAACTAATATGCTTTGTATGTGTCTGATATTCCTGAGACTTATCGATTATTAGAACTGGGAGGCACCTTTAGAATTCATAAAGTACAATCACCTTATGATCCATAAGGAAGTAATATCTACAAAGATCCTTCCATACCTAGAGGTAGACGGGTTGACTGGAAGCCTGGGTACCTGGTGACCAGGTGTGTGGTGGGTGTTTGTTTCCCTGCACTACACTCTTTACTAAGAAATCAGTGGGGGGGGGGAGGTAGAAGTTATTCAATATAAAAATGCTATCAAGCTAGAAAGATCCAGAATTTCAAGGTCATCTCCTGCTAAGTTTGCTGAGACACCTGCATTCTATCCAAGTCTTGTGACTCTGGTTCAAACCCATTCAGGACATGCCCCAGGCCCTATGGCTGCTCTTCTTTCAGCCTTGAAAGAGTCTGCTTTACAGGAGTTACAGCTAGTTAGGCCAAGAATGAGCCACACATAGGTACTCATGCAACTTTCCCCCGTCTAGTCTTTACTCAGACATCACTGTGTATCCCTTCCTACCCTACCCTACTTCTTTCTAAATAGCATTTATCAAACTCCCTAGTTATTATATTTATTTATATTTGTTGTCTTCATCTCCCTACCAAAATGTAAGCTCCAGAAAGTCAGAAATCTTTTTATGATTTGTTCACGGATACATCCCAAGTTCCTAGCTTAATAGTATCTGCCATAATTGGCCTTCTAACGTAGTATTTTGTTGTTGTTGAAAGAATGCATAAATATCTTGAAAATATCTTTATTTGAATACTTCCAATGATACCATGGAATTTATTGCTTTGCTGATTTGGAAGACAGACTCGAAGCAGAGACCTCAGCAACTCAGGGGACCTCTTAACGCTGGCAACCGTGGGTGGCGGTCTAGCAGCCTGGGTTGTAGCCCAGAGCTGCAGCTCACTGAAGGAAGAGGCCAAAAGAAGCCTGAAGGAAGCGCTTGTGGAGAAAATTAAGCCTTAGCATTTAGCTGGCAACAACCTCTCTTTTGTTATTTCCAAATATGTTCCACAGTTGTATTTTTTTTTTAAAATATTACATTTAGGCTATGGTGACAAAAAAATAAATTAGACAAGCAGGCCTGAATCTCCTCCAGAGCTCCATAGTCACTAAGGTGGGAATGAGCTACATGTGGCTGTTTGAATTTCAATTAACAATGAACAAAGGTGAAAATCTACTTCCTCAGTCACTTTAGCCTCGTGGTCATTTCTCAGTTCCCTCATGTGGCTGTGGCTGCTGGAGGTGACAGAGTAGACCTAGAAACATTCCCATGATCGTAGGCGGACATGTGCCCTCTGTGTTTCTTAATGTCTGAGATTGGGCACCTTGAAATGAAGGCATCACAGTGAACAACATGCATGTTCACTCTTCTCCGATCAAGTGACACATCCGCCCGATCGATTTAGGTGAAGTCACCTCTGCTAGGCTCCACGCTCACTTTTTTTCTCCTTCACAATTTAATAGATTTGTGCATGAGAGGCCACGGCTCTCATATGTTTTCACCAGGTTATGGGATCCTGAGACTTTTCCATCCACAGTCAAGAAAAGCATTGTTGGCAAGGGCAAGGAGATACTTACTGTTTCAGTAAGTTCAGGAAAATACATATAGTTTACAATGACTGAACTGTGGGGCCCATGGGGGGGGAGTGGAGGATTCTTGTGTTCTTTATGGGGAGAAAGTGACTCAACTTCAAACCCTGGAGTTTGGGAGACTTGGCTGTAATACATTTAAATCCTTAATGCCCAGCATAACGTATTCTAGTCCGTTCACGTTTGTCTGTTGTTGTTCTTGTGGAATGAATGGGTCAGGTAATCAACCAAGTCACACAGAAACCAGCAGACTAATGACAGATGAACAAGAGCCAGCTTCATGGTCAGAATAGGAATGTTATTCTCTAGCAATAAATAGACTCCAAAATTCCAGAGGTTTCTGCTATAGAAGCTTGCTTTTAATTTAATTTTATATGTCTAACATAGGTCAGGGTGAACGTTGATCTTTCATGTCATTGCTCAGGGACCCAGGCTGGTGCATGCATTCACATGCTGTAGCTACAGTACTCCAGACAAGTAACCTGAAAGGTCACCAAGGTAGAGAAAGGGAGAGATGGAGAAGTGTCCTGGCTGCATAGCTATCTCAGCCTGGGAATGACTGCGGTCAGTTCTACTTGAAGGTCATTGACAAGCATGTGTCCTATGACCCCATTCCCTGCAAGGAAACCTGGACATGGAAGGAGCACCTTCCGTCTTTGGTTAGCATTCACTGCCTACCCCACAAGGTCATACAGGACCCTGGCAAGAACCTTGAAGTCTACCCATTAATGTTTTTCCAAGCTATTATTTTTAATCAATAGAATCCTTTCTTCAAATAAAGTACAATATATAAATAAGCAAAAATAGAGCTCTTCTGGTGGAAAGGAGGGCAGAGAGAGGAGGATCCAAAAATCTGCCTATTTCACAAACCCTCATGTACCATCTCTGTTTCTTATGTATCCCTCCAGGGAGGCTAGGGCTCCTCAAAGCAGGAAGAGGTATGATCCCATCTTCCCTTTGGAAAATGAATGCAGCGTGGTTGTGGAGAGACACGGGGAGAAGTGGGTTAGACAGATGGCATGTGTGTGTGTGTGTGTGTGTGTGTGTATCAAGGTGAGAGGCAGAGGCAGGTTCAGAGGCTCCTAGAGCCACTCAAACAAGAGATGGTAAGGGTCTTAACCATGTCTCCATGGAACTCCATGTGCTTTCCCAATTTTTCCCAGCTCAAAATTCTACATCTATTTCTCATTACACCTTTATGGAGGTTGACATTATTCCAAGTAGCTTTCCAGTACTGACAGGTCTATGAGAATCAGCAAACTTTCTACAGAGGGCCCAGCAGGCCATTTGGTCACGATTCCAACCACCCAACACTGCTGTTGTTAAGAAAAAGCCAAACCTAGTATCACAGAAGGGGAGGTGGGTGGAGGAATGGAGTAACTGAGTGATGGAGATTAAGGAGGGCACATGACGTAATGAGCATTGGGTGTTCTATGCACTAATGAATCATTGAACACTACATCAAAAACAGATGATGTACTATATGTTGGATAATTGAATTTAAATAAATAAATATAAATTTTTTTAAGAAAAAGAAAGAAAGAAGAAAGAAAGAAAGAACGAACAAACCAAGAGGGACAGTGTGCAGAAGAATGTGCATGTGTGTTCCAACATAATTTTATTTACGAACATTGAAATGTGAATCCCATATAATGCTCACATTTCGTGAAACATTATTCTCTTTTTGATTTATTTTCAATCATTTAAAAATGTGAAAAAGATTATCAACTCACAGGCAATGTAAAACCGGGCTGTGGTCCAGATTTGGCTCCTGAGGCACTGAACGCAGACCCCAGGATTTTTGAATACCAAGTGATTGTGTCCTTGTGTAAAGGGCTTACTCTCCCAAGGGGGAGTCTCCTTTAATTTTTGAAGTGGCATATATTGTGATGAAACAAAAATGAAGGTGTGTGACCAATGTTCTGAACAGTTTTTCCCCAGAATACTCAGAGACCCTGAAAAAAAAACAGCACTGGAAATCATTGTTAATTCAGTCAGTCACTGCTAGTGTGTTTTAATTTTGTACCACCCCCAAGGCATGTAACAAACCCACACAATTAGAATAAACAAAGCAAAATAAAACAAGGCTGGAAGGCTCTAGTGTTCTTGGATTTCTTCTTGCCTCTGGAATAGAAGCTCAGAAATAAAGATACTCTCCCTCGGGCACCCCCCCTCCCTCTGTGGAGACCACCAGTTAATTGTAAGAATTCCCAGAATCACTGAACTGAGAAAAAAGTTGGACTTCTTAAGACCAAGAAAACAATTTTGTTCAATTTTTCCTTATCAGGAGTCATCTTATCCCTGAAAGCATCCAAATGAATGAACACACCAACTAAAGCATCACATGACATTATTTGTTCTTAAAGTGATTTCTTCCTAATTTTCAAAGTAAGGCAAGTTGCTTCTAGATAATTTGGAAAAAATGGCCTAATGGTATAATGATGAGGACCAAAGTCACTCCACTTCTCAGAATCCAGGGACAGACTTTGTAAATCAGAGGCCATTCCTTTCACACAATGGGGATCGTCTGGAACTTATATATTTATAGCCTGATTCTTTTTTCCACTCATCAGTACACTCTGAACATTTTTCCATGTCGTCAAAAAGCCCTTGGATTTGTCATTGTTTCTGTGGTTGCCCATAGAATTTTGCACAGATGATATGTTTTTATTTAGTTTACTGATTTATTGAAAACTATCTTTCATGAGCAAGTATGCCATCCGTCAGCAAACATTTCCTGCATGCCTCTTGGATGCTGGGGGCTGGCCGAGACACTGGGGGACACAGTCCTTGCCCTCATAGAGGTAGTGTGGGTGCCTTTGTGTGGAGGCCCTGCGCTCGGTCCTGTGGTTTGATGTGCGCACTCAGGTTTCTGCTTCCTGAGAGTTCTCAGTTAGTGAGGGAGCAGGGTGTGTGGTCCAAGGACAATCACACTGCCATGGGACGTATAGAGGACACTCTGCCCATCCCGAGAGAGAGGGGCACATCCGTGGCAGTGGCAGGGGTGAGAGGGTATGGAGAACGTGTGCCGAACAAAATGACGTTGTTTTGACAGATATTTTGGTTCTAGTCTGAAGCATCTAGACACAGACTATGTTGTGTCCAAGTGATGCCACTCCGCTCAAGAGAGTCTGGCCTGGTTAGTTTGTTAGAGAGGACTTGGCATTGAAGATGAACTTAAGGGACTGCTGGGTAGCTCAACCTGTTAGGCCTTCTACTCTTGATTTTGGTTCACGTAGTGATCTCAGAGTGGTGAGATCATGGCTCACATTGGTTCTGCATTCAGCACAGAGTCTGCTTGGGATTCTCTTTCTCCTTGCCTTCTGCCTCAACTCCCTTTCTCTATCTCTCTAAAAATAAAGAAAGGAAGAGAGGAAAAAGGAAAGAAAGAGAGAAAGAGTAAAAGGGAGAAAGAAAGAAAGAAAGAAAGAAAGAAAGAGAAAGGAAGGAAGGAAGGAAAGAAAAGATAAGAAAGGAAAAGAAAAGAAAAGAGGTGAATGTAAACTCACCAAAGCAGGAAAGACACAAGTTATCTTTCTAGATGACACAGGGAGCAGCATCGTCAAGAGTATGGTATTTTTGGACCAGGACTCAGTTCTTTAAATCCTGGCCTCGGCCTCGAGGGGGCTTATGATATCCATTTGCCTTGTGATGCAGTAAGTATTCATTGTGGCCATTCATCTCAGCAAACCAGAAAACCCCCCAGGGAAGGTGCTGGTTCTGCTTGGCATAGAAGAGCATCCGTCTAATGGAATTGAAAAATCAGCCTTATCTTGCTCAACCGGAGCCCTGTCTATGAAATGGGGATAGAATGTCTGCTTTATTTTCACAAAGTGGTGAGGCAATCATACATAAGAAGCACTGTAAAAAGAAATCTAAATTGTTAAAATAACCCATTTTAAGGTAAGCTTCACATTGTTTCTGAAGAATGTTCTAAAATTTCCAAGATGTTTTTATATGGGGTGATTTTTATTATTTTTAACCATGCCTCTTTTATAGGATGTGACTTTCCTGTCTGCTGAAACACCTTCAGGGACAAGGGTCTAAATCCAAATCCCAGACTTCCCTCCCTTGGACACCTTATTTATAACCTGTACTGCACAATTTCTTCTTTTGCAAGACTCTTCCTCCTAGTGCTGCTTTGGGGAGTCAAAGGGATACCAGGAGATGATAGAAGTAGGGCACCTTGCCTTGCAGCTAGCACAGATTAAACACTGAAGCGTTACTTAATTATTATTGTTGCTGTTGTCATACTACATCACTTCTTAATGCAACCTGGGTTTTCACTAACAGAGCATCCTGGTTTCATACTGTGCTGATCACCAGCCCAGGAGATGTCCTTACCCACATGACTATTAATTGATGTCTCTTCCATCTGTATTTTGCCAGCTAAGGTTTTTCATCTAAAAGCTGTTTCAAATCACTTGTTTTGAAATATGTGAATTTGTTGCCGTGTGATTAATCCATCAGGGGAAAATCTGAGCATAATGTGATTATGTACTTGTATACGCATTATTTCATGTGCAGAAACTGCACACAACTGACCTGAGCTCCGTAGGAACATGCAAAGTGCACATACCTCATGCATCTGTCAGCTACTGCAGACAGCAGTATGTCTTATGACCACACCCCCCACCCTTGTCTGGTGCTAGAACTTTCTCTGATTTCAGATCCCCCATTCTCTACTTCATAAGAGCTTACAAGCTGCCCCCTTCCGGCCAGCAAACCCCAGGTCTTTCCCAAGGAAAAGTGCCATCTTTATTGTGGTAGGTATGCATGTCTCCACTATCTAACCTGAGTGCAATTCTGTTGCCATTTTTTAAAGATTTATTTATTTGAGAGAAAGAGTATGCAGAGAAGAGGGAGAGACAGACTCTAATGCAGACACTGCACTGAGTGCAAAGACACTGAGATCTCACAATTCTGAGATTGTAACCTGGGCCAAAAATGAAGAGTCAGATGCTTACCCCACTGAGCCACCCAGGTGGCCCTCTGCTGTCATTTTTATTAGGTACCTGTCTTTGTGAATGTGTGTCACTGAAGTTTTTGGGTGTTGTAACTGCACATTTGTCCTGGTCCTGTGGTTTTTAATTACATATCTCTGCCAGTGTTGTCATTTATAGGAACACATATGTCATGATATAGCAGAATTCGCTGTATAGGACTTCATGTTCTCTGTAACTTTCATCTTGCTGGAATTGTCTGTTGCAATCACCTTTGATATTTTTTTAATAAAGTTTGATCAGGTATTCTAAGCAAGTGTTTTATTCTGATTTCACAGGTGGCTTACCTGGGGTTTAGTGGAAGTGAAGCCTAGCTTAGCTTTTCATAAGTGAGTGGTGAAATGAGAATTAGAATTGCCTTGTGTCTGTTGTTCCAGGGGAAGCAGCATGTTGCTGTGTAAACAGGATGGTCGCTGGAGTGGAGCGCAGCTAGACTAGAAATCCCGCTCAACCAAATCCTTCCACATGAGTGCCTTCGGTAAACTCAAATCTTTAGACCTCATGCCCCTCATGCATAAACAACAGGGAAACCGACACTCACTTCTCAAAGTCACTCTGGAAATTAAGCCACAAAATATATCAGAAATGCCCCTTCAGTGTCTCAGAAGGGCAAGCACATTTGCTCTCTTCTCTTTCCTTTGTATGATAATGACCAATAAATGGTATCAAGCACATGCTTTGTTCCAGGAATGGTTCTGAGCACTTGTCATGTATTAAATAATTGAATCTTTAGAACAACCTAATGCAGAGGATTCCTTTATTATTATTATTTTATAGGTGAGTAAACTGGACAGAGAAAGGTTAGGTGCTTTGCCTAAGATCAGACAACAATGTGCTCAATACTCGAGTATTAACTCTCAGCTCCAAACCATCCTACTCTGCTTTGTACTGGGACCTGGGGTCTACAAAGCACTTATCTATTTTGCCACCTGGATACCTACCAGTGTCCCCAAGGATGAAGGGACTTGCTCCTTCCTATTTGTTTCTTGCAACACTCCCTGCCCACTGTTATTTCCCCATAAAAACTTGCTCCCTCTGGAAGAAGCAATTCCTTCCTGCTGCAGCAGCTGGTTCTACCTCATAGTATTTCTTATAGGACAAGCTCTATTGTGGATTCCCTAAGGACCCCAGCCAGCCCTCTTCTCAGAGGTCTGTGGTTTAGTACCAAGGGTACTGTGCTATGGTTCAACAACGTAGTCATCTAAAACTCTTCATGTCTTTAACCCTAGGGGCTGTAGAGGCATCCTGAATTTGTTACCTTTTTGACATCTTAGAGTGCACTTCTTACCTTCTCAATGAGCTAGGTGACAACTTTATACTGCTTTAATAATCATTTGTATTAAATTCTCTCTGTCAGTCGAAGTGACTTATGTGCTCTGCCTTTTGGCTGTAACCTGACCAATGCATCTACTAAGGGGGGAAGACAGAACTTTAAACCACCCAAATGTGTGGGGGGGCCAGCCACTATGCTCTACTTCCTCTCAAATATTATATAATTATGGATTCTTACCCAGGGGCCATTGTCTTAGACATAAACCCAGTTATAACAAAGCTGAACAATATTATACCATTGGTTCCAATATTCTAGAGTCAGAAGAAGATAATTACTTCAATTGACTTTCCACAGGGCCTGATGTTTGGGAACCAGTGAGAACAGCTGTTAGTTTCTTCTTGTGATCCACTGACTATCAAAAAAAGAAAAAGAAGAAAGAGAACCGGAAGTTCAGTAGACAGCAAATGGCCAAGATTGACCAACTGGAATGTTTTTGTCTGGAAACTGCACTTCCACATGGAGAAACAGACATGACATTGTCCCCGGGAGCTGCTAGTCCACAGCCTTCTAGAATGTCTGAACTAAATGGGATCTCAGAAAGCATGTGTTCCTACACTCCATTTTACAGGTGGGTAAACTGAGACCCAGAGAAAAGAAAGTCCAGACCCACATCGCACAGTGAACTAGTGAACTAGTGTTGGAGGCTAACCTAGAGTATAATCTTCTCATACCTAATCTTTCCATGGAAACAGTGGGTTTAGGAGTTTACTGGGTAAGTTTTGGGCTTACCTCTTCTTCTAGAGATTATAGTCATGTCTCTGGAATATGATCTCTCTGGACTAGAGGTTCCTTGCTTCCCCCTGACTCCTATCCCTGGAAGGCTGGGGAGATGGGAGAACGAAGATCTCTTCTCCACTCTCATTCTGCTTGACCTTATTTCCATTGCCTCCTTCTCTGCCTCTCCTCCCTCAGGGCAGCAGTGAGGGTGAAGTAAGTGAGGTGGGACAGGAAAATGAAGGGCCAGACCCTTGTCTTTATTTAACATTTATCATGATATTTTACATTAATTTTTTAATAATGAATTAAAATATTTTTATCAGAATTACTGATATTTTTGGTGTCTCCTTAGAGTTTGTGTTTAAGGCCAGTGCCCTAGGCTTATCATACTCTTGTCCCATTCCTGATCTCTCTCCCCACCCTCCTTGTGGCACCCCCAGAAAGGTCAGTTTGGGAGACTTCGTAATCATTTTCTAATGCAAGTTATTTTGAAATATTAAATGGTTTCCTACTGATAACTCAAATGGTGAGTAGCACAAACAATAACCACCCAGGCATCATTTGATAGAGATAAAAAAAAAAAAGGATGAATCCCCAACTTTGATGGAAAGGATGCTGTGGTGGTAGAATGGCATGGGCTTTGAAGTCAGAGGAACTGAGGGTTGAATACTGATAACACACTTAGCAGCTGCATGGTCTCCACGGCTTAACACGACTGATGGCCTATGATCTGAGGGCCCTGAATATATAGACCCGACCAAGGTTCATCCCCTGCTCTTAAGGCAACCACAATCTAGATCAAGGAAATTCTTTATTTCTCTGAGCTTTCTTCTCCACGACTGAAAATGGCAATAGTATTATCTGGCTGAGAAGATTAAATGCAATTCTTACATGAAACTGCCTAGGACAGCGGGACAGTGTGGTTGCCCAGTTAAAAGTCACCACCACAAGAGCAAGTTCATCATGAGAGCATCATTCACTAGAGTCCCCATCCCTGTGCACAGCTACTCTTCGGCAAGTTACACTCTTTTGTGTATAACAACTCAAACTAATTTGGGAAGACTGAAAAGAAAATAATCATTAGGAACTTTCTGACAGAGTGCCTCAGGATTTAAGGAAAATATTGAGGAGGACACATTCCTTTCAGCCATGCTCAACGTACTTGGGTTTTCATCTAGCAGCTTTTGTCCTAACACCCTGGCACTCTGTGTATTCTGGCAGTAGAATCCTTGTCCTGACCTCCTCCCCTCTATCTCTGAGCTCAGTCAGCCTCCTTTAGTTCTATAATGGTGTCCTGTGAGCCTCTTCACAAGGAGATCAACAATTCTCTGAGGGCTCTTCCACACACTGCTGGTGTTAACAACTGCAGCCTTTATCTGAAGGCATTATGGGAACAACATCTGCCAACACAAGGCGCTGGGAAGAATGCTAAGATGACCCGCAGTGAGTCTGCCCTTGCATATTCTCCTACTCATGAATGCAGGTGAAACCTCTGACTTATGTCTAGTCAATAAACTATGACAAAGGTGGTGAGATAGTCTTTCCTGTGATTATTATATTATATTATATTATATTATATTATATTATAGACTTTCATCATAGCAGACTGCAATGAGAGGTTCTTCTGCTGACCTGGAGGAAGGAAGTCATCACATTATAAGAGAACCATGTGGTGTGGAGTTCTGGATGGTCTCTAGGTGCTGAGAATGACCCCAACTGACAGCTACCAAGAAAGCAAGAACTTCAGTCCTATAACTGCAAGGAACTGAATTATGTCAATTACATGAAAAACATTAAAAGTTTTAGAGAGGAATGCAGGTCAGAAAACACCTTGATTTCTGCCTTATAAGACCATGAGCAGAGGACCCAGCCAAAAAATTTTCCCAGACTTACCCCTCAGAAACTGTGAGATACCAAATTCATGTTTTAAGCCACTAAGTTTGTGGTAATTGTCACACAGCAACAGGAGACTATTACACACAAGGTGTCTGAGAGGGATGACATAAGGAGAGTTAATTCATAATCTTTGCGTTTTCTAATGGTCCTTCCTTTCCACATAAAGGCAATATATCAGATCTGGTTTTAGAACTCCATTTATTTCTAAGCCCAAGGTTTCATGTATAATTGAACCTTCTCACATTACATGCTCTTCATTTCATTCAGTGGCATCGATTGCTTCAGATCAGTTTTGTCAAGAGACAAGGAGGGCATTTCTTCAAGTGTTTATGTAGCAGTTTTGATCAAGGGGATCAGCATAGAGTTCAACAGGGTTGAGAAAACTGATGGACTTTGAGGGAGCTGATTGATGTATAACTTTGGTCAGGACCCCTGTGGAGTGAACTACAGTAAACTTTCATCTGCAACTTTTGCAAGCATCAGAGGAAAGGCTAATCAGTGCATTCTCAAGACACATCATAAATAAATAATAGTTGTTTAGCTGAACATACCATTCATGTATTTATCAATAGTACCCGGAGCCCCTGAAGGGTGGTACCAAGGAAGGTACATGGATCCTGGCCTCCCACCATACGCACACCTTGCACACTCTCTATCTCATCCCACGTAACATCACAACAGGGCCACCCTGATTGGAGATTGGATTTTAGTTTCTTTTTATATCATAACAAACCACCCCAAAAGATCCATGGCTTAAGCAACAGCGATTTTCTTTCCTTATGATGTTGTAGGTTGATTAGGTAGCTCTTTTGCTTCCCACAGTCTCTACTATGTCTCTTACTGATTTTGCATTCAGTTGGTTGCAAGGCTGGCCTAGGAAGTCCAAAAAGGCATCTTTCATATGTCTGAGGCTTTGGAGCTGACTGTCAGATAAGGCATCTGAGTTCTCCTCTGTGTGGTCCTACTGCCCATGCAGTGCCTCAAACTTAGAGGTCTCCCTCTCTCTCTCTCTTTCTCCTTCACTCTTTATGGCCTTTCTCTCCAGCAGGATAGCTTGGACATTCTTTGCATTGCAGCCAGATGGCAAGAAAGCAAAAAAGGCAACCTTCCATGGCTTTTCAGGGCAAAGCCTGGAAGTCCACAGGGACATAGCCACAGCCTTTATATTGGTTAAAACAGTCATCAGGCAATCCAGATTCATGATAAGAGGAAACCGCCTCCATTTGAGAGGAGGAACAAGATGTGTATCCTGGGAAGAGGAGGAATTGTTGGTGACCATCTTTGGGGACCATCCAAGGTATGAGTCTGTATGTTTATCCATGAGATAATGCTTAGAATTTACCTTTGTTTTCAGGTTTTCTATTGATAATGAACTATTATGTTAAAATCGTTCAATAATTTAAAGTTTTTTTTTCACAAGTTAAATAAATAATTTCAAACTCTTTCATTTATTTAGTCAACCAACAACAACAACAACAAAAGTCATTTCTTTGAGAAATAGAAGCATTATAGTAGTAGAGCCAATAAATTACTACCACTAGGGGGAAGGGACACTAAGATGTGCCCTTTGTGTACTCCCCACAGAACCCTCCTGATGGGTCTTGAGGGTGGTTTTCAGACTTCAAAGTCATAAGTTCCAGAGTATGCCCTCGTCTCCTTAATTTTCCTCTAACAGTCCATTTTCACTCTTTTACCTGTACTGTTATGGTCAAGAAATAGATCCATATCCTTGACTGAGAAAAACTCAAAATCTGGACAGTTAGGTTTTCTTCTACACAGCTGCTGGAGGTTAAGTATTATTATATAGAAACATCCTACTGTATTCATTCATTTATCAGTATATTCATCTGTCAGATTAGGAAAGAGACATGTAAAACTGTGGCCCACCTAATATCACCCATGAGCAATGGTGTCTCCATTCTGAGCCTCTCACCTTCAAGACCACTTAGTGGACCTTGAGACACTCTAAGTGCACAGAGTTGGGATGGAGATAGTGAGTGAGACAGGCATGCATCTGAATTCAAGCCCCACAATTAAAATTCATCTTTTCTTAACACAACTGCATAGCTTAAAAAAATTATCTTTTACTATAAGGGCAGTAATTCCTACTTTACAACTTAGTTGTAAATACGATTTTATTTTATTTTTAAGATTTATTTATTTATTTTAGAGAGAGAGTGTGTGTGTGCATGCATGAGTGCATGCCAGCAGGAGAATGGGCGGATGGAAAGACACCCGAACAAGCTCTGTGCTTAGTGTGGAGGTTGACACTGGGTATGATCTCACAACCCTGAGATCATGACCTGAGCCACAATCAAGAGCCAGATACTTAACCAACTGAGCTACCCAGGCTTAGTTGTAAACTTTAAACCAAATAACATATGTAGATGGCTAGGAATTGATGATAAAACCATCATTTACACCTATCTGGTCAGCATAGTAAGACCTACAACTTTATGTCCTTGGGTGGTTCTCCTCAGGAGAGACACGTTAGAATAGCCTAAGTGCTAGATGTTTCAAGTAAAAGTAACTGCTTTTTACTATATGCACAGTTTTCTCCTGGAATTCCTCACTCTTCAAAGAAGAAAGTTTGTGTTTGATGCTGTTAACATGAGGTTACTCTGAGAAGGAGAATTTTCTCATCTATAAGCCCTTATTGACATTAGTCCAATGCTTTAGAGCACACTACAAACACTTCCTTCCTCTCTCTCATTTAAACTTGAATAGCAATAATATAAGACAAATCCCCCAAAGTATGTGAGACATTATTTCTATTGTACAGGTGAGGAAACTGAAACCCACCAAGGCTTGATGCCCTTCCCATACCAGTTTTACCAATCAGTTAACACCAGACCCAACTGTCAAAACCAGCTCTTCTGATGCCAAGACCCACGGATCCTGGTTTCTTTTTTGAAGGTTTAAAAAAATGCAATAGTATGATAAGAGGAAGAAACCAGAGCATTCTTGAGCAGCTGTTGTGTGCCAGGAACTTTTCTACAAGCTTCCTAGGTAAGATTTTAAGTGTAATCCAGACACAGTGAGAAATACGCGTTGTTAGTCTGATTTGATGGAAGAAGAAGCTGAAGGCTAAGAGGTAATAGGTCAGATGATACAACTCAACACCGGCAGATTTTAGAACTGGACCCAGAGACGTTAAGCTGACAAATGATGTTTTTCATGATGTTTTCATCACCCCTTATGATCCACATGAGAGAGGGGGAAAGAAGGAACTATGAGTCAAAGAATCCGCAAATGGCTCATTTTTCTTCTGGTTTATCCTCAAACTTCAACTGTGCTTGTTCAGTATTGAGTGGCATGGCCTGTCCTGTCCACCACTTTTGAGTTTGCCAGAGACTGTTGGTGAGATGTGCACACTGGAGCGCACATACCTCGGAAGAAGTCATATTTTTAACTTGATCTTCTACCTCTGGGGAACAGTCTTCTGCAGCAGCATGACGTCATCATGTTTGATTACTGACCTTGCTCACTTCTTTATGCATTGGCGCCACTGGTTCCCATAGAATTAATGGGCTTAACCTTACAAGAATCTTGTTGGACATTTCCCCAGTCTTTTCTATTATTGACTTACTGCAATCCTCTATAAAAATATATGTACTGTGCCCGGGGAAACCATGCACACTCTTGGAAATTCTTCAGGTAATTCGGAGCTCACCTAGTCTGGAAGAAAATGGCCTTCACATAAAGTTAGAGAGGAGAAGTTAATCTCTTCTTCGGGGCCCCATCCCCTAAGATCAGCCCCTTACCCACTGCACTGCAAGAAGAAGTTGTATTATTGACCTTGTGGGAGTGACTCTGAGATGGTAGGGGTAGAGCAAGAGAGGGGTTATAACATTCAATTAATATGTTAGTCTGCTTATGCTGCCGTAGCGGAACACCACAGACTGGATGGTTTGCACAAGAGGCATCTTCCAGTTCTGACAGCTAGAAGTCATGATCAAGGTTCCTGCAAATTTGATTTTTGGTGAGAGTTCTCTTTCTGACTTGCAAGTGGCTACCTTCTCACTGTGTCCTGACATGGTCTTTTCTCAGTGTCCATTTAGAGGGAGCTCTGTTATCTCTTCCTCTTCATATATACCAATCTAGTAAGATTAGGTCTCCACCCTTATGACCTCATTTAACTTTAATTACCTCCCCGAAGACCCTGTCTCCAAATTTAGTCACACTGATGGCCAAGACTTCAACATATGACTTTGGGGACATACGTATCAATCCATAACAATAAATAATAGCTAATATTATATATGGGAGCACTGATCATATGACAGACAGCATATGGTGAATTTTTACATTATTTTATTCAATACTCATAAAGTCTTTCTTGTATATGTATAAATGAGTATGAGTTTAGAGCCTCATTTTAAAGGTAAGGAAAATGAAAAATAGGTTGAAAACTCACACCAGTAATAAAAAAGTGAGAGATTCAGACCTTCAACTCAAATGTGCTTGTCTCCAAAAACACTCCATGTCATAGTTGCAATCTCTCTCTCTCACTTCTTCCTATCTTACAGCAGCCACAGTTGTTTCCAACATAACATCCATTTCATAACAGAGCTAACTCAAAACTGTCCATGTCATCCTGCTTCTCAGATATGTTGCCATCTAAGGAAGCCCAGCTACTTGCTTTACCTTCCTACCCATCCATCCTCATCCTTCCTGTTTGAAATCATTTGGATACTGACAACAAGAGCTGGCACAAAGTAGAGTGGTACTGAAAACTGTGAAATAAGTTTAAAGGAAGAGAGGTTTTCCCCCCACGTGCTTAAAAAAAGAGAAGGCTAATTTCTGCATAAATTAAGGAATTCACCTTCTGTGACTGTGCACCTAAGTGTCTGTCTGGGGGAAGTGCGGGATGTAGCAAGAAAGGAAGGAAGACTGAGAGGGAGACATTGAAACCCAGCCAGGGCTTCCTAAAGTGATGCAAACTGCTGAATAAGGGCATTCATTTTTCTCTCCGCACTTCAAACAAACGGTAATTGTTGGTTTGGCTAACAAGTTGTGCTTAATTACAGGCCATTAGGCACCATTAATAAAGGAAACCAATTCTACAAGAATCTAAATTTCACTTCTTACATTACATTCTTTAGAAAGAAGTCCTATTCAAAAAAAATCCAAGTCTCAGCCTCTAATCCTGTGATAGGCTGAGGTCCCCATCCTCCCACAGCTCAGCTCAGCTGTCACCTTCTCTGTGCATCCTTCCCTCCTCTAGTCTCCACATCACCCACCAGCTCCCCCAACCCCCACCCCCACCCCGCCTCCAGCCGCTGCCTTGAGGGACTGAAACAATCCTTCCTGCCTTGGGTGTTCAACCTGCACCCAAATGGTCTACATGCAGAAGAATAAAACTTTAAAAAATAATCCTACTTTCTAGGGAAGAAAAAAATATTACTACTTTTTCAGTTTTTGAATCTTTTATTAATGAATATACATCCTTCTATTTATGCCAACTATTTGATTTAATCATTTCAAAAATCCACGAATTTCCCACATTATTGCCTTTTGTGCTACACCTCCTCGCAATGCAATCTCAATCTCTATCCCCCCAACAATTAGGAGAAGAAAGAAAAGAAGCCTGTTCATTTACCCAGCTTCTCCTGCCCAGGGCATTAGCATTGGAGGCTTGTTTCCTTTGGGGAATGGAAGGTCTTATTCTCAGTGGAAGGATGTCTGTGCATATGTTCTTAAGAGGTTTCTCCAATTATCATATGGTTTCACTTATTTGTGGAGCATAACAAATAGCATGGCGGACAAGGGGCGTTAGAGAGGAGTAGGGAATTTGGGTAAATTGGAAGGGGAGGTGAACCATGAGAGACTATGGACTCTGAAAAGCAATCTGAGGGGTTTGAAGTGGCGGGGGGAGTGGGAGGTCGGGGTACCAGGTGGTGGGTATTATAGAGGGCACGGCTTGCATGGAGCACTGGGTATGGTGAAAAAATAATGAATAATGTTTTTCTGAAAATAAATAAATTGAAAAAAAAAGTGAGACTAAAACTAGTTAATTTAATTAACTTAGGAGAAGCAAGCTGAGACTATGGAGTGTGAATGAGAAGGATGATTCAGTGTTCCACACATTAAGAAAAAAATTTATTTTTTTTAATTTATTATTTGAAATAGGTCATATCCTTCCAGGGAGTTCTCTACTTCACTAGACTGTATACAACTGTGTTTCATGTAGAGTTAAAGCCAAGATACTTAAAATTCTTTAGTAGAAAAATAGCATGGATCTATGGACTAATAAATAAATTGCATATAATTACTGATCTAAGTTTATAAAATACAGAAAAGTAATTCTAAACTCAGTAGCTTGAAACAAGAATGTGTGTATTATTTTACTTTTATTAAACCTATATGAAAATATGAAAAAAAAAAAAAGAGGTTTCTCCATGCTCAGGAGTTACTGACTGTCCTCTCAGGTCAGTCCAGTCACAAGTAAAAATCTCTCAGGCTGACCAAACACCAGATCAGTTCTCCAACTGGTATAGTGTGCATGGCCCATGGAACATTCTGGTATAGATACTGAAAATCTCTCAGCATCATAACAAGCTTAAGGCACATGATCAGTCTCATATGCTTCAAGCACAGGGACCCTTCTAACACTCACTCACCGTGTTCCTTAGTCCTGCCTGGCTCTGCGTTGCCCCGGGAGCAAGTTGAACATGCCCCAAAGGGTTTCTCATGACTTGGATTTCTCCACCTCAGCACACTCCATTCTGGACCCCAGATTTCACCATGTAGGGAGGGGATAACACTGTGTCAGGCAATCCATGGAGCTTCAGGCTGGAGACAAAATCTCTACCTTGTATGGGACTCTGTTTCCCTCCCTCACTTTTCCATAGATATGTGTCAGTTTAGCAGTGGAAGTTTATATACTATTACAGGGTATAAAACAAGCACAGAACATCAAAGAAATATTTTAATAAATGGAGACGTCCCACAGAGAAGAAGAGTAAACTAAATGGAAGAGTTTGGGAGTTCCGGATACTTCATACAGCAATGTCAAGGATGTCTTGGCTCCTCTGACCTCACCTTTCTTGTTCACAAACATGCCAGCTTTGAAGACAAGTATGAGAAATGACATCTGTTCTAGTCACTTGTATGGAAGTGAAGCCTCTCAGATCTACAGAACTGCTTTATGTAAAAAGGAAATTAGTCCTAATAGGTTAAGGGGTATGTAGTGCTTGACCATTGTTATAATGGACAAAAGTCTTTTTTACTTTTGTAGGTAGCTCAATTACTTCATATGTCTATGATAAATACTAATTAAATGAATTAATATATATTATCAGACACCTTGAATAAAATCCTTAATATTTATAACTGTAATAATAATAATTTTGCCCCCATATTTAAAGATCACTTTATAGAATATGTCATCTAATGTCCACAACACCATACGATTACCCATCCTTCTCACCATCATCACCAGACATGGAAATGATACACCAGACACCTCTTCACTTGGTGCTCCCCACAGCCTCTGAGGGACACGCTAACACTGTCTTGACCAACAGGTGAGGAAATAGCTTTAGAGAGATGAAGTAAAACACCCAAGGTCACAGAGCTGCCGAGTTGGTGCTTTAACTATTGCTGCCTTATGGCAGAGGCTATGTTCTTAGTGCACTGGGGAATTCTCAGCCTCGAGTGTAATTAAATGACTGACTCAAGGTCAAGAATTTCTATGATAGGGCCCTGTGTCCATTCTGAATATTCCAGTTCTGGGTGTCTTCAGTATGTCACAGCAACGCAGTAGAAACCTGTACATGTCCACTTGAATAGCTTTCTTATACCTGAGCCCTAACTGACATCGTCTCTGCCCCGTAAGTTCCAGCTAACATTGACCCAAACAGGCAAAAGAAAGATTCAAATTGTCCCACTAACGATAATTTTGGGCTGGATGGGCGATTGTATCACAGTTCCCTTTGATGCAATGGAAGTGGGCTCTGGTTCAGTTTCTCCGATAGGACACGTGTCTTTGAAGCTCCTTTGTGCTGAAATTAATGAGCCTGATTGTCATCTTCCAGAAGAGAGTGCAGGTGAACCTCTGCAGTCAGGGCGGATGGAATCACTCATCGATCGCGTCGTCACATGCATCAAACAGCCAGGAGAACCAGGGCAGGATGTGAAATCAATCGGACCATCTATTTATAGATGAAGCAGTGCCTTTGTCATGGTGATCAGACGAGCTACATGCACTGGGCAGCATCTGCACTAAATGACTTACACAAATTAAACATCATGTCCTAATAGCACAGAAAGGGAAATTCTATGTTTTATTTGATAATATTGTATAAATGTGGACTTTTCTTTCTCCTATTCTTTTCACCTTTAAAATCCTATTTCTGTCTCTCTCCTTCTCTCTCCATTCTCTGCACCCTTTCTCAACATTCTTCCCTCTCTTTCATTCAATAATAATCTGTTTAAGTTCCATTATGTGTTCAGGCATTGTACAAAGTGCTGTGAAAAATTTAGAGAAAATACTTCTTGACCCCAGCTTCAAGCTGTTTCCAATACCACTGTGGGAGGAAGAACACTCGTAATTCAAAATCTAACACCCATTTTCTAACTGTTTCCAGCATTCATGGCTTTTTTTTTTTTTCTATGACCTTGTAATAGTCATTTGCTGTTTCTATTCTCCAACCCCCTCCCCTGTAAGATAAAGCAACCATGTCTATACCACATATGTTTTTGGGTGGCTTACATAAAAAGGAATAAGCTTGATGATGACAAAACACCTAGTTGGGTAACCGCAAACAGCATAAACTGTCTGAATCTCAATCTGCGTAAAATGAGTGTAGGAGTAGGAGTATACATTTCATAAGATTTAAGCGGTGACTAAATGAGATTATATACATGAAATGCTTAGAGCGGGCAGGAGCTGGCTTAAGACCTAGTTCCATGAGAACTTGATAAGATTTGGTTCGTAATGTAAGACATGGGAATGTATGTTATGAACGATAAGGTGCTACTTTCTTCTTTCCCACCTCTCCCCCAACTCTTTTTTTTTTTTTCTATTTTGGAGTCTTGTGTTGTAGTTCATCTCCTAAAAGGCTGCAAATCTGCTTCCACCTAGGATGAAGGAAGCTGCAAAGAATGTACCTCTGGGGACGCCTGGGTGGCTCAGTGGGTTAAGCCGCTGCCTTCGGCTCAGGTCATGATCCCGATGTCCTGGGATCGAGTCCCACATCGGGGGGGGGTCCTTGCTCAGCGGGGAGCCTGCCTCTCTCTCTGCCTCTGCCTGCCTCTCTGCCTGCTTGTGTGCTTTGCTTTCTTTCTCTCTCTTTCTGACAAATAAATAAATAAAATCTTAAAAAAAAAAAAAAAAAGAATGTACCTCTGACAGTGTAGCTGGTTTGATCACTTAAATCAGTTTTCTTGAGCCTATTGGAGAGTGGATGTAGTGAGGCAGCCATGTAACCTGAATTCTAAACATGGGTTAATCCTTCCCAAGGGGAAACTCAATTTCTCCCACCTGTAGCAGAACACAAGGGTTATAAGTGGCTGCCATAGGTGAGTACAAAGAAAAGCATTAGAATTTGACAAATTATTAAAGGCCAAGTGTGTTTCAATGTGTAGTTTTAAGATAACCAACCGCCAGACCCAGACACAAGGGAAATTTGTACTCACATCCTACTTCCTTGCTCAGGCCCTGACCAGGTGTTCCCTAGAAAAACTGGGCGCAGTGCAAATGGGAGGGAGCCCCTCAACTGTGCAGACATGCAGGAGGCAACTGATAGTTATGAGGTACCACTCAGGAAACACCACCAAGTTCCTTACACTGGAATGCCATAAACCACTAGGGGGAGGGGAGAGAAGTTCATCATGCCTGGGGTATATGCAATGACCTGCTGCAGCTGGGGAAGGATAGAAGAAAGGAAACAAACAAACAAACAAAACAAAACAAAACAAACAAACAAAAAAAAAACCCTTTAATTCCCCTGGGAGAAGTGAATCATTTTGAGCCCAGAATCTGATATCAATACGATACAGAAATGGATGCGGGGGAGAGGGGCAGAAATACTGAGAAAGCTTCAGCCAAATGGTCTAAAACTTTGATTTTGACCTTCTAATCCCCAGATTTAGGAGAAAATAGATTTCTCTTGTTTACGCCACTGTCTTGCGGCTCAAGAAAAAACTAATCTAAAATACATACCTCAGTCAGTGTCAGTAAATGCATCCTAAAATAATAACCACATCTCACTTCCAGATTTTCCTTGAGAATTTGAATTTAAATGTTGTACATTGTAAGTAGAGACATACATGTAAGACTCAGTACATATCGCCTTACTGACTTGTACTACATTTTCACTAAACTATACACCTAACAGATACTCTATGAGAATGTCCTCTTGTCATGCAGGACACTCCTTACTCCATCCTCTCCTTCTCCCCACCCTCTTCCCTTTCTCCCTCCCTCCCTCTTTTTCCTACCTTGATTAATTTTTTTAAAACTATGTTATATGTCTTATGGCCTTTCCCCCTCAATCCATTGTCTTAGTCTCTTCATGTTGCTATTAAAAACAAACAAACAAACAAACAACAACAACAAAAAAACACAGACTTGGTGGCATAAACAACACACATTTATTTCTCACAGTTCTGAAGGATGGGAAGTCCAAGATCAGGGAGCCAGCTGGTTCACTTTTGGTGGGCTCTCTCTTCTGGGCTTTCTCTTCTTCACCTCATATAGTGGAAAGGATGAAATCTGCTTTCTCTCTTCCTCTTTTTATAAGGACACTAATGCCATCATGAAGGCCCCATTTTCGTGACCTCATCTAAATCTAGTCATCTCCCAAGTAAATATTTGGAAATCACTTAAAAGGCAGCTTGGCCATCTGGGAAGTCTTGTGTAAGTGCTTAGTAACACTTACCTACCTACCTACTTTACATACATACCTTAAGGTAAAGCTAAGTCTGACTATCCATCAGAAGACAACTTGGCAGGCATGTAATCAATACCCTGGTTTTAAGGCACAGGTGCACCCACATTTTCTTGAATTGCAAAGACAGTTTCAGCTCACTGCATCATGGCATTTCATCAACAAAATCGAAATGCATTATTTGAGCTGCTTGTGAATTAAAAATAGCTCTATTCCTGATAAGGAGATTGTTTTTCCTCTCGCCGTCTGTTGAGAACTATTCTTGCCTTCAGAGTTCAGTCTGGGAGCTTCCAGAATGTAAAAAGAAGTCAGGGAAGAAGGACTTCAGGAAAAGCTAAGCTTGTTATGACATGAATAATGCACAATAGAAAGGAGTCTTCAGGCACTTAGTACCCACAGCCTTGGCATTGCAGCTCTGCCATTTGTCTGTATATAACTGACAGGTCCAAAGACTAAGGGATTATTTTTAATGTTGCAAGTGATAAAAGCAAGGCTCTGAAGGATTCAAAGGAGAGAAACAGCCTTGTGGAACGTCAGAAAAAAGAGCTGAATAATAGATAAAAAGTGATAAAAAGTGATAAAGAGAGTGAATAATTTAAGACTTTTCAGGGCTGAACATGATCTTTGGAGGTTTATTGTGTCTCCCCAGGCCCTTGTTTTGAAATCTAGTTTTTCCATTAAGTTCAGCCATTGCTTCTATCCAGCCCAATCTACACCAACATCAGGAGACTGTCTGTGGTCTCCCTCCCTATCTCTAGATCAGAACAATGTAATGTGAGGACCGGCTGCATGTGAAGTACTTGTGGGAAATCTTTTTATTTTGGTTGCTCTCATTGATGACCAAAGAGTAACCTATGTTAAGAGAATGTACAAGTGTTTTCAAAGTTCTGTTCACTTTAACTTTCCAGGAGTCTCATGTATAGTTATCTCTACTTGGACCTTCTTTATTTTGTGACAGATCACCTCGGATACTATCATACCTAGATTCCGGAGGTGGGTTCGTTACTCCACCTACCTGTTCTCAAGCTCATACCCAACAAGTCCAGGCTGTCCTCCACTAAACCAGATGAAGCTTTCCACTGGGTCACTTCTGTTCCTTCCCCACAAAGCTCTGGCAGCTGCCACTGCCCACAGAAAACATTGACTTCTAGCACTTCAACTGCCACGTACGTGCTGATGACTCTGAAATCTTTACTTCTTTGCTAAGGGTCCAAACCCACACATCAAATTGCATATGATAAACATACCCATTTTGGTTGTCCACAAGTTTCTCAAACTCAAAATTTCCAAAACTAGAGTCCTTATACCCACTTCCTTCCCATGAAAAATAGCTCCTTCTATTTCTTTGATTATAATCTATGTAGCCACTCATCCAAAAACACACTGAGACCCGCTCTTGTATACCACTCACACTCACCAAATCTTAGCACACTGAACTCTGTCGCTATTACTTCTTAAATTACTTTCAAATCTGGCCTCTCCTTAAAACCTCAAACAGGCATCCTCTCGGGGCCTAACTTTGTGAAAAATCTCCTCGTTTGTCTTGCCAGTTCAAGTCCCCTGCTGTAAAAGTATTCCCCCACTCTGTCTTCACTCTGACAACTGTAGAAGGCAAAAACCAAGCTGTTCTCATATTGACTTCCACTAGAAACATGTAGCTTCTGGTAGTATAGTTTTTAGCTAAGATGGTTCCACTTCTGACATGGTGGGGTAAGTTTCTAACAGATCAGCATATGTAGGAAAAAAAAATACACAAAACAACTTCTGGATGACTCTGAACAGAAATCAAAACCAGAAAGATTTTGGAGGGGGATTGACATTTTGAATAAGGGAACAATATAATTTAAGTTCTACACTTTGCAGGTCTTACCAGAGGGAAATTATGTTGCATCAGGGCATGGGATGGCTAAAACTCCAACAGAAACCCCACTCCCTTCTACCCAGAGGAAAGAAACACTGGAACTAGGTAATCACATCCACCCAAAGGTGAGGGGAAATCCTGGAAAAGAAAAAGAGAAGGGAAGCCTCAGCTTCCAGGTGCAAATTCTTCAAGATTCTGGCTGATTCTTGGGGCAAACTCAAAGCAATATCCTTAAAAGATCAAAGAAGTGAGTATGATTTCACCATACCCACAAGTGAGACAGGATTGCACTTTGCTAGCCAAGTGATTGTCAGCTAAAACAAAGGCACCACATTCTTAAAAGGAATGTAATACATCCACAACTTCATCAACAAACATTCATGATGCACAAGATGCAATCTAATATTGCCTGACTAGGAAGAACCAGGAAAATGAGGCCGTTCTCAAGGGAAGAAATAGTCACCAGAGACAAAACCTTAAGATTACACAAACGTTGAAATTGGCAGGGAAGCCTTTTAAAGCGGCTGCTCTAAATCTGCTCAATGAGATTAAAGAAAAAGTCCATTTTAAATGAAAATATAGGATATTTCACCAGAAAAGTAAAAGATGTAAATAGAACTGAAAAGAAATCTTAAAATTCAAAGATACAGTATGTGCAATTAAGGTAAAAAAAAACAGAAAACATGTGATGGGTTTAATAAAATTATGATTTGTGATCACAGAGGATAGCCCAATGAACTTGAAGATAGATCAGTAAGAATTATCCAATCTGATAGAATAAACATAGGAAAGGGATAAAGGTGAAGGAAGGAAGAAAGGAAGGAAGAAAAGAAGGAAGGAAGGAAGGAAGGATGGAAGGAAGGAAGGAAGGAAAATGAGTGACCCTCAGGAACCTGTGATTATAATATCAAAAGGTTTAATCTGTGTGTAATTGTACTCCTAGCCCCAGAAAATAAAAAGAGACAGATGGGGCAGAAGAAAATCTGGGGGGAAAAAAAAAGTCATGGTCAACAATTCCCCAAATTTAGTGCAAGATATAAATGCTCATATTTAAGAAGCTCAATAAATCACAAAGAGAAGAAATAAGAAGACCATGACAAGCTATAACATAACCAAACTTTTGAACACCAAAGACAGAATACCTTTAAAGAAGTCAGAAAAGAACTACATATTACAGAGTTTCTTATGAAGTTAAACTTATACTGACTACATGACCTCATCATTCCACCCTTAGATTTTTACCAAAAAGAAATATATATATATATATATATATATATATGAACTTACACATAAATATTAGTATTAACTTTACTTTTTACCATATGTTAAAAAACTAAGAAACAACCGTAATGCCCATTGACAGGTGACCAAATAAACAAAATGTGATACTTTCAAAGAATAGGATAGTACTCATGGGATGCCTAGGTGGCTCAGTTGGGTAAGCGTCTATCTTTGGCTCAGTTCATGATCACCAGGTTTTTAGATCAAGTCCCACATTGGACTCATTGCTTAGTAGGGAGCCTGCTTCTCCCTCCACCTGCTGTTCCCCCTGCTTGTGCACTCTCTCTCTCTCTCACTCTCTCTCTCTCTCAAATAAATAAATAAATAAATAAAATCTTTTTTAAAAATGGAATACTACTCAATAATAAAACATGGATGAATCTTGAAATAGTTGAGTAAAAGACTCTAGATAGAAAAAAGTACATTCTGGATAGTTCAATTACAAAAAATTATGAAAATACAAGCTACTCTATAAGGGCAGAAAGTAGATTAGGGTTTTTCTGGGGTTGGGAGACAAAAGGGTGTACAAGGAAGATTTGGGGTAGAGGAACTATCCTCTCATTGATTGCAATAATACCTCATGTGTAATACCCTTCATAATTCAAAATGCACAACCATGGGATGCACTATATGAATTATGTTTCAGTAATTTATTAAAATATGACACCTAAAGAAAAGATTAATTGAAGAAGAAATGTATACAAAGCCCTATTTCTCTTCAATATGTTTTGACATTGGTCAGTCAGCTGTTGAAAAATCTAAATCAGAGCACGGATTATGGAGAACCGTGTACCATCATGTTCAGTCATCTTCCAGTGGCTGTAAGTGATTCAAGTAAGTCTTTAGCTTTTCTGTGTGAAGAGATTTAATGAAATATCACTCTAAAAGTGAAAAAACAAACTGGTTTTTAATTGAACAGTTAAATGAATGGTCCTATCAGTTACTAAATTATAGTCTACAGATTTTATAACATTCTTTGCCCTTAAAAATTAGTTCTTAGATGTATGGTATATAATTCTGATACTATAATTCCTGATATCTTTTTTTAAAGATTTTATTTATTTATTTGACAGAAAGAGAGACACAGAGAGAGGGAACGCAAGCAGGGGGAGTGGGAGAGGGAGAAGAAGGCTTCCCGCTGAGCAGGGAGCCAGCTGCAGGACTCGATCCCAGAACCCTAGGATCACGACCCGAGCCGAAGGCAGATGCTTAATGACTGAACCACCCAGGTGCCCCTAATTATTGGTATCTTAAAACCAATAAATTATGGCATATATAAAAGTTTTCTACCAAGAACCTAGCATATAATAGGTGTTTGATTACTTAAAGTTTTAGAAGTAAACTTTTGACATTTGGGAAAGGAGAAATAAAGCAGGCTTGCTTATTATATATCAGTCCACTAAAAAAATATAAATTCACCAGAAGAGGCTCTATCCTAAATGGTCTGTCAAATCAATTTACTCAATTGCATTCTATGGTAATGTATGGTCCATTTACCAAACAAGAACTAAATAGCTATGGAATTTGGATAACCATGTTCCTCTGAGAAATTTTCTTAGCCTGAAGCTTCAGGATTACTCACTTTAATCTTGCTATACTCTTGGTCCCTAGATGAATGGAAGTTTTAAAATGTCATTAGAGATGGCTTGAAATTGAAAATTGCCCTTTCAAGTAGAGAAAGAGAGCTAAAAGGGGATTAAGATGATCCTGTTGTAGTAGTGAACAAAGCATGGCTTATTTATCCCTTATTGATTAACCTAAATCAATGGCAATCCTCTTCAGAGTTTCTAATTCATATGGAATAATCAACCTATTATATTAAAAATAACTTTGATATAATTTCATTTAAAGATTTTTTTTAAATTTATTCACTTGACAGAGAGAGATCACAAGCAGGCAGAGAGGCAGGCAGAGAGAGAGAGAGGAGGAAGCAGGCTCCCCGTGGAGCAGAGAGCCAGATGCAGGGCTCAATCCCAGGACCCTGAGATCATGACCTGAGCCGAAGGCAGCGGCTTAACCCACTGAGCCACCCAGGTTCCCTGAATAATTTCATTTAAAAGCAGAGCCTTAATGCTTTAATTAACAGTTAGGTTTTTTTTTTTAGATATTAAAATAACTTGTAGACTTACTGCTCACACCCATTCCAGATAACAATTCTCATTTCCCAATCAGGAAACAACCAGGGCTCCTTGGAAAAATTGCTGTTTCCAGGTATAAGCCAGAGAAAGTACAAGATGAGCTTAAGAAATGTTGGTATACCAGAAAAAAAAAAAAAAAAAGGAAAGTTCTTGAAGCTTAATATGGTCACAACAAGATGACTCAATAGCCAGCTCTAGGAAATGTCCACTGGTCAAATTCGGGGTAGGTAGGAAAGAAAGAAATAAAGAAGGGAACTAACTGATTTTGGAACTTTGGCTGAGTAAAATACTGTGAGTTCATAGTTACATTCTAAAAAAGAAAAAAAAAGTATAGAAAAGGAAACTTTCTTTTACAAAATGTCAGTTAATAAGAATATAAACAATGATAGAATTTTATAAAAAATGAGTTTACAACTCTCAGTATGTAATAATTGATTTGAGCAAGAATGATCAGTAAATACAGAAAAAATTAACTGATGTCTGCTTAAGAAACAAGACCTTTATATTGTGCCAAATATTATCTTATACACTGCTAAATAGTTACAAGGGAAAAATATACCTTAACAATGCAGAGATCTGATGATTGCCTCCTTAACATATGAAAGAATATAGTATTGGCAATAATGTACACCTGACATTATAGCCCTTTTCATGTGATACCTTAGGAAATAGAACACTGCTTATGCATTACTCATACCAACACATTTAACCTGAATCTCAAGAAAATTTAGATCTGAATTCCTATCTTGAGACACCTAGAAGAAATAATCAAACAAACCCAGGATGTGGGAATTCTATGGGATATCACTCTTGGACTCTCCCAAAAGTCAATGCCATGAAAATAAAATATGCAGGAATTGTACTCAGACCTGTTCAACAGAGCAATAATGAAATTGTTCTTTACTCTCCAGTATGGTAGCCATTAGTCACAAGTGACTACTGACCACTTGAAATGGGTTAAGGTTACAGAGGAACTCTACTAAAAGAATTTGAAATGGCATAAGAACCAAATGAGATGCCATACTGTGATTGGATTCTTAATTAAAAAAAAAAAAAAACTATAGGGGCCCCAAGGTGGCTGTCAGTTAAACATTGCCTTTGTTCAGGTCATGATTGCAGGATCCTGGGATGGAGCCCCACATCATACTCCCTGCTCACTGGTAAGCCTGCTTCTCCTTTTCCCTCTGCACCTCACCCCCAATTCGTGCTCTCTCTAGCTCTCTCAAATAAATAAATAAAATCTCCTTAAAAAGCTATACATTTTGGCACAATTGCTAGAATTTTAATAAAGACAGGATACTAGATGATATTGTTAAATTATTGTTAATCTTTTTTAGGGTTGCTGATAGCATTGTGGTTATGAAAGGGATTATCCTTGATACAGAGGAGAAAAGGCTAAAATATGTAGGATTTAAGTGAATGACATCTATGTCTTCTTCAAACAATTCAGCAAAAATGCAAGTGGGTCAAGGCAAAAGAGAGTGAGGGAAATGGGAAGCAAATATGGCAAAATGTTAACAAATGTTAAGTGTCAGGTAGGCAGGTGTTCATTATGATATGCTTCCAACTTTTCTATATTTTTAAATTTTTAGCAATGCCTAGAGAAAAACAGCTCACAAATTCTTAATTTCCAGATTTGCTGACCTTAGTCCTTCAGAGACCTGAAGTTGGTCACCACTGGTCGATGTGAATCTACCTACCTACATGTGGATACAAAAGAATCAGAAGCCAGGAACAGAAGGAACTTGCTAGGGATTTCCTGTTAGTAGTAGGCTAAGAAGAGCCTGTCAGTCTGCCCCCTGGTCCCCCAGTGCCACAGTCTCTTTACTCCTCTCCACAGCATCTTGCATTTTACCAGCTTTTAAGAGCTGGTATAAAATAATGATTAGGAGCACAGACTTCCAAGTTAGACCTCCTCTCTTTGACACCAGGATCATCAAGTAAGATGGTCTTATCAGTCTTCCCATCTGCAAAATGGTTATAATAACAACATTCACCTAATACATATTGGGGGAGATGATATGAAAATATGATATTTGGCCTCATGACTGGAACATAGAATGGTATTATTTTTATCATTATTAACTGTGTCATCATTAGATAAAATGCTTGGCACACTGCCTGACTTCTAAGTATTTAATAAATGTTGATTAAGAAGAATAATAGTACAGTATGTATGTAGGTGTCCTTAATTGAACAGAACTTATTCATTTTAAACATAAATAAACTGTTCAATTCAACTTGGATTATTAAGTACAATAAGCTAAGATGGGTCTAGAAACTAAACCACCTTAAATTTTCAGCAGCTTAATACAATAAAAGTTGATTTCTTGAAATGTTGGTTATATCCACTTTCTTATTTCTATGCTGGTTACATGGGTGTTCATAAAAAATCACCAAGCTAAAAACTTATATTTTGTGGGTCAAAACTATATGAATAAGTAAATACTTCAGCCCTAAATTGTTTTATTGGTAAATTTGTTTATCATTCACAAAAAAATCCAATGTAATTAATGTACGTTAACCAGTTTCTGTATAATTACTCAGAAATTGCAGTATTCATTAGAGTTGATAATAGATTTTCTTTTTTTTATTTTTAAAGATTCATTTATTTACTTGAGAGAGAGAGTGCAGCATAGGGAAGGGGGGCAGTGCAGGCAGAGGAAGAGGAAGAGAGATTCGTAAGCAGACTCCACATTGAACGCAGAGACGGATAAGGGGCTCAGTCAGTCTCATGATTCTGAGATAAGGAGAGGAGCTGTAACCAAGAGTCAGATGCTTAACCAACTGTGCCACCCAGGCTCCCAATCATAGAATTTCTAGTTGGAGTTGTGGTTACTTGAAGTCAAGTGTGGCCATACCAGTCAGGTTCTCCAGAGAAACAGAACGAGAAGGAGATGTACGTGCATGTGCATGTATCATTCATGTTGAAATTCAATTCAATTTCTTGAAATAAATATATATGAATTTATTACAATTTACTGTTTATTTATAGGAATTGGCTTATAGTATAGCGGAGGCAGGTAAGTCCAAAGTTTGCAAGGTAAAGCATCAAGCTCTCATTACCAGGGCAGGAACTGATGCTATAGTCTTGAGGCCAGATTCCTTTCTCTGGGAAACATCCATTTTGCTCTTCAGCCTTTTTACTGATATGAAAATGTTTATCCAGGTTACCAAAAATAGACTCCATGACTTAAAGTCAAGTGGTTGTAGGTGTGGCCAACAAATTGCTTCACAGCAACTCTTAGATTAGTGTTTCATTGAGAAACAGTACTATAGGGTAATTGTGATGACACATATGATACATTAGCCAAGTGGAATTCCTTGCTAATGAAATGAGAATGGCAGTCATGTTTGTTACTTCTTGAAAGGTAGACTTGAAAAATTCACTGTTTTCTTCTGTGCTCAGAGACACCAGCCATCAGCCTATGTACCTGAATAACCATGGTGAGCAGAGCCCCAGCCAACACTCTGTTCAGGTGGAGTGAGTGAGAAACCTTCTTCACTGACACTTGAGGCTCATATGGTACAGCAGCGTAACCCATCCACCATCTCAACATGTAGCTTCCACCATCAACAGGGCAGGAGAAGGAAGACAAACTCACTGACTATATTTAACTTTGGCCAAGAAATTATACCACTTTAGCTCTCAATCTGTAAGTCAGAACTTGTCTTCTGATTCCACCTACTTACAATAGAGATGGGAAAAATTAGCCAGGGGAGCACAGGGACACCCAGTAGTCAATGTTTCCATCTCATACTTCCTATGTGTTGAAAGCTATCCAAAGAGATGAGAAGACATATGTAAAAGAATATTGTATAGCAAATCTCCCAGAATGAAGTTAGCTTCGTTTATTGGTCCTATAAATCAGAGGTTCTTAACCAGCCTGAGCATAGCTTTTAGAACACCTGAAATTATAATTAAAATTTGTGAAGATATGACTACATGCATTTCTTATGAAATTGTCATTATTTTCCATCAGATTTTTCAGAAAGAAGTTTGGGCCCAAAATGTGAAGGATCAAATGATTGTTTTACATGAACAAACAAGCAAACAAACAAACACAAAACCAAGTCATGGACTTCAGACAATGATGTATCTGATTCTCTATTTCCTGAGAGGAGTTAGGCTTAAGACTAGGAGTCTCCATTCAGCTCTTGATAATTGCCAAATCCCTCCTGCATTTGTTTTGGAGTCTGTCTTGCCCAGATGTCTCGTCACTTTGACTGTTGCCACTCTCTTTGTTTTCCTTTCTTACCATCAGGTTTTATGACTTGAACTCCCCAAGTTACTCTTCCTACTTCCACATGGCCCTCTCCTCCTCCAGAGGTGTTAGCCTGGTTCTTGTGTAACAGCTCTGCTAATGGGAAAAACCTTTGCAACCTAAGAGTGCAGTAATTCCCACATATTATTTTCTCCACCTTGATTTGATGTTTCTAAGGGCCTATACTACACAGAGTCCGATTGCTAAGTTCTGTCAGGAGATCATAAAGTTGGCTGACTTCTAAAAACCCATATATAGTTTTTCCAGTTAAGTCTCCTGTGTCAATTCTAGCTACAATTTGTCAAATACTGAGGCCTTGAATACCTTTCTTTGAGGCAATTGCAATTAAGAGAAATCACTTCTTATTAAGCCTAGAAGGGTCTGTTCTTAGTTAAAGGCCATTATTCCTCATTCAAACTCCTTCTGGGAGTATTAAGCAGTTACGTGGAGTAGTTGTTTGCCATTAACCTTGAAATTCTGTGGATTATTTAACTCTTAATGAAATCATGCTGTATGGACACCCTTTTGATCTTTAAATGAATTAATCTGATCTGTTTTCAACTCTCCCTCATCATTCTGAAAAACCTAATAGAGAAGAAGTATACATTACAGATTTAGGCTCAGAAGGAATGAAAATTTCTATCTGATTTTCCAAGTTATTTCCCAGTTATGTTAATTCTCTGGCCATTTCTAGGTAGGCAAAAACAGTGAGTTTGTAGTGAAAGTACATCTCTTATTTGTTAAGGTACAAATACCCTCCCCAGGAAAGATAATCTCATTACTGTGTCTTAGTAAACCAAACCACATTACTCATGGCCACCAGCATTTCTTTAAACTACTGAAATGGTGTCTTAGTAGAAGGACCTCAGGCTGACCTGTATGTAATCTCATCTTTGAGCTTTACTGGTTGTGGGACCATGAGTTAATTAAAGCTATTTTAAAAGTTTGCTTATTTAGGGGTGCCTGGATGGCTCTGTTGGATAAGGCACTGACTCTTGATTTCAGCTCAGGTCATGATCTCAGGTCCTGGGATTGAGCCCTGTGTCAAGCTCTGCAATCAGCAAGGAGTCTGCTTGAAATTCTCTCCCTCCCTCTTCCACTTGCCCTTGCTCGTGCAGGTGTGCTCTCTCTCTCTCAAATAAATAAAGAAATCTTTTTAAAAAATTCTTTTGTTTATTTGTTTATTTAAAAAGGTATTTTAGGGGTGCCTGAGTGGCTCAGTGGGTTAAAGCCTTTGCCTTCGGCTCAGGTCATGATCTCGGGATCCTGGGATCGAGCCCCACATCAGGATCTCTGCTCAGCAGAAAACCTGCTTCCTCCTTTCTCTCTCTCTCTCTCTCTCTCTCTCTGCTTCCCTCTCTGCCTACTTGTGATCTCTCCCTGTCAAATAAATAAATAAAATTTTAAAAAATAAAAATAAATAAATTAAAAGGTATTTTAAAGTGATCTTGAAGCTGATTATGTCTGATAATTGTATGAATGTACACAGTAGTGACTTCTTAAATGTTCTGAGGAAAGATTACGAGCCAGACATATGCTATGTTTCCCCAGGGATCTATGGCGATCTTTTTTCAGAGCCTGCACTCCTGTTCTTCCAGTTCAAGCTTACATTTGTCTTCATCCTGTTTTTTTTGTTTTGTTTTCCATCCTTATGGTTTTTTGCCAAGAAGTGTGATCTTTGCAAAGATACGGTATATGCATTAGAAACATAGTTGAAGATAAGCTTTATGCTAAATGACCTAGCTTTGCCATTCTCTAGCTGTGAGTCTTTTGCAACCCAGTTATTTAATATAAATGCCTTTGGTTATCTTATCCATAAAACAGAAATAATAAGAGCTCTGAGGTGGTTTTTTAAAATTTTTATATTTTCATATAATATAAATTTCTAAATTAGTATCCAAATACACTGAATAAAATAAACTGTTAGTCTTGACAAAAGAAACAACAAAATAAAATTCTTGTCTCCTTGTGTATGTATGTATATGTGTGTGTGTGTGTATGTGTGTGTGTGTGTATATATATATATATATAGAGAGAGAGAGAGAGAGAAAGAATATATAGGTCACTTGGAATCATGCCCATTAAGTGGTAATTTCTCTTTATATTAAACTGTTATTAATGTTAATTGAAGAATGCATGAGTTATAGTAAATACTCAACACATGTTAATTATCATTAGTATGACCCTTCTAATTGAAAAGAAAGGTTGAAAGAGGTAAAAGAAAATAAAGACCAGCTAAGAAGATAATCAAGAGAAACAACCTTCAGCTGTCAAAGAAGCAAAAGTGTAGGCTCAAAACTGTTAAGAGTTTTAGAAAATCCAGTAAAAACAGAAATAAAAACAATAAAAATCTAACTATATATAATTTTAACATAGTGAAAGTAAACTAATTTGAGTAAGTATTGACCACAGTATTGTGTTCATTCTTCATGGGATAGTGTTTAAGGACAAAAAAATTTTCCAAGAAATTTTAATCTTTACATAGTAGTTTTATTGTTACTAAGAATATTGACATTAAAAATCAGAAAGTATGGGGCGCCTGGGTGGCTCAGTGGGTTAATGCCTCTGCCTTTGGCTCAAGTCATGATCCCAGGGTCCTGGGATCAAGCCCCACATCGGGCTCTCTGCTCAGCTGGGAGCCTGCTTCCTCCTCTCTCTCTCTGCCTGCCTCTCTGCCTACTTGTGATCTCTAACTGTCAAATAAATACATAAAGTCTTTAAAAAAATCAGAAATTATCTATTTCCATTACAGATAAGAAAGTAATTAAGCATGTAAGTATTAGAACTCAGTGCTTTTACTCTAGAAAAAGTGAAATAAAAATACAAATAAAGTAAATTAAGGAAAACCCCATGATATAAATTTGATTTGAAATATCAGTATGAACTCATTATTTACATATCTAAGTATTTCCTAGCTTTTCTACCAGAAAGAGCCTAGAATCATTGATGCCACAAAAGCACATGACCCTACATGACACCCAGATAGTATTTTCCAAAGGCCAGAAAGTCAGACTTCCCTAAGAAATGGCTGATTCCAGAGCTGGGACAAAGAAAGGCCATGATACACGCGCGACATCATATGCCAAAGCAACAAAGTTCTCAAAGCCTAGGGGTTCGTGCATTAAGGGCACAGGAGTGCAGCATGTGTATTTCAAAATATTATAGAGAATGTTCCATCCTGTGTGCTCGTAATCCCTGATTATGTCACCCTAAAGAAAATCAGCTACTCTGATAAGCATACAGCCACCTTGCCCAGGAAAGATACAACCATGGTGAGCCTAACAACATTTGAGGATAATGAGGTAACCCTGAATGACTTAACCCAAATGATGTAAGGCAGTGATGTAACTTTGGACAAATAGCATATGAGGCATATTGTAACTTTCAGGTCCTGTGCTAGCTAGCAGAAAACTCAGCACTGCAACCCTACTCCACCCCTCCAGCGGCATTCACTGAGAAACCCTTATACTCTACTTCTCATGACTTTCCAGGAAACATTGTTCTATCAGCAGGACAGGACACCTCGTGGTGGGCAAGGCAGAGAGCAAGGCACTGAAAACATAAGGAATTTAGGTTGTAGATCCCTTCCCTGCATTTTAATTTTGCTTAGCCACTTAACTTCTTCTGGAAATAATGCATGAATTTTTAAATGCTTTAAAAAGTGGTTTGTATGGTTTTTGCTTCTGCTTCTGCATTCTACAATTCAGAGAACTAGGTTTTGTTGTGACTTTAGTAATCCTGAAAGTGAAACTAAAATTGGAAACTCAAGTGGAACACAGAAGCCATGTTCAAGAGGTTCTTATTGGCTGAGTGTATGATAATTTAAAAACTAAAAAAATAATTTTGAAAATGGATTATAACACATTGAATTAAAACCCCAAATCCACAAGTCAATAGTGTGACATAGGAAAGATGGGGGTAAAGGATGTGGGGGAAGGGAAAGAAAGTCAGGTCATGAATGTAGAAGTGATAATGCTTAGGGAAGCCGCTACTTTCCAACCACCAGTATAATAATCGATTCAGGCAAGTGTCATCAATGGATAGTAAAATCATCTGTGAAAAGTCAGGAGATACAGCAGTTACATGGTCTCAAGATTTCACCTCATGGATTGCTTATTAAAGGGAAAATGCTCATCTAAAATAGAACTACTAAGCAGTCAGTGCCCTAGCTAAGTGACCAAACATGGTATCATGAGTAACAGGACAGACTGATGCAATGGGCCTCTTGTGTGGCAATAAGAAGTGCACATCATCACCTATCTAGCATTCCCAAATACTATAGGAAATACTTCTTTAAAATCTAGAATGAGAGACATTCTATTTAAAAGCCTGGACCCTGAAAATGTTTCTCTCAAACTTCAAAGGTACAAAATGACTCAAAAGACCTAACAATCAAATGCAATATTCAGAACTTAATTAGATCTCAAATCTAGAAAAAATTAGCTCTTGTAAAAGATATTTGAGGGACCTGGGTGGCTCAGTGGGTTAGGCCTCGGCCTTCAGCTCAGGTCATGACGTCAGGGTCCTGGAGTCCAGCCCTGCATCAGGTTTTCTGCTCGGCAGGGAGCCTGCTTCTACCCCTCTCTCTCTCTCCCCCTGCCTGTCTGCCTACTTGTGATCTCTGTCTGTCAAATAAATAAATAAAATCTTTAAAAAAAAAGATATTTGAAGGACAATTGGAGGAGTTTTAATATGAATCAAGTCATGACCGAATTATAGAATTTTGGTCCATTTTCTCATGTGTGTTAGTCATGGTGTGTCCCTTAGATGGCACCTGCTAAATTACTTAAGAAGGAGAGATCATTACTTTCAAACAGTTTGGGTGGGGAAGATAAAATAAGAAAGACAAAATCTTCTCAATTCACGAAAATAAATGAAGAGCATATGCATGCCCATCACTGCGCTGGTTGGTGAACTCAGCCTGCCTTTCTCCACTCTGTGATGCTAAGGTTGGGAAACCATGCTTTGCTGCAGCCAGCGGACTCCCATAAGGTTCTAGTGCCAGGAGGATTAAGAGTCTCATGCTTTACCTACTGAGCTAGCCAGGTATGCATACCAGGAGGATTAAAAGGAGACCTGGGGCTGCAAGAGGGAGAAGGGATGTTTTTTCCTGTAAGCATCCCCCTGCAGTGCTTCTTCTCCAGAGAAATAGAGAGCACACAGGATCTAAATGGAGGCTACTGCGTGTCAAGCAATGAGAGCTCCTCTCTGAGAAAGTGTGTGTAGGAGCACCTGGGTGGCTCAGTGGGTTAAGCCTCTGCCTTCAGCTCAGGTCAAGATCTCAGGGTCCTGAGATTGAGCCCTACATCTGGCTCTCTGCTCAGTGGGGAGCCTGCTTCCCACCCCCAATGCCTGCCTCTCTGCCTACTTGTGATCTCTGTCTGTCAAATAAATAAATAAAACCTAAAAAAAAAAAAAAAAGAAAGTGTGTAAGTAAAGTCTATGCCATATGACAACATGGTCTCTGAATCACAGTCTATTTTCCTGCAGAAGATTTTTCTTTTCTTTTTTTTTTTTCTTCTCAGACGTCGAAGGACCTCCAGATGAATAATTCAAGTCAAAAAGGACTCTACACTACTCATTATACTCTAACCAAAGTAGCTGGTCATTTTGCTGAAGGATTATATCTTTAGCTGTTGGGATATCCAAAACCAGGACCAACAGATTCAGGTGATCTGGAAATTCTAGTGCATTTATTGCTCATGGCCATGATTTCCATAATTTCTTATAGTTCCTCTTGGTTTGAGGTCAAGAAAGCTTTTAGGATCATACCTTTGTGCAGAATCATCATAACACGCCCAGAAAAATTTCTTGCCTCCTAACACACTCCAAGAATATCCAGGACCTTCTACTTGAATCTCATTTAAGAAATACTAGCTTCAGATTCTATTCACTTGACCAAGCTCTCCAGAGTGAGCTCGAACCCTATTTACATGGGTAAAGTCTAAGCGGTAGAATTTTTCTGTATCAAGTTTAATCATAAGAAAGTGCATGAATAAAGTTTTACTAATAATGTGGAGCTGGAATAAAAATCCAGATACCATAGCACAGCCCACCCCAACTGGAGCAGCTAACATGAGACACGGAGAAGAGACTCTACACCGAACCAGAAGAGAAACTATTGTCTTGGTCATACCGGTTCAGATCTGTCATAGAGAAATTGAAAACTGAATTCTGTTTTGAGCCATCCCTATGTCACTGGGTATAGACAGGATTCTATCTGGACCTCATTTCAGAAGGTAGATCTAAAAATTAAGAAAAAAAAATTAAGACAGATCTTTAGAGCACAAAGAAGCATTCCAGGTATTGTTTGAGATCAACATTTCTTAAAATGTGTATAATAAAATTTGATGAGACATTTAAAAATTCTCTTTAGGAGAAATTTATAATATCCAACATTTCCAAACACATGGAATCCAGTATATCCTCATCTTAGCATCTTAAAGGGCTGGTTTTCTGGAGAATAGTCCTAAATAAATACCTAAATTGAGTAAGCCTCATCAGACAATATGACAAAGTCTGTCTCATTGAGAATTACATATATTTGCCTGGGGTGAAGGAAGGGAGCACATCCACAACCACACTTCTGCTGCCCCACGTGGAAAACAGCCAAATGATGATCCACACGGCACCTTACACTCACTTGGCTCAGAGTCAAGAATCCATGAGTTTCTACTGAATTGGATTAAAAGGATTTTAAGTTTAAAATTGCTCTGAGGGAAAGAAATATGAAATTACTTCTTGGGAAGTTATGATTTATACCTGGAAATGTTAAGATAGCATTTAATCATCAAGATAATTCTAATCTAAATGAAAAGAAAATCATATCCAGGAGAAATCTCCGTGGCCATTGTGAATCTCTGCAAAACTAAAAGCAGAGAAGGTAACAGGATTCAGAGAGCACAAAAATCCTATCACTTTTGTTGCATCTTTCTGTGAACACCACTTGCATACTGAGTGAATATGGCTTCAGGATTCCTAAACCTCATTCCAGTTCAGTCATGTGAGTCCAGGCTAAACTGAATGGGAAGGTTGCAGAATTTCTGAGTACAAATGGAATTTACTCTCTTCTGTTACAGGATTTCTTCTCAGGGTATATATATTAGGAGGACAAATTCTGATATTTTGAGAGAGAAACCTTTATACCAATATCTGTTCCCCTCTTATCACTTACCAAAATCATTTCTGCTGCTGACGTCATGGTTGTTGATGAGAGGGAAGAATAAAACAGCCACAAGATATTATTCTCCAAACATTTAATGAGTACCTACTAAACATTAGGAAGTATTCTACAGCTGTGGTGAATTAATGCAAAAAGAGATAAAGCAAGTCCCTTATATCATAGAACTCACACTCTAGTGGGGAAAACATATACAAACAGCTGGGATCCCCATTCAAGAGATGTGTATCAGTTACCTACTATGGATCAAGACTGTGCTCAGTAGGGGAGAATGGGAATATGTAGAGACGTAAGACAAATCCTATTTCTGATAAATTACTTGGAGACAAAAGCACCAACTAATTTATTATATCACAGTGAAGTAAGTACTATAATATAGTTTCTAACTAACTCTTCCTACAGCATTTTTCACTTAAGGGTGTCTAGTCTTTAGATTATGAGGATGAGTCCATCTGGCAAAAAAGAGAAAGACACTACAATGCTCATAATGATCAGAGTACACATTTTCACAGTTCTAAAACCTGGCCCCAAGAAACTTTGCCATTCCTTGCACTGAGTGGTCTGGCCCATGTACCCTTCCCTTGGTCACCAATAAGGGAAGGTTGTTCTAATGCTGACGACTAGTAGCACCTGGACACCAAAGGTGCTTCCACCATATTCACTGGATTGTTCCCACTAGAGGCCCTGAGTCACCAGGGCTGAAGCACTGATACCTCAAGTCTACCACACTGTGAAGGATCCAAACTACATGGGGAGTCAATGTTGGCAATCCCAGCCATGGACTCCTCCCCACCCAGATGTCAGAGGCAAATGAGTGTTTAGTTAACTAAAGTTAACTAAAGACACACTCCAGCACTCCAGCCTTCAAGGCACAACCATTTTTAAAATTTTTTCCAAATGGTTTTCCCAGATGAGTCTATCAATCTTTTTCTGTCCCCACTGCTGCTATCAGCTATGTTGACTCTAGCCATTATTATTTCCTACCAGAATGAATCCTCCCACAAACCAGGTTTCTGGCTGCTGATACAATCTCTCTATTTTGCTCATCATTCTGCAAGGAGAATGAAATTTCTAAAGTAGAAATATGATCAGCACTGCTTCAGCATATGTGGATCTTCCCATCGCCTCCAGGAGGCTCACAAGGACCTTCGTGATATGGCCTCCTTAACACTCAGCCCTTAGGCTTCCTTCCTAGCCAGAAAGTCCACCTTTAGTTTTCTTGAACAAATCTTCCTCCTTCTGTCACTTCTGGGTCTTTGCACAGGTTTGACCCTCTGTGGCCCCATCTCATATTTGCTTACCTGATGCTTCCTTGTTCATCATTTCTCAGTATCAATGTCACCTCATTTAGAAAGCTGTTGGTGACCTACCTACTTTCTTTCTTTCTTTTTTTTCTGGCACCAATAGCCCCAACTCTCATTCCTATTCTAGAAGATACGTTGACATTTCAGTGATAAAGTGAAATTTTAAATTAATATTAAATTAATAAATTGTCTGACTTTATCACTGTACTATAAGCTCCATGAACATTGGGACTTTGCTTAGCTTTCCCTCTGTTCAGCAGGAGAAGGAAAAGACACAGAGGTAAATAACACATCTTACTTGAACCTAAGGTAATAACTTTCCTCCAGTGGGAAGTGGGACAACAAGAAACTTTAAATTTGATAAGATTTTAATAAAGAAATAATCTGTCTAGGGAATGAGGAATAGCATGTTATACATAATTGAATTTAAACTGGACTTTAATGAATAATATCATTTGAAAAAAAAAATCAAGCTGAAAGAGAAGATCCTATATTACACCCCGACCCCAAACATCTGATAATTTTGCACGGAAATCTACAGGAATATAATCCATTTGTACCTAGACAAAATTTCTCTTTTACTACATTCATTTGCCTTAAAAAATGAAATTATTCTTGAATATTTTGAAAACTATCTGTAGGTGTTTACAAATGAAGAAGTTTACTAATTTGTAGATGCTTACAAATGAGTATTTGTCTTTGAGGACTCGGCCGTTTCTTTCTCAAAATTGCCTGATGATATTAATATGTGACAAAACTGTACCTGACCAGAGTCACTAGGGCCTTCTCTGCTCAGATTCTTGTAGGTGTAATCATTTTTAGGAAATGCTGAAGGTCATCCCCATCATTATGGCAACAGAAATATCAACCAGTAATTATCAAAGAGTTTAAAGAACGCTCAAAAAAAAAAAAAAAGGCTACAAGTATAATTTTGGATTTGAGCTAATTAGAGCCTGGGTGAGTGTATCTGAAAGGGTTAGGGTTAGCATCTCATAATTATAGAATATCCCTGCCCCTAGGCAATCATGCATTTCATTGTGGTTTGAATTTTGCATGGTCTCCTGTCACCCAGTTACCTGGACAATTTCAGAAAAGTTTCTTTTATCCCTTAGTGTCATATGGAACAGCTTCTTGAGGACAGTTCTAAATGAGGTGCTTGTTTCAGAATCTGTGGTGTTCCTGAAGGTGTTGGTCATTCTATATCCTATTACTTGTTTTAGCTTAAGCAGCAACCACAGCCATATACTACCATTGGGTTTAAAATCGAAGGAGTCTTGACAGAGAATTGGCGAAACAAAATATGTTTTCTTTTCGTACATCCAACTATTTTTCCATTTGCTCACTCATTTATTGAAAAAATATTTATTAAGCTTCAAGTATGTATTATCAGGAAAATAATAATACTTACTCTCACAGGGTAAGATTCGAATAGACTATTTGCAAAGCACTCAGAGCAATGCCTAAATGCTGAATATTAGTTTGATCACAGCTTGTGTCCAATACATCTTTTGTGGAATAAATAAATGATCAAATAGCTAAGTGTTGACATCAACCAAGAAGGGGCCAAAATGGTGGAATAATCTGGACAATTGAACAGAAGGAAAACTCACATTTTGTACAGGTTCTCATGAGCAGGCTTGACGAGATGCATTCTGTTGGAAACAAGAGCTGGAAAAAGAACAGCGTGAGAAGGTGCTTTCTGAAACTCTGGGTGGTGAGACATTTGAAATAGGTTCCCTGGTGAGGTGGTAATATCAGGTCTGGGGTAGGTAGGGGCTCATATTTACACTGGATTACTCACTGTGCAGGTGTGGAGCAGGATGGGCAAGTCCCTTCCAAACTGAGATTTTAAAATTCTAAGAAATCCCTGACGATCTCAAAGATATTTGATTTATCTCAATTAGTGGACAGATTCAGCTAAAACTTGTTAAGTAAAATGGCACAAAGTAGCTCTAAAGTGGGTTTAGATATGGTGGAATTCCCCTGAAAACAAACAAAATCATGGAATAGTTTCTCTTAATTTTTTCATATGCTACAGAATTAGCTAATGAGCAGTCCCAAGGGGACATTTTTTTCTGACCTGAGTCTTTGATGTCATCATTTCACTTGCACACAGAGGCCACGTGGGGCTTCTGTAGATCATACTTAGGAACACACACCTGATGGTTAGAAAGTCCTGTCTCCTACTTCTACTTGCATTGTTTGCTCAGCAAACTGGGGCAAGTTACTTGTGTTCTTTGAGCCCTCGTTCCTTCCCCTTTGAGGTGAAGATATTATTTTGATTATTACATTATTCAAAGACTATTCAGAGAGCCAGGAGATGAGGATTGTAGCTCAGCATGACCACTAACCAGCTGAGTGAACTTTGATGAGCCACGTCTTCTTTCGGTGGACCGTTTGGAATGCCTAGATAATGGACTTACTAACAAATGATCTGCTTGCTTTGAAAATTACAAGAGTCAGAAATAAATGATATTTTTAAATGACAATGAGTATTTGTTTTAAAACATAAATAAGTCTATGTAGGTATTTGTATTTTATGTATTTATATACCTATAATAGTAGTTCATATAAAATCTTTGCCAGTTTTAGGGTCAGTTGAAGTGTGATCTAAATCTCCTTCTGCCTTTCCTTTCTCCCATCCTCCTTCAACAATATCTTTCCCATTCTGGTTTGTGTCTAGGGTTCATGTAACAGATTACCACAAATGCAGGGCCTTGAAACAACAGACATTTATTCTCTCTGTTTTGGAGGCTACTTACAAGAGCAAAACCAACGTGTCAACAGGGTTTGTTCCTTCTTGGGGGCTCAGAAATGGAATATGCTCCAGGCCTCTTTCCTGGCTTTGGTTCAGAGATGTCAATCCTGGTGTTCCTTGGTCTGTGGCAGTATCACACCAGTCTCTGCTCCCATCACCACTGGTGGTTTTCTCTGTGTGTCTGTGTGTCTCTGTTTTTCCTTCTTATAAGGACACAAAGCAGTGGATGAAGCCCCACTTGAATCCAGTATGACTTCGTCTCAATGAAGACCATATTTATGCAAAGACCCTATTTCCAAAGAAGGTCACATTCTAAGAATCCAAATGGATGTGAATTTAGAGGGGACCCTCTTCAACCTAGTATACCATCCATAGTTCCCAAATTCTGTCCCACAGAGTTTAGCAAGGAGACTCCTGATCTTAGATGTTTTATAAATTATATGAGGCATTATGATGATTTCTGTTTTGTGTTCTGTACTCTGCAGCTTGTGACTCTGGTGATACATTGTCTTCCAAGAAGCAGATGCACTGAGGATTCAGAAATGGGAAGAATTGCATCCTAAAGGGAAAACAGATCTAGGACAATGTACATGAGGCAGGTAGGAGGAGAAGGTCAGCCTTTTGCCTTCATCTGGACCTGCCTCCTGCCCGGACTCTATTACACTGCTCTATGCCAACCTGCAACTGGGCATAACATGGACTCCAAAGAATGAGGAGGAGGAGGTTTATAAGTTAAATTGTCAGGCTTCACCGAATTGAGTGTGATTATGTTGGCTCTGTTGTTCTTATCTTGGCCATGCTGTAGAGAATTGAGACTGCAGATGTGTTCACCCGTCAGCCAGGGCAGAGCTGAGGCCAGACCAGTGGCAGCCATGGTAATTACCAATAATTCCCAGGGCAAAGGGGAACGTTCTGAAGAAGAGTTGTAGTGTGAAGGTCTAGCTACTTCTGCTTCTAAGCAACTCTTCCTCCACTAAAAACCTTGAAAACCATGAGTGTGACTTATTAATGAAGGCTATAATTTTCATATAAACCACACACTCTGTAAGTCAATGTTTGCTCAATTTAATTGGGATAAAATTGGTCTTATGAGCAATGTTATGGCATTGACAAAGTCACTCACACTCTCTATATTTCAGCTTCCCAAGATATAAAACAAATACTATTATCTGCTGTTTCACAGTAGGAGTGAACTCAGCAAAGGCTTTAAAATCAACTCCGGATTTTTCAAAGGGAAGGTAAGTGCCTTTTCGTTACTTGATTAGGCATCATGTTTGAAAAGCATCCAAACTGGTAGTACGTATCCCTTTCTCACCTACAAAATGAAGTGCAAATGATACTCTATCACAGGGATTCTCTGAAGGTCTCGATAATAATTTGTAGTAAAATTAATGAGAAGACTTGAAATGAGAACCATTGATATTCAGATTTGCAAATGTTGAAGTAAACCTTTCCCTTTACTTTCTGCTGAAGCAATTGACATTTTCCCCTGAGTGGCCAGCCTGGCAGAAATCACAGTCATCTGAGGACCTCTATACAAGGTCATTCTTGGTTAAAACTCAGTAAAAAGTGACTCCAAAAGCTCTTTTAGAGACTTCTTATGGTAGAAAATATGACTTTTCTTTAATGTATATTTAAGTTAAAATAGAAAAAAAAAGTAAAGTCTATTACATTTAGAGATTTTTACTTAAAGTGTCTTCAATAAAGAGCTGAAGTGGGGAGATGTATTGAGACCATTTATTTTAGCATTATTCAGGAAAATTAATGCAGTGTGTACAAAAGTCATTCTACCCTATGGGATAAGGATACTAAAATTTAGTTGCATAGTATAATGTAAAGAATAAATAATAAATATAATAAATAAGTGATCTTTTAAAAAGAACTTGTATTAAAATAGAAGGTTTGGACTAAAGGATTATTTCAAATCCAAAATCACATTATAGGGGGCGTCTGGCTGGCTCAGTTAGCACAGCAGATGACTCTTGATTGTAAGGTTGTAAGTTGGAGCCCCATGCTGGATGCAGAGATTACTTAAAAATGAAATCTGATTCAAAGGGATGCATACACTCCAATATATACAATAGCCAAGTTATGGAAACAGCCCAAGTGTCCATCAATTAATGAATGGATAAAAAGATGTGGTGTATATATACAATGGAATATTATTCAGCCATAAAAAATAAAATCTTGCCATTTGTAACAGCGTGGATGGAGCTGGAATGTATTATACTCAGCAAAGTAAGTCGCCGTGAGAAAGACAAATACCATCTGATTTCAGTCACATGTAAAGAAACAAAACAGATGAACATGGGAGCAGGAATAAGAGAGGCAAACCACAAAACAGTCTGTTAACTATAGAGAACAAAGTGAGGGAGGGACAGTGAGGGGGGGATGGGCTAAATGGTGGATGGGTATTAAGGAGGGCACCCATGATGAACACTGGGATGTATGTAAGTGTCAAATAACTAAATTGTATACCTGAAACTAAGATTACATGGTATATTAACTAATTGGAATTTAAATAAAAACTTGAAACTAAAAAAAAATCTTAAAAAAGAAAGAAAATCATATTATATACTACTTTTTTTGTTTTTCAGTCCTTATTCCATGAATTATAATACACATAGTTAATTTTTCACATTCTAGTTAGAATTGCTATTTTATCACTTTAAAAGTAAAGTAGAATCCTTTCCATGATATGGAAGTCTGGATTTACCTAGAAGCAGGACCAAGAGAGGAAAAATAAAACAGGATTTCTCCTATTCTTTCTGTTGTTGGTACCCTTCTTACTTCTTAAGCCAGAAAGAGGAGGATTTTCTCTCTCTCTCTCTCTTTTTAAGATTTATTTATTTTAGAGAGGGTGAGGTACAGTAAGGGAGGGAGAGGGACAAGCAGACTCTGCGCTCAGCACGGAGACTGAGTCTGGGCTCCATCTCAGATCCCTGAGATCACTACCTGAGCTGAAACCAATACCTGGACACTTCACCAACTGAATCACCTGGTTGATGAACTCTTTCTGAACTCTTTCTCTCTGTGCTAATACACAGGAAGCATTTGGGTTGCCTTGGATCTAAACTGGGAGTGTACTTTCTCTACCTCAATGAGAACTGGAACCCTTGACCAAGGATCACTACTCACTCATTATTCATCACTTCTTTTTAAAAATAGTCATTTCCAAGTAACTTGACTGAGCTTCTCCCTAATCCTTTTGTTCTGAGTTCCTAAATGGAATGAATGCACGCAGTATAGACAAGATAATGTGTAGCTATGTTCAGAGATTGCTTTCTGTCTTTTTACCTCTCTCACTTGCCAAGACACCACTAGATCACAAACAGGTAGAAGGGAGCCCCTGGGGGCCAACCAGCAAATGAAAAGATATCACAATTCTTTTAGTTTGATCTCAACTTGCTCCTTGCCTTCTTTTCTTTTCCAGTAAGCCCTGATGCACTCTGTATTTGGCAACATCCAACCATATTTTATACATGACTAATTATAAAAGTATTAGAAATACCAAGAGCCATGCCACTTCCCTCTTTTAAAAACTCCTTACACGGAGATCAATTATAAGATACCGGATTTAGTAGTGGCATATGCCAAGTTTATTGAAATATAGTAAGGGGCACTTCTTTCTTCCTAAGGGAATGAGTAATGAAGGGCAGAGACTCTTCTCTGGAGATACCTCTTAGATGGATGCTGAAGGATAAGTAGGATTTCAGACAAATAGAGCTCCTCTGTAAAATAAAATGATTTTTATAAACTGAAATGGAAATAAATTAGTAAGATCTAAGCAGAGCAAAGTGAGAAAATGCAACTGTTACTACTGTACTTTGGGAAATAATTCTAAATTTAAAGAACATTGTCTTTGCTATGTCTTGCATTGCTCTAAAATTCATGCACATAGAATATTAAAACACAGTAAGTTCAATTTTTAAAAAAGCATTTGTCTATTGACCAGATAATTACCTTATATGTTTGAGGTGTCAAACATGTATAAGTAAGCAGAAAGGATCTGATGTGTTATTCATCACCAAGTCTAGAGGACTTCATTTTTAGTATTTACTCTAGTTGTGAAAAATAATTTACAAGGAGATTTACATAAAGATATAGGTTTCTATAAGTTAGGTTTCTTTCTTTTCCCAGAGAAGTCTTCAGCTGGCAATAAAGCACAGAACCACAAGCTTATGAAGTGTAAGGATAAACTCAAGACTATCACTAGATACCACACTAGACCAAATCTCAGCAAGATCATTGACTAGATGTGTGGCCATGAGTAAAATACTAAAACTATTCATGCTTCCTTTTCTCTCATTTGTATAATGGGCTTATAATAGTATCTATTTCCCAAGATTATCATGAGGATTAAGTATATAAATATGTAAAATGTTCTTGCTGCCCAACACATGAAAAGTGCTATACATGCTAGTTATTAGTATTTATACATAGTAATCATATAGAAAGTTATTTTTTTAAGTTATCATTGGTTTGGCATGCTAGGAGGTTGGAAGCTACCCCTCCATCTTAACAACAGCAAAAAAGCTGAATAGATTGAAAAACAACTCTCCTTGGATCTGTAAAAGTGGGGAAGACAAATGAAAAACCATTGAACCATTGCTCCTAAGACTGGAGAGGCAGACAGATGAATATAAGGCATCATGGTTTCCTGGAACAGAGATTCTCAGGTGGAAACCACCAGAGGAATCAGTTCCAGGGTAGGAAAACTGAACTGCAATTCACAAATGCTGGAGGACAAATCTGAGAGTTAAAAACTCCAAGAGGACCCAATCATAGGAAGACTTTCAAAATATTGAAAGATTTACCTCTAGGTAGTTGACCGGATTCCTACCTGGTATACTATTACAACAGTGGTATAATGATATAGTGTTATTACTGTAATTATTAAAGAAAAATCCCCTGGTGTTTCTGGCAGAGAGAAGGGAAAAGGAAGTATTTTGAAATACACCATTGTAATGTGCTCTTCTTAACAAGACTTGCCCTTAAGGAAAACTGGTTGATCAATGCCAAACCTTCTGTGGTATTATCAGAGCTTAACTGACCTGGGGGGAAAGGAAATGCCCAACTCAGCTGACCCTAGCCATCTCATCCCGCCTAAAGAGGGAAAAAGCTGAGGAACTCTTGAGAAGGTCACAGTGCAGAGGCACAGGCTTACTGGAAGTTTGAGAAATAACTGTAGGATTCTAGAATAGTCCCTTCTACCCACATACCTCACCACATTTCTAATGGATTATTTATAACAATACTCTTACTCAGTACATTTTTTCCAGCTATCAAGGATAGAATTACAGATATATTGAAAGGCAAAAACAAAAACAAAAAACAACTCCACAATTTGAAGAGACAGAATAAGCATCACAAGTAGAGATGGCAAGGATGTTGGAATTACCATATTGGGAAATTAAAACAAAACAAAACAAAACAAAAAACTATGATTAACATTTTAAGCAGTCCAATAATAAAGTAGGCAACATCCAAGAACAGATGGGCAATGTAAGTGGAGAGATGGAAGTCCTAAGAAAAAGCCCAAAAGAAATGCTAGAAAACAAAACAAAACAAAACACTGTAACAAAAGTGAAGAATGTCTTTGATGGCTGTTAGTAAACTGGACATCACTGAAGAAAGAATCTCTGAGCTAGAGGATATATAAATAGAATCCTTGAAAACCAAAAACCAAAAGAGAACAAAGACCAAAAATAAACAGAGCAAGATATCCAGGAAATGTGGGGTGACTATGAGCAGTGGAAATGCCAGAAGGAGAAGAAAGTTACAGAAGCAGTATTTGAAGGCCACCTGAATGGCTCAGTGGGTTAAGTGTCTGACTCATGAGACTGAGCCCCACCTCGGACTCCACACTCAGCATAGCCTCTGCATGAGATTTTTTCCTTCTCCGTCTTCCTCTGCCCCTCCCTCTGCCTGTGCATGCATGTGCATGTGCACCCTCTATCGTGAAAATAAATAAATAAACATTTTTAATTTTATTTTTTTTTATTTCTCTATTTGACAGAGACAGATCACAAGTAGGCAGAGAGGCAGGCAGAGAGAGAGGAGGAAGCTCCCTGCTGAGCAGAGAGCTCGATGTGGGACTTGATCCCAGGACTCTGAGATCATGACCTGAGCCAAAGGCAGAGGCTTAACCCACTGAACCACCCAGGCGTCCCATTTTTTTTTTTTTTTAAGAGAAAGAAATATTCAGGCACCTGTTGGCTCAGTCAGCTAAGTGTCTTCCTTTGGCTCAGGTTATGATCCCAGGGTTCTGGGATCAGGCCGTGTGTGAGGCTTTCTGTTCAGAGGAAAGTCTGTTTCTCCCTCTACTTCTCCCTCTGCTCATGTGCTCTCTTGGTCACTTTCCCCCAAATAAATAAATGAAACCTTAAAAAAGAGTAAATTAGGGGTGCCTGGGTAGCTCAGTGGGTTAAAGCCTCTGCCTTCGGCGCAGGTCATGATCCCGGGGTCCTGGGATCAAGCCCTGTGTTGGGCTCTCTGCTCAGTGGGGAGCCTGCCTCCACCTCTCTCTCTCTGCCTACTTGTGATCTCTGTCTCTCAAAAAAAAAAAAAAAAAAAAACCTTAAATAAAAATAAATTTAAAAAGAAATATTTATGATGATAATGACTGAGAATTTTCCAATTTTTTAATGGAGAGAATTAATGAAAATATGTGTAATATTTGAGACAGTTAATAAAATTACCTCTACCCAGACTAATAAGGATAAAAAGAAAGAAGACACAAATGACCAACATCAGAAATGAGAAAGGTACCATTACCATGGAGTCTTCATCTATTAAAAGGATAAAAGAAAGTATCATGAATAAGTTTATGGTAATAAATTTGACATACATATTAATTGGGTCATCTACACATATGTATTAGTTGGGTCAATATATGTATATATGTGAAATACAAATTTTGATGAAAATTTCATAAAATACATTTTACATAAATATATATAAATTATATACTTTTTTAATTTTAAAAAATTAAAATGAAAAATAAACATTCTTTCTTATCTCTCTTGGAATTTTTTTTTTTTTTTAAGTAAGCTCTATAGCCAACATAGGCCTCAAACTCATGACCTCAAGATCAAGAGTCACATGCTCTACTACCTGAGCCAGGCAAGTGCCCCATTTTTGAAAGCTGACAATAAGCTGAACTATAAAAGCAAACCTTGACAAATGAGAAAGACCAAAAAGAATTCAATGAATGCTCTTTGGTCAGAGCACAGGTAAAGTAGCCATGATGAGGAGATAATCAAAAATTCACATATGATAAGAAATTCGGAAGTGTGCTGTGGGACCCCATGGGGCAAAGATAAAACTGTAATGTACATAAAAATTTTTTGAAAAAAATGATGATAAAAAATGGCATAGTGTGAGGCCCCTGGCTGGTTCAATCAGTTGAGCATCCAACTCTTGGTTTTGGCTTAGGTCATGATCTCAGCATAGTGAGATCAAGCACGATGTCAGGCTCCAGGCTTAGTGGGGAGTCTGCTCCAGATTCTTCCTCCATCACCCTGTGCTCTCTCTATATTTTTAAAGATTTATGTATTTATTATATATATTTATATATATATATTTATATATTTTATATATATTATATATATAATAAATACATAAATCTTTAAAACAAAATGACATATAACTAGTAACTTTTTTTAAAATTTTTTATTTTATTTTTTTAATAAACATATAATATATTTTTATCCCCAGGGGTACAGGTCTTTGAATCGCCAGGTTTACACACTTCACAGCACTCACCAAAGCACATACCCTCCCCAATGTCCATCACCCCACCCCCCTTCTCTCAACCCCCCTCCCTGCAGCAACCCTCAGTTTGTTTTGTGAGATTAAGAGTCACTTATGGTTTCTCTCCCTCCCAATCCCATCTTGTTTCATTTACTCTTCTCCTAACCCTTAACCCCCATGTTGCATCTCCACTTCCTCAACATATAACTAGTAATTTTTAAAGAGATTAAATATATGGTTAAAAACCTCGCAAAGATAACTCCAAATCCTGATGACTCATTGGTAAATTCTGAAGTTACCTTTGAAAAAGAAATAACAACCATTTGAAGCAAACACTTTTATAGAATAGAAAAAAACAGGAAAACTCGCCAGTGGTTCCTACTATCCAGTAGCATTCAATCCAAGACAGGATTCAAAAATTACTCAGCCTAATTTCTTATATTAACAACAACAAGTTAATATGACCATTTCAACATATAAAAACACCCATTCTATTAAAATTTGAAGTTCATTCCTGAAAATCCAAATATATATATATTGTTAGAAAGAAATTTTCTTAATCTGAGATAATGGAAAGGAAGGAAAGAAGGAAGGAAGAAAGAAAACAAATTTTAAAAATCACACTGGAAAATGTGAAGTGTTTTTTCTGTAATCAGGAATGAGACAAGGCTTCCCCATTATCATGAATCATGTCCAGTTTTGTAATAGAGACTCCAAGCTTTACAACAAGACCAAGAAGAGGAAAAGTGTCAGGGGTAAGGGGGCTGGATGATAAAACTCTCATTACTTGCATGCAATGGCACACATGTAGAAGATCTATAAGAATGTACAGAGAAAGTATTATAAGTAATGAGCAAGTTTAGAATAGTTGAATTCAAGGGGGAAGTTTCCTCATTATATCAGTTTTGTGGTTCTATTTTTCTGCTTCATAGTGATGTTATGTATTTTGCATTCACTTGTCCAATACATATGCTCTGGACTGCATGTTTATGTCTCCCAGAAATCATATGTTAGAGCTCTAATTTCCCATGTGATGGGATTCGGAGGTAGAGCCTTTGGGAGGTAATTAGGGTTAGATGAGGCCTTGAGGGAAGGGTCCCTATAATGGGCTTAGTGTCATAAGAACAGGGAGAGAAGAGAACTCTCTCTCTCCAGCATTCAAAGGCACAGCTGGAACACAAAAACTCACGAGGCAGGCCCTCACCGACAACTGAGTCTGAGACATTTTGATCTCTGACTTCTCCAGTTCCAGAACTGTGAGAAATAAATGTCTGTTGCCTAAGCCACTCAGGTGTGACATTTTGTTACAGCAGCCTGAGCTGACTCATACAGTGCACAATTATAATCCCTGAGTCCTCTTATGCTGAGAAGCAACATGGGCCCTACCTCTCATTCATTAGGCACTTGTTACTGCTCTTCTTCATGCGTACACAACAGTTCTTGGCCCAACATTGTGTGTCTGGTCCCTTTTGTTCTATATACTTCGGTTCTAATATTTTCAATTGATCCCTCCATGAGAAAAAAGGCCTTTATTGCAACACACTACAAAACCAGTTCCTAGAGTAGGTGGTTAAATAAGCATGTCCTTGTCCTGTGACCATGACTCCAGTTAGTGCTAGAAGAGTCTCTACAGTTAAGGCACAGGTCATATGGCAGAAGAGAAAGGACGGGGACATGGTCATCCTAAAGGACTCCATTTCTAACTCAACCACCTGCCAGCTGGGAAAACTTGGGCTCCATGCTTGGTTTACAGACAGTTATCTACAATTGGGATTTAAAATAAATACATCTTAGGGTTATCCTAAAAGTAAAATATCATGTGTCAGGTACCTAACATAGTGCTTGACATGTTTCTTCTCATTAAATATTAAAAATAAAGCAATTAAAGAAAACAGAGTACAAAATTCTGTAGTGCACAAAACTGTGGCCACTTAGTGCTTAAGTTTCCATCTATGGAAAGAACCAAGATGCTCTTCAACGGATGAATGGATAAGAAAGATGTGGTCCATATACACTATGGAGTATTATGCCTCCATCAGAAAGGATGAATACCCAACTTTTGTAGCAACATGGACGGGACTGGAAGAGATTATGCTAAGTGAAATAAGTCAAGCAGAGAGAGTCAATTATCATATGGTTTCACTTATTTGTGGAGCATAACAAATATCATGGAGGACAAGGGGTGTTAGAGAGGAGAAGGGAATTGGGGTAAATTGGAAGGGGAAGTCAATCATGAGAGACTATGGACTCTGAAAAACAATCTGAGGAGTTTGTAGTGGCAGGGGGGGTTGGAGATTGGGGTATCAGGTGGTGGGTATAATAGAGGGCACAGATTGCATGGAGCACTGGGTGTGGTGAAAAAATAATGAATACTGCTTTTCTGAAAATAAATGAATCAATTTAATAAAAAAAAAAAACCTAAAACAAAACAAAACAAAACTGAAGAGTTCTGACAGCAGAGCCTCCAGCTCAGAATTTGACTGTCTATATTTCCCTCAGAACATTTCCACTTAGCTATCTGTGACCTATGTCTTTATCTTCTTAAATTTCAAAGCCCCTGGTGTTTTGTTTGAGAAGACCAGCTCCTTTCCATCCATGATCAATTAACCATGACTTATGAAACGCCTACTGTGTACCAGGCCCATGGAGGACCTCATGATAAGAGATAATAACCATCTGAATAACACCCATCTTCCAAAGATTACCTTGGGTTTCAGGAGCTTTCATTAACATATAATTTGACATTCACATTATTTCTAGGGCATAGGTAGAGCAGCAATATACCTTTGTCCCCTGTTTTACAGACCAGAAAACTGAAGACCACTGAAGAGAACACGTTTGTTACTAACAAACCATAGTACATGCACCCTACTCTTGGAGATCTCAGGGAAGATTTTTAGAAAGGGATATGGTCCCTGCATCTGGTCCAATTGCAAGGCTGTGGGGTGTGTTGGGAAACATACTGACTTTAAAATCAAGAAAGATTAAGATTGAGCCACCTGCCTTAATATTTATGGCCTTGGAAAGTGGCCCCACCTTTCTGAGTCCCTGATTTCCTCACCTATACCATAAAAATAATATCTGTTCCCTAGGATTTTCCAAGGACTCATTGAAAAGTAGCTGAAGCTTTTAGCACAAGTGACTGGCAAATAGTTAAATGTTGGACAAATCTCATTTTGCCTCCTCCACTCTCTGTACAATCAATGCTTTTAAGAGGGCATTAAGATCTTTTAAACTTAACTCTTAAATCCTCCACTTTTTCATATCTGACCTTGGGGAACACTATTGTCTAAAACTTGGAAAGAAGGATGTCCCGAGGAATCAAATCTTCTCTGAAGTCATTCAGCATGGCTCATGTTTTCTAAATTTCCAAGATGTCAAATGTGGTGAAATATACTAACACTCATGCTTTATTTACAGCCATCAAGTCAGATGACTCAGAAGGAACGTGAGGGCCTCACTGGGCCAGGGTTCTGGAATGGACACACATCAATTATCTCTGGGACTGGTGGTAGAGCTCTCATCTGGAAGCATTTATTTAATGGGGACCAGAATAAGTCAGGGTTAACGTTACATGTTGCAAAATCTAGGTGGTCACAGAAGAAGTGGCATTAAAGATCATAGTCTACACCCTCAAGTTATAAACAAGGAAAATGATATCCAAGCAGTAGAAGAGATTTACTTAGCTTAGGTCTTTGGATCTTGTGTTCAAGAATGCATAAATTGTACTGTTCCCATGAGCTTTTGGTCAACTAACCACCCCATCTGAATCTCCTCTGAAATACATCACCTTGCCCTCTCTCTTGGCTCTCACTTTCTACTGGGCACCCTGGCAGCCGCTAGCCAGCCAAACCTCCATGGTCCAAGCAAATTAGAGGGGGCTTGAGTTATATCAACTCCCATCTCATAAGCTCAATGGCTCTTTTTCCAAGACAAGGCTGAGATGCTCAGCTTTGTTAGACAATGAAGAATAGGTAGCAGATGGACTTTAAAACCCACAGGAGATAACCAAAGGCTAATGTATCTATAGAAAGGTGTACAGTCAAGGACCAGGAGTAGCAAGCTTAAGTGGAGATGGGTGGGTACATCTGGTAACCCCTATGGCTTTCCCTTTTGCTTATAGAATCTAATCAGGCAAAACACTGAATTCTGCTTAACAACTAGGATTTTAGAGACAGACATACTTCAGTTCACATCTCAGCTCTGATTCTTATTACCTGTGTGCCCTCAGGCAAGAAAAGACTATCTCAATTTCCTTATCTGATGAAGGAGAGAGTTATGAAAGTCAAATGAAGGTTGTCTGCAAAGCACTTAGCACACGCATTTCCTAGGACACAGAAAAGATTTTATAAAGGACGACTGTTGCTACGGCTTTCCATCCAAATGTTCTCAGTCTTGGCTATGTTCTCTGTTTATACCACCATCAACTCTAACCTGAATTTATGTAGCCACCTTTTATTGGGCTTTCCTTCTGGTAGGTCTTTTTCCTCTGTTCATCCTTCCCAGTACATCCATATCTGTACATTGTTGCACATCACATGGAGGTACTATAAAAATGTGCAAAGAAAATAAGGATACAATCTGTGTACTCAGCTGAACTGTCCAAGAAACATGCAAGCTTTTAACCAAATATGTTGGGGTGATATAATTAGAAAAAAATTTAATTCTTATGGCACCAGGCAAAATCAATCAACCTCTGGCATGTTTTTAAGTATTTCTCTTGTCACCTATCATAATTTCTCTTGTCAGCTACCATAGGTCAGACAAGAAGCTATTTAACTTCAGACTCCTCCTTACCAGTTCTGGATGTAGATACTATTACCCCATTTTACAGAAGAGAAACTTAAATTTTATGGAATTTCAGAAATTTTCCCAAGTTCATGACACTAGATGACAAGATCAAGATTAAAATCTAGACCAGTCAACTCCAGATCTGTCTTTTCTCCCACTACTCCAGAGAGTCTCCATGAGAATTCAAAGGTTGTATTGTGTAGACATCGATCACCCACAAAATTCCTTTTGAGACCCCCACTGTCATCTCCAACCCAAGAAATCTTAGCTTGTAAAAGAAAACAGAACTGTTATAGGTCTAAGTTTAAGGTGAAGTCCAAGCCAGAGAACCTCAAAGAATTCAAATGCATTCTAACTCTACCCAGTGTCCCCTCTCACACAAAAGCTGTGCTGAGATTCTAAAAAGTTCTGAATTTCCTATTTGACATTTTAAATATTCCAGCTGCTCTCCTAACAACCATGTCTCAGGAGTACCCAACCATAACCTGGGAAAGTGGGACCAGATGCCCTGCCAAGTGCTTACAGTTTAATAGTAAATAAATGAGTCCCTGGTAGTTTTCTTATAGCTAGCTAGGGAGCCCATTCCCAGCTGCTGGGTCCACTAACAGCTGAATAAATACACTGCTAGAAGCCACAACCATAGAATTACCATTCAGTGCCCACAGCCCTGGATATCCTAGGACTGCTGTTGTTTACTCATTAGCAGGTGGGAAATTATCAAAGTCTCCACTACCGAATCCCCTACTGAGCTGTCTGTAAAAAGGATTGCTCTAGTTATTGAACTGGAAAATCCGAGCTAAGACTGCTGATTTAAATGAAAGTAAATTTAAACTTTTAATATGCATCCAAAACCTATATAAATCCAATCAAGAAATGGACAGAGGACATAAATAGACATTTCTGCAAAAAGAAGACATCCAGAAGGCCAATAGACACATGAAAAAGTGCTCCACATCACTTGGCATCAGGGAAATACAAATCAAAAACCACAATGACATACCATTTCACACCAGTTAGAATGGCTAAAATTAAAAAGTCAGGAAACGACAGATGCTGGCGAGGAAGCAGAGAAAGAGGAACCCTCCTGCACAGTTAGAATGCAAGCTGGTGCAACCACTCTAGAAAACAGCATGGAGGTTCCTGAAAAAGTTGAAAATAGAGCTACCCTACAACCCAGCAATCGCACTACTGGGTATTTATCTTAAAGATACAAATGTAGTGATCCGAAGGGGCACATGCACCTGAATGTTTATAGCAGCAATGTCCACAATAGCCAAACTGTGGAAAGAACCTAGATGTCCATGAACAGATGAATGAATAAAAAAGAAGTGGTACATATATACAATGGAATACTATGCAGCCATCAAAAATGAAATTTTGCCATTTGCAAAGATGTGGATGGAACTAGAGGGTATTATGCTAAGTGAAATAAGTCAATCAGAGAAAAACAATTATCACATGTTCTCCCTGATGTGAGGAATTTGAGAGGCAAAATGAGAGTTTGGAGGGTAGGGAAGGACAAAATGAAACAAGATGGGATCAGGAAGGAGACAAACCATAAGAGACTCTTAATCTCACAAAACAAACTGAGGGTTGCTGCGGGGGAGGGGAGGTATGGAGAGGGTGGTTGGGTTATGGACATTAGGGAGGGTATATGCTATTGTGAGTGCTGTGAAGTGTGTAAGCCTAATGATCGCAGACCTGTACCCCTGGGGCAAATAATACATTATATCACAAAGTTTCCAGAAATTAAAAAAAAAAAAAAAACCTATATAAATGCTGTAGTTTCATTACTAAGCCTATGGTCTTGAACGAATTGTCCATTCCAGCACACCTTATAGCAGGCACTAGCAGGTGAGGGTTAAAGCAGCAAGCAATCAGTTCTGTTATGCATTTCCCTAATTAACACACACTGACCAAATATATGTTAGGTCCTGGACTCTTCTGCTCAGTGGGAATATTTGTGTGGATGGCACTGACTCCATTTTCATGCTATAGTAGGGAAAGCAGATATCTGAAGAAATAATTGTGAATATGTGTAACATATGGAACAATAGATATATATTCAAGTCAAAGAAGCAATACCTCTGGAAGAAGAGAGCAGGAGACAGTAAAAGAGGAGGTATCTGAGCATAATTTTTCTTGAAAATTTATTTGGGGGAGGAAGGGGGAAGGGAAGAAAGAGAGAAAGAGAGAATCTCAATCAGACTTCCCACTGAGTGCAGAGCCAGACTCAGGGCTTCGTCTCACAACCCTGAGATCATGACCTGAACCAAAATCAAGAGTTGGACAATTAACCACCTGAGCCACTCAGGTGCCTGTGAGTACAGCTTTAGGGATGAATTTGAATGGGTGGCCATGTGCTGTTGAAGGGTAGGTGTCTTTTGAGAAGTATCTCTGCAGGTAGAGAAAGAAACATGTAGGAAGTAGTGAAACATCAAACATATATTCTGGAAAGTCAGAGGAGTTGGGTGTGGCAACAAAATGAAGCTAGGAGGGAAATGCAGGTGAAAATGTGGCCTCTCCTTCAGTGATGCAACTTGCCTAGGTCAAGGCTGTGTTCAGTGCCTGGACTGATGTCCAGAGCATGCAGATGTGAGCAGAAGTGCAGCGTGTCCTGTCCCCAATTAAGGGGCAATCCCATTCCAATACCACATGATCCTTCCTTGGACACTAATTCCATCCCTTCTGTGCTCCTATGGTCTTCACTTAATGCTACTAACACTGCCAATTTTTCTGCAGATCAGGGACAAACTTTTCCCTCTGTGGTTCTCTGACATATGGTTTGTTTCTCTCTCAGCACCCATGAGTCTGTCCTTTAACCAGTGGGGGAGACTTTGGCGTGTAGGGACCATTCATTCTACATCTACAGAGGCCAGACTTTCTGTTATGTTCTGATAATAGATAGATAAATATAAATAATGTATTATTTTCTTTTGAGGCACATATAGCCTATGAAATTTCAGGCAAAAAGCAGAAAAAGAGATCATGCAATGTGTTGTGGACATGAATCCCAGGCACTGCCCAGGACAGAAGAGGCATCTGTCTTATTGAGTTTCTTTCCACCCCAGTACCAGTCTAAGGACAGTGGGCAATGCTGGTTGTATTGCTGGGGCAATATTGTGTCTAGGAATGAATGCTGAGCTGTAACATAGAATCCTGAGTTCAGATTCATTTTTGTCACACTAATAGATGGACAAGACCTGCTTATCTGTTTTCCTTATTAAACAAATAAAAATTAACAAATTGATACTTTATTTGTGAAGCACTTTCTAGTGCTTTTATAGGCATTGACTCATCTTTATAAGACCCATTTACAGTTGCAGAAACTAAGCTCTGAGGGTGAAGGGGAACAACTTAAACTGGAAATTGGGATTTCCTTTTCATTTCTAATCCCACGTCTTATTTCCCTTTCTATGCCTGACTTCTGGGCCCCCAGCATAGCTCTCAAACGCTCCGTTCTGTGACTTGGGATTTCTTACTCTCAGTGAAATGTCACAAACCCATCCTTATATTGTTCACTTAAATGATGTCCAAAAGAATAATGGCCTTGACAGACACCATTTTTGTTTCATTCTGAACAGAAATAACAATGGCTTTTCCTACTGATAATGAACTCTTCTCCCTGACCTCCGAAGAAGGCAGAGGCCCTGAAGATATCTCTCCACAGCCAGTGGTCAATTCCTCTTGGAGACCTATGCACCTTCCATGGCTTTCAAGATACCATAGTATCCCATCATGTTTGGTGGTAACATCTGCCCTATATCAAGACCCTTGCTTTATAGTTTTCTCAAGATCTTAAGATCTTAAGATCTTGCTCACTTATTTTCTTTTTAAATGGCCACATGTGCCTTTTGGTTTGAGGTGTATGCTGTCCTATGTCGCATGCCAGCAGGGAAGGCAAACTTGGGATTCGAGGACATTGATATTGGTCCAGACCTGATGCCGCGTGACTTGGGACAATTGACTTAGCCTCCTAGAGTCTGGATCGTCTAAGAAATAGGAAAAAATAACAACTTTTTTCACCTGCTAGTGTTTCCGTGATTATCAATACTATAAAAATGGTGCACGCTGCCATTGTTACAATAGTTGTGTTAGTGGCAGAATTACTGAAGAAATCGAACTAATAAACCCAGGACAGAATTAGCTTGAAGTGCAGTTAATTCAAGTCCATTCTGCAATGATTCAGTACAGTCTTTCTGTGACATGCAGGTCTCAGCACTAGGTGACTCTGTGAAGAAAAATGCAGCCCCTCTTCTGCAGATTTCAGGAAGGAAGGAAAGAACTAAACATTTATGAGTCTTGCTGTTTTCCAGATGTGTGCTAAGCACGTGACATTTAATTTATTTTGAGCAACAAAATGTTCCAAAGTCGACATAATTACCACTGTTTTGTAAGTGACGAAACTTTATGGCAGAGAGGTTAAAAATCATATCCAAGGGCAGTTTGCTAATATTTAATGTTTCGTATATTTCCACACGCATGCACACACTTGTGTGTGTGTGTGTGGGAGAGAGAGAGAGAGTGTTGGCCTGTGAAAGTATCAATGTTGAAATCAAATCCAGGCTAGGGCCTCAGGGCCCAGTGAGGTGAGGGAGCCCAGAGACTACAGACAACAATGATGGTTTGGGAAGCTGACATCTGTGTTTGGATTCCATCTGTCCCATTTGGTGGGTCTGAGATAATAATGGGCAACTCAGAAAAAATTTCTGGGTTTCAAATTCTTCATCTGAGAAATGGAAACAGCCTGCCTTGCAGCATGGCCGGAGCACAAGGCATGATGTCAGGCATAGAGTCATGCTCAAAAACTAGCATTTCCTGTCTTCTTTGAGCGTATTCATCCATTCTGGGTTCACGTACAAGCTTAGGTCTTCAGTTAAACATTTGGCTTTTATCCCTGCATCTTGCTGAACTGGAGAATGTGGATTGCCATTTACTCATCTGGCAAGTGGAGGGCTGGAGGCACGGTCCACAGCTGGAGCAGCTTGGCCAGAAGTTGAACCTAGAACCAGAAAACACATTTACATCTAAGTTCTGTCTGAGGGACTTCAACCCAAATTTTCTGGCTCCCGGGACTCGGTTTCTTCTTCTGCGTAAAGGCTCCTCTATCACGGCAATATTATGAAGAGAAAGCCCATTGACAAAGCACCTTGAAGAAGCTCCATATGAGATAATATTGTGAATGATTTAGTGAACTTTGTTGCCCCATGAAAAAGGCAGCCAATTTAAATTTCATTTAGCCTTATTTCCATTATACCTTTCCTACCTACTTTTATTCTTTCTGTTTCTCAGTGACATGATGGTAGTGAGCTCTGGAAAATACTCAGGGCTATGTGAAACTGGTGACTAAAACCGTTGACTACATTAATTACAGGAAACGTTGTGAATGAGCAGGCCATGCTTTCTAGTTCTGATTGTTTGCTGAGGTGGTTCTACTACAGACTGCACGGTGGTGTCATCACGTATTTGCATTCAACTCCTTGCTCTCTGATACCCTTGCTTTTCACAGAGCCTATTTCCCTAGTTTGCAGGGGAAAATCAGGTGATAAAGATAAATGTTGAAAGCACATTTGCGTTTAATCAAAGAAGACCAAATATAATCTAAAGAAGTAGAAAATTTGGGATTATCCTTGTCATTTAAAAGTGTTTAAAAGTAAATATAATGGTTCAGATGAACTCCAGCAGATCTTAAGAACCTGTCTGCTTTTGGTAAGAGGGATCATGGATATTTGCACTGAGTTCACCTACAGGCTCCCGGAATCTTAACGAAAGAGTCATCACAACCTACGTGTTCTATGAATTTGCATTCAGTGTTTGTCCTTAGTAAGTTTAGACTAGTCAATTACAGTAATCAACAGTTTTAATTGATTTACTGAAGAATGTAAACAGCAATGGTGATTGCTAAGATCATCTAAAAATTGTCTCATAGAGACTACTGTCAGTATAATAATCGAAGTCTTACAGAGCAGACAACACAATTTTAGCATCATGTGTGGAAGAATGGATTAAAGTCAACTTTCTTTCTAAATTTATAAATGCTTAAAAATAGAAACATTACTTCAGAATTATTTTTAAAAAATGCATTTCCTCAAAAATACAAGGGAGGTGGCCACATCTTCCAGAATCAGGCAGAATCACAGATGACCTTTATTTCTCCTGATTGAAGATTGTTCCAGAACACTGGTGGAAACTTTATAATTTTTGAGTGTACATGACACTGTTCGAGGTATTTGTATTGTATTTGTAAGTACAGTATCTCATTTCTTCAAATGAATTTATAAGTACAGTACCTCATTTCTTTAAAAAAAAAAAAAAAAAGAACCCTCCAATACCAATATTTGGCTCCTTTTTACACTTGAAGGAAGTTTGGCCTGAAAGGGTACCTCTTTTCCCATGGCTCTATATAGTGTATCAATGCTAGAATTAGTATCTAGGTTTCCAACACCAGACCCACCATTCCCTTCTATATGGCATCATAATGTGTCTTTGAACAACAACAAAATGACATAAAGGAAAGATTTCCTTAAGAAGAACATAAAACACACATCTGTAAAGCTGAGTTCTTTCTCTGTAGCAGACACAATGTCTTCCTTTTCTGCCCTCTACAATGTTTATAAATCAAGTAGTGCCTGAGTCCAGCAAAGGCAATCACACATTTTCTCTGGTTCTACCAACGTCATGTGCATAATTACGCCTATTAATAATGCCATACACTCTATGGGTTTTTAAATGCCTGCCCTATCATTCCATTTGGTGTGTTTATACAGCCTGCATGGGTTCATAAGCAATTTGAAATATGCTTTGGCCTGAGACCTTTCATAGGCATGCTTTTCCCTTTTTACTTTTCTGTAATAACGCTGTCCTTCAGAGGGCTGCGGCTCACCTGCGGCAGCTTGTGCATGAGATAAATAAGGTCAGGATGGGATTTATGAATCACCTTTTCCACCACCTTTTACGGGAAAATTCAAGCTAAAAACCAACCCCATTTGGCATTGACTCAGAGTGGGACTTCCTGAAGCAGTGAAAGGAAAAGGAAAACTATTTAAAGTTACATCTTCTAAAATAGAGTCTCACCCTAGTGACCCTACCTACATGATATGCAGGAAACCTAGCATCCAAGGTTACAGAACTTTTTGCACGAAAAATAGAGATGCATCCCTGGCTTTGGAGACCCAGGTCAGACTCCCGGGCTCAGCAGGAAATCTGCTTCAGATTCTCTTTCCCTCCACCCCCTCTGCCTCTCCTGTTCCTTCTCTCTCTCTCTCTCTCTCTCTCTCTCTCAAATATAAATATTAAAAAAAAATGCCTCCCTGGGCTACCAGTTCTGTCACTGGCTTTCATTTCTTTTCATCCACATTCACATGAGGTGGTCAAAGAAATCCTATACACTGAAATAGATTGTGCCTCAAAGCTTCACCTTGGAGAAGGAAGTTCAATCATTCATTCAACTGATTCATCCGTCAGTCCACAGCCATGCTCTGAGAAGGTACTACCATTTGTTAAACACTTCTTTTGTACTTTATATTAACCAGGTGATTCTACATATTTCATCTTACTTCATCTTCAAAATTAAAGGGAAAAAAATAAAGCCATATGAAAATATATGAAAAAAACTCTCTGGTAAAGGTAAACATGTGGATAAAAATAAAAAAGCAGTATTATTATAATTTAGACTCATCTCTCTTCTTTGTATGCTTTCTGAGGACTTAAAAGACAAAGCCATAAAAATAATTATAAACCTATGTCCGGGGCTACAAAATATACAAAGATGTGATTTGTGACATAAATACCATAAAGGGGGTGGAGCTGTGAAGGAGTAGAGTTATTTTTGCAATTGAAATTAGGTTGTCATAAGTTTAGAATAGATTGTTATAGCTTTAGGAGGTTACATGCAATTCCCATAGTAACCACATTCAAAGTATAGAGCATACACAAAAGGGAAAGAGAAGGGAATCGAAAGTTGTCACTATGAAACACCAGTAAGGGAGACAGGGAGGGACAAAAAGTTTTAAGACATACAGAAAACTAGTAACAAATAGACAAGAGTAAATCCTTCGTCTTGGGAATTACTTTAAATACAAATGAATATACCCAAAGGAATATTATTTGTCCTTAAAAGAAATAAAATTCTGACATATGCTATGCCATGGATGGACTTTGAAGACATTATGTTAAGTGAAATAATTCAGTGTCAAAACCATACTTTGGGGGCACCTGGGGGGCTCAGTTGTTTAAGCAGCTGCCTTCGGCTCAGGTCATGATCCCAGAATCCTCAGTTCAAGCCCCGCATCAGGCTCCCTACTCAATGGAGAGCCTGCTTCTCCCTCTCCCTCTGTCTGCCACAATGCCTACCCATGCTATCTCTCTATCAAATAAATAATTTTTTTAAAAAAATCCTTAAAAAATACTTATTTTCATTTATTAAAATTACAGGGAGTAGTCAAATTCACAAAGACAGAAAGTAGAAGGGTGGTTGCCAGGAGCAAGGGTTGTGGGGGAGGAGACTAGGGAGCTGTTATTTAATGAGGACAGTGCTCTAATCTTACAAGACCAAGAGGGTTCTGGGAATGGGTGGTGGAAAGGTTTGCACAACAATGCAAATGCACTGAATGCCATTGAACCCTGCACTGGAAGAGTGGACACGATGATAAATATTATGTTATGATGTGTAGTTCACCACAATTAAAAATAATAATAACAATCAAAGAAATGGGGGGAAAATGAGGTAGGTAGTCTTACGGTTCTCATCTTGTAGATGTGGAAACTAAGTTTTAGAGCTATTAGGTGACATGTGGTGGTCCCATGACAAATTAGGTCAGAGTGTGGCCACATCACAGAGACCTAACAAAGAGCTACCTACACAAGTTCAGAAAGACTGGAAGGAAGAAAGGGAAGGGAGGAAGGGGGAAGGAGGGAGGGAGGAAGGAAGGAAGAGTGAAATGAGGGAGGGAGGAAGGGGGGAAGGAGGGAGGGAAGAAGGAAGAGAGGGAGTAAGATAAAGAAGGAGGGAGGGAAGAAGGAATGAAGGAAGGAAGGAAACCATATTGAAATTCCATCTACATAAGAAAGAAAACAATTGTTTCTCACAGAGTTTTATAGATGAGAATTTTTTCAGGGAAATTTATAAACATGTCATCAAATCAATTTGAGAAACGAAAGGAAAATTCTTGAGCTTTTTTATGGCTTTACACTAGTTGACTTTTGAGTGATGAATGATGGCTGAATAAATGGTTGGTGGAATTAATAAGCCCCATGCCTTTTATATCTTGTCAATGAAGTTTTGTTTGGAGGCATATTCATAAAGGAGATGGAGTCTAAATAAGGTACCTCTCTCTGGCAAAATACTAGCCCAGAGTGCAGGTAAGAAGTGTGATGAAAGTGTGATGCCATAGAATCAAAAGTCAGAATGACAGAAAGGGGTTCTGAATTTTCCAGAAGTCTGAGTTATGTGCCAAGAATTATGCTACATTCTGGGAACAAACAGACTTTGTGGAACTCCCGGTTTAGAGTTGTTTTATCTTAAATGGATAAATAAAGGAAACCAAGTCCTCTGTTCTCTAGTGGGAATATAAAATAAATATTAATTTCCTTTTATAGAACACTAGAAAATTAATCAAGTACCTGCACCAATATGGCCCTAGTCCAGATGAGACAGACCCAGGAATATAAAAACCTCTTAACTTGCTCTTAAGTAGGATGGGGGAAATCAGCAACCAACAGTAAGTACTGGATGTGACCTGGTATTAAAGAGGGAGTTATGGAAAGCATGTTGCCCCATGGGAGCAAGGGCCCAAAAAGGATGCATTAATCCTTGAGATAATTGCATCTCCTATCAAAAGTTTACACTGAGTTCATTGATGGAAGCTCTTAGCAGCTCCAACAAGCCACGGCTCTGAATATGACAAAAAGGTTCTAAAGAGGTTTTGGTTCATGAAAGAAAGCCAGGTCTGAAAACTCCTATCTAGTGGGTATTTGTTTTTCTTGATTCCCGATGTCGACTGCACATTTTTGGTGACGAAACCTGATTTTTACTTGGGAAATATTTCTTCACTACTGGATAAAATCAGAGACACAGAGATCAGCCTAGCCAGGAGGTCAGCTCATGGCCCGACCTCGCCCCTGCTAGATCTCCCTTCTTAGAATTTAAAGAGAGAATGACCAAAGCCAGAAGAGATTTGTGGTTCATGCATTCCAGCAGTGCCACACAGGGAAGATGGCCAAGCAGGTCTAGCTCTGAGCTATCTGGAGCTGCCTGTCCCTCTGCCCAACCTGGTTTTCCATTTTCCTACCATCCTCTGAGCTTCTCCTTACCTTCCAATAAACTCTCCTTTTGCTTAAGTCAGCTGCAGAATATTTCTGACTCTTACAACCAAAGGGTTCTAAGTGATGTATGAGACTTGTTTGATTTCTTATTTGCTCATTCACTGTATCATTGATTCATTCATGCTTTTGCTCATTCACTAATCATTTATTTAACAAATATTTTATGCAGTCTTTAGCATTCAATCAAGCATGTGAACTGCTCCCAGATTGCAGTCCATTGGGAGTTACTTCATGTACTCCTTACTGTCCTTCCATGCTTTGTTCATGTTCCCCATCTACCTGGAATGTCCAGTGTGGCTGCCCACTTCTTTCTACTTGTACCCATCATCAAATCCTTGGCATCTCCAAAAGGTCTTAGCTGACCCCCAGGCTGGGTTGAGTGACCCTTCTCCAGACTAGACACCACCATGGTTAACTGTATGATAGGCTCCTACACTAGAGAGTAACCTCCTTGAGGGCAAATACTCACAACCTCATCTCTGCCTCTCCAAGGCCGAGCACAATAAGAGAATCTTACTGGGCGCTCAGTAATGGCCTCATGAAGAAACAGAATGTGATGAGTGTTGAACAGATTCATAAGCAAGGTGTGAGTGGGAGAAAAGAAAAGGGATGTTCTAAAGAGACTTCTGAACAGAATATAACTTCAGAGAAGACGGGCTACTTGAGTCATATTTTAAAAGGTGATTGGAAATTTTCAGATATTAAAGGGCTGAAATTATTGAACAAGCAGAAAGGGACCATAAAGGACATAAAATGATGAAAAGCTCAAAAATAAATGCTGAATATTCCATATATCTGGAATGTAATTTTTTCATGCTGTGAGGGTGATGAATCAGGATAAGGCCGATCTGATGTTTTGGAGGCTTTGTCACAGTGATGCAGCTTACACTCTGTTCATATTCAGTGAGAGGCCGTAAGACCACATTAGTTTGCCAGGGCTACCATAACAAAAGACCACAGACTGAGTGGCTCAAACAACCAAACTTTATTTTCTCCAGTTCTGGAGGCTAGTGATTCGAGTTCAAGGTATCAACAGATTTGGTTTCTACCGAGCCTCTCTCCTTGGCTTGACTTCTATGTCCTCAAGCAGCCTTTCCTCTGTGCACACACTTTAAATCCACATTTCCTCCTCCTGTGAGGACACCAGTAAGATTGGAGTAGGGCCCATCCAAATGGCCCCATTTTAGCTCAATTACCTTATATCTCCAAATAGGAGATTAGGACTTCAACATGTGCATGGGTGGTGGTGGTACACAATTAGCCCATAATAACAACATAGTAACCAAGGGCAAGATCTCTGGAAATTGACTTCATAGGTTCAGATCCTTGCTTGCTCATTTAGTTGCTGCATGAGCTTGAAAAATTAGCTAAACTCTGCTTCTCAGTTTCCTAATCTGCAAATTAGTGTTACAACTATCTCCTAGGTTATTATAAATTTCAACAGTGCTTGTTAACAATAAATAAAAAAGGAAACTAGTCATTGGGGAGGGGCCTAATCAAGGGTCCCTCTGGCAGCAGGGTAGGGGATAGATTTAAATAGAAAGACTAGAGTCAAGCAGGCCAACAGAACAGACAGAATTGTATGACTTTTCATCATTTCAGAGAAAGGAAAGGATATGGGTAAAGACATTGGATAAAGAAATCATGTTTGGAGTGGAGGGAGTTCAAGGACATGGTGACTTTGATACCTGGGATTCACCCAAGAATAGTCTAGCAGATAGTGGTCCATGCAGATCTGAAGCTTGGGACAAAATCTGGGTCTTGAAAGAACAGAGTTAAGAGTCAGAAGTGGAAAAGTGATGCCTGTGTTCATAAACTGTGGGTGAAATTGTTCACAGAGAACCAACCTTCTATATGACTGGAGATTAGAACCATAATTCACCAACACAATCAGCACAGAATGTAAGACCCTCCCCATCCTTAAGAAAGACCATCTTACAAGTCAGGGTCTTCCTAAAACACACCAGGATTAAGGTCTGGATTAAGATTTGCCGGCCTTCAATTCTCAAGAATGGGTATCAGGAAGACAGGGTGGGACATAGGACCTTGAATTCCATTTTTTCCTCAGTCTGTACTTTTGTGTTCTGACTAAGAAAGATTTAGAAATCAAAAATACCATTGATTGAGTTCACAGTTGTTTTATTGTCCTAGGATATACAAGAGACTAATCAAATGTAATCTCTTTCTTCCCAATCTCCACCACATATACAAATGTGACTTTGGGCAGGTTATTAGGTCATACTGAGCCAGGGTTCTCTTCTGAAAAATCACAATAAAATTTTACGAGTTTCACCCTTCCTCTGGCATCAGAGTGATGATATCTAATTTAAGAGTGGTTTATGGTTTCCCAAAGTTGATTCCTGGAGGGTACTTGTGTGGTATCATTATTATTATTAAGCACTGATATAGCCATAGTCAGTAGTATTTCAATATATAGGGATCCAACAGACCCTACTTTTGTCTATGGAACAGTCTTTGAGTAATACACCAGGATGTAACTCCCTAAGCAGTCATTCAGTGACCACAAAGTGTGCACAGAGAAAGCTCCTTCATCACGAACCACGTGGGTAATCATTTGAGAGAGATAGCCTCACACCCAAGCATCCTGTGATGGAGGATAACATTCATCTCAGTATTATCCAGTCATGGGACCCAGAAGCTGGGCAGGAAGTGGAGACCGAAGCTTGACTCGGTCTTCAAACCATTTGTCCAGGAGCATGAAGGCCCTGTCTCGTTAGTCAAACAGGAAACATCTAAGGCAGCTGGAGAGAGGAGAAGCAGCTGGGCTTAGTGAGAAGACCACCAGCCTGGGGATCAGGACACTCAGACCCTTTCTCCCAGCTCCACCACAGATGAATTGCCTGGCTGAATGTGGACAAATCATTCTTCTCCTCTGGGCTTCAGATGATGAATCCTCTATAAAATGAAGGATTTAAGCCAGATTCTCTCTTAGGATAAAAAAAAAAAAAAAAGTTTCCTTATCCGGCATCTGACATTCCCCAGTGGTCTGTGTGTATTATACACAGTGGTTAATGCACAAATGACAAGGTGAGTGTAACACCCTATTCCCTAGATAGATACTAATACTCAGAAAAAGTCCTATCAACTCTAACTTCTCTCTCTTTTCCATCTACATTTCTACTGTCCCATTCAGGGCCAGCTTCATTTAGAGTTCTGTGTTAGATGGTCTCTCTGTGCTTGGTTTAATGCTCTATTGTTAGATTTTGAAATTCTTAATAATTTTTTGAAGAAGGGCCTCGCATTTTCATTTGCACTGGGCCCCACAAATTCCATAGCTGATTCTGTTTTGATTCTACAATCCTGGCAATCAAGTCTCCTGGTGGTCAGAGCTCCGAAGAACAGACAGAGAAATCTTCTTCACTGTACAGTACTTGTTTCATGGAACCACAATGAGGTGGGCAAGATAAGGGTGACAGATGTGAGCTAATTAGCATGAGGCAATAATTCCATGGCAAGATACAGGGTCAACAGTTACAGAAAAGGGAAAGAAAATTTCATGATCTATGGAAAACCAGGACCTGGCTCCTTGCCTTCATTGATTCTGACATCCTGGAAAAATATCTCTTTGTTATTGAGTCAAGAAGTCAGGAGCTGTGTATGTGTTCAGTGATAGGAATAAGAGGCTAACTTCCTTCAAATGTTCTGCTTCCCTAACACCTCAAGCTGGTGATCATCCGAGTACTGGATGAGAATGAAGGCAAAGGCAGGACTCAAATGATCACAGTAAACCCTAGGGGTCCAGAGGTGGGGTCTAAAGTTTTCATGTGGTACCTCACAGCAATCAGGGCTCTCTGTCAGAAACTCTCATCCTGTGCTTCCCTAAGAGGATCAGACCCAGTTGTCCACAGCTATCTGGAGTCTTCAGGGGCTTATGCCTTCCTGAGCTGAATGGGGAGCACCACAGCAGCTCGATGAACGAACCAAAGAGAATAGGTGGGTATCCCCAAGGAGAAAGCAGTGGGGTCCAGAGCCTTGGTTGAAAAATCTAGACCCTAGCATCCCAGTAAATCACTTCCTGTCTCTCATCCTTGTGTCCCCATCTACAAGTGATGAGGTTAGCCAGCAGAGCCAGGGTAGCTTACTAGATGGAACGTGGGGTACAGACTTAAGCAGCTCTGGGTTTAAATCCTGACTCCACCCCACCTATTGCTGGGTGATACCAAACTTGTGACTTCATTTCTTAAAGTCTTACTTTCTTCTTTAACCCTTGGAATCAGGGTTAATAATGTCTCTTTCACAGAGTTGCTGTGTGAAATTAGTAGACTAATGAGAGGTTAATATGAATGGCCAGGTCTTACACATGTAGGCATTTAATCTTTGAGAATGGTTACTATTTTTAGAGGCTTCGAAGCTTTCCTGGAGATCTATGCCCACATGATTAAATGGTATTCATGCTGGTGCTGAGAAATGGTCAGCAGAAACATGAGAAGAAACACATTCCTCCAAGCATGCCTGGATCCAGCATGTTTTTGGAAACATGGTAGTGCAATGGGCAGAGCCCCCATGGTTTCTGGGGAGCATCTGAGAGCTTATGAGAAAAGGAGGCACCCAAGCCCTCCATTCCGGATTCTGTCCTCAGCACTCACCCTCCTTTGGCCAAGAGTGAGTGAGTGGGCCTGGATCACAGTGTTCAGTACTTCACAAGTCCAATCTGGGCTCCGTCTAGACAGACAGCTGGAGACTGACAGCACGGGATGCCAAACTATCCGGGGAGGAGGAGGTGCCACAGCAAAACATGTTCTCTTTCTGCCTCCGCTGACTGCTGGTTCACAGAAGACAGTCGGGAGCAGCTGAGGGCTTCCCGTAGGAGCCTGGGTCAACATCCAAAGAGCAAGGAGCTGTCTGGCTATCAGTGATTTCTCTGTCCAGCCCACCAGCCATAGGTCAGAGGCACCTCTGCCTTGGCTGTGTCAGGTCAGATGGCCATGGTGACATAACATCTGTAGGGCCCAGAGCGGGGTCCTGTCCTGATCTCCTTCTGCTTACCAGTGCAATTGCATCTCAGGCATCAAGAGCCCCTGTCACTCAGCTCTAGCTGGACTTTTGCCTGTTTATAGCGTCAGTAGGTACAAAGAAGACTCTGTGGCCTAGCCCGTGCATACCTACCCCATCATATTTCCTTCCCCTTCCCACCTCACACTTGATACTTTGGCAACACCCAATTTCCCTTAGGCTCATTCCTCATCCTAGGAAACCATGTGCCCCATTTTCATGGTACGTTCAGTGATCACCAGTAGGACTGAATCCTTCATTATCCCTGCAGGCTGGGCCAGGTGCTACTTCTCCTACTATGGTATTTGCCAAAATACCTCATTACTCACTCTCAGTCATCTTGAGGGCAGGACAGGGGATTTAATGATTAGTTGGATCTCAACATATATATTGAAATGAAAAAAGTAAAGTGAAAACAAAAGTTGTACGAGGAGAATTCAAACTACTTTGATTCATCCCTCTTCCCTTCCCCTGCTTTTCATTCTCCACAAAGTAACCAAGTTAATCTTTCTATAGGACAAGTCTAGTCATGTCACTTCCACGTTCAAGCCTTTCAGGAGTGCCCCATAACCCTGAGGGTGAAGTGCCAAATCTTCATCCTGCCCTACAAAGCCCTATGGGATCTGACCCTGCCTATTCCACACCCACAATCCTTACCCATATTTTTGGATCCGTATCAGTTTGGTTAGCTGTGTAACAAACCACCCCAAATTCTGGTAGTAAGTTTTCATTATTCCAATAATTATTGGTTTAATCCACCGGTCTCCTCTGGACTCCCTCACACATACGCTGCCACGTGTCAGTCAGGCTAGCAGTTCTGCTGCTCTTGGCTGAGCCTGCTTACCTGGGGAGGAGCCGGCTTGCTGTGGGCTGGTCGAGGATGGCCTCAGAAGGGCTATCAGTCTCCCCCATGTTGTCTCTCATGCTCTGGCATGTTCTCCTCCTACTATATGTTTATGTGGCCACGTCAGGGTTCTATGAGAGAGCAGGGGACACACTCATTCTTGAGCCTTGGACTCGTAATTGGTATGAGAACCCTTCCACCTTATTCTTTTGCCCCAAGTGGGTCACAAGGCCAGCCTGGATTTAAGGAGTGGAGGAAGATAGTCCCACCTGTGGATGGGAAAACTGTAATATCACATTGCAAAGATCACAGACTCAAAAAGGGGGTAAAACAGCTATTTCTGCAATCAGTCTATGAGAGTTCCCATCTCCAGATATACTGATTCAAGAATAGGAGGGGAGAATCAGGCATTTATAGTTTTGGCAAGTAGTCCAGATAATTCTGCAAAGTCAGTCAAGAACTGTCCTTGAGATCATTACTTGCCCCCAAGCCACACTCTCTTCCGTCACCTGAAAATGCCCTGCTTTTCTCAGTGATCGCGTCGTGATGTGTATGTCTCTGTCACCTGGCATCTTTGCCCCTGTCCTAGCCTACAGATCCTTGATCATGCTCCAGATCTCAGCCTTCCTGATTCCTCAGATTAGGTTTGCTGCAACCACTGCTCCGTTTTCATTTTTTATGAGCACCCCTCACTTCTTCCTTGAAATACAGTGAGGGCCTGGGACAGAAACAGAAACACCATGAGGGCATGGGACAGATCTAATTTGCTCATCCCTATACCTACAGAATCTGTTAGGGTCTAGCCCTTAAGAGGGACTTGATACATCATGACAGAGAATGGAAAGGTACTGCTTCAAAGTCTGCATTAGAATCTCTGTCAACAAAGGCACCGCAGAAGACACTAGGAATTCTGCTTTGGACCAGTAGAGACAGGGATGCCTTTTAGGCCAAGGCAGGACAAAATTACAGCAACCAGGGCATTTTAGGAGTTACAGGGTGATTGTGGAGGTTCTTTAAAGAATTTTGATGGCCCCAAGGGAAGGGAGGGAGCTGAGGAGTGCTCCCCCAGGGAGGATACCAGAGCCCCCGGCAGTGGAAAGTGAAGCACGTCAGCCAGAGTGGCTTAACCAAGAAGAAAATCCACAGGGTGAACAAGGGGTATCTCCATGGGCTGAGCATTAGAAAAGGAGGAAAATGTGTGTGTGTGTGTGTGTGTGTGTTGGGAGTGGGGGCAGAGTGTGCAACAAAGATGGGGCCACAGAGACCTAGTAGGGTTTTCATGAATTAAATGGAATGAACAAGTGACGATGGTAGAAGTCAGGAGGGTTCAGGGTCAGAGATGGCGGAAAAACGCAAACAAGGTAAAATCAAGGGTGCTAGGGGCCCCTTTTCTGCTTGGGCCAGAAGGCCAGACACAGATGCCTGGGAATGTCCAGTCAGATGGCGAGGGTGAGAAGCCTGGAGAGAGCAGGGCAGCCAGGACTCAAAACTTCTCCGAAACTTGCCTCATCCAGGTGAGCTTTTAGACAGAGGGTCTCCGCTCTCGCTGGGCCATGACCTAATGGCAGACGCCTTGTCTCAGGGGACACTTGTCATATTTGGGGGCTGCTGTGAGGAATCTCCATGCCAGATCCCACTGGAGGCTTCGTCTCCTTTAGCAACAATAAAGAAATAAAGGGGGAAATCCCTTCTAAAATGCTCCAACCCCTAAACCACAATCTGCAGCTGCGGAAAGCAAAGAGCGGCGGAGCCTGCAGCCGGCACCCCGCGCCTCCATCCCCGAGACGCATCCTGACATCCGGTCATGCTCGCCTCTTGACTGCTCACAAACGAGGAAAACCTTCATTATCTATCGTGCTCCGTCAGCTTGAATACTTCTCACATGCTTCTCCGTTGCAAGCGCCCTTTCATCTCCCCAAATAGCCACACACCAATGACGCATGTTTTCTGAAAGCAGCTCCGGTCTCGGGGGGTCTTCGGTACCTGCACAGAGGGCGGAGTCACGCGGGATTCACCGATCATCCGTCCCAGGCCCGGCTCCCGGCGGGGTGCTCCCACCTCCTCTCCACGGGCAAGCGGACGCTCCTGCAGCCGCCCTGACCCCACGGGCGCGTGTCCTCCCTCCTCCTCCTCCATAAGCTGCCTTGTCGGAGGCACCGCACGGCCACAGCCAGACGCAGGCCCAAGTGATGCCTGGTCTCCCCTGAGCCCAGACATTGTCACAGATGCGGAGGATCCCCTCTTCCCTCGCAGGCAGCTTCCTTCATCTCCTGGATTCGGGAGCAGGAAATCTCCACAGGTCAGAGTTTGAAAGAAACCCTCACTTGAAAGAAATTCTTATAACAGCTGGGGTTTGCATTATCTACAGAGTATGTGGGGGAACAGGGCTGAGATGTCGCTCCTGTTGATGGACAGCGTGTCGCCACAAAATCTATCACCCCTAAAATGGGATAAAAATGATCATTTCACCTGAAGTAGAAACCCCCCACCAAATCCAAGGGGCAACGTAGCCTGAGGTCCTGTTCCTCCATTTCTTCACTGCACACGTGGGTGGGTCTGCACTGCACACGTCTTCCTGAGTCCCCCTTGCCTCACCTGGAAAACGGGGATACCGTCTCCCACGCTGAATTCTCGTCGGGAGGAAGCGGCAGCGAGCACAGACAGCATCCAGCACAGAGTCCGCTCCGAGCCTCAGTTCAGCAGGATTCCAGGGGGAGGCGAGGAGGGAAGGCCCTGCCCGGTGCCCTGAAGCCTGCCTCGGGCAGAGCCTGCTTGAGGCTAAGGAAATGCGCTGGCCGAAAACTTCTGCAATGAAACTTTTAGTATCTGGAATGATGAAGCAATTCAATGCTTGAGTTCATTTGCGCCCCAGGAAAAAGAGAATAATGACACTTGAGACGATGAGAGAATTAATGCTATGTCCTGAAGGGAAGAGATGAATAGGCTTATTGCAGAGCTTGCCCTGCATTTGGGGAAAAGAGATTCGCTTTGCTACAGTTGTCAGAACCCAATAATTACCAATGAGCACACGCTGCGATAACCTACATAAAACACTTGGCAAGAAGTTTTAGACCCAGAGAGCCTTTGACATGAGCCTTAGGTGTAAGAAATGAACGAAGCATATTAAAAAAGACGTTGGGCTGGAAAACAGAACCCCTGAGTCCCCGTCCTCAATTGTTGTGTTATTTTAAAGTAGTCTCTTTCTCTTGGGTTTTCTTTGTTTTCTTTGAAAATTGGGGAGCTGAAATGGGGCTCCCTAAAGCCCTTTCCATTGTGAATGTCCTGATCCTTGGTGGGTGTGTCTCAGCGATGGATGAGGGAGGCGTCCCGGGGACAGCACAGGCCCATCAATCCCATAAGGTGGGCAGAGGGTGGTGGGTCAGGGCTGCTCTGCAAGAGGGACTGGGCTGATCAGGGAGCACGTTCCACTCTGGATGCTTGAGACAACTTCCCTTGCACACCTGCCGCTTTGCACCTCCACTCCAGCTCTGTCCCAGATCCCTCTCAGATTTCCTTTCTCAGGGACATTTCCCTTGTCTCTGTCCCTGTGCGCAGACTGCCTTTCTCCATCACGTGTACCTGTTCCACCTTCCTCATTGTGCTCACGCCCTGACCACAGCCATGAGGTCAGTGATGCCCAAACACATCTACGTCTGTGTCCCTAGCATCTGGTGCGCTGCCTGGCATATATTCTGTCCTCAGTGTGTGGGTATGTGTGTGTGTGTATTCTGTGCACGTGCACAGACCTATTATATGCAAATCCACACACACCTATGAAATGCAAACCAAGACCTTGATTCAAATCCCACCGCTGCCACCTCCCTGGGCTCACCCGCCACCTGCTGTCCCATCTCTTCTGTGGTCTCCAAGCCCACTGTCAAGTCGAGAGTTCAGGTCCTCGTCATTGTTTACCTGGAGGATCTCTAGAAAATTCTCTTCAGTCTGCCCTCCCTGCTCCCAATGTTATCTTTTGCTTGTTCTCAGGTTCTTTTTTTTTTGTTTAAATACTGGTAAATATTATCTCTCACAGAACAGCTTCAGGATTTATATTAACAGTTCAAACTCCTTACTCTGGGTTCCCAGGCTATTTATCATCTAATCTTCAACTACCTTTCCAGCCACCCCTCTCATGAACTGTGACTCACCAGCATCAGATGACTTGCGATTTCCTGAGTGCCCCATCAGCTGTCACATCTCTGGGCTTTTAGTCCAGCTCTTATTTCTGTGTCTGGTGCCCCTCCCACTGCCTGTTCCTCCTTGAGAAATTCCCTGGAATCCCAGGGACCTGATGCCTCCTTCCTCTCCAGCATTTATGACATTTTTTCCCTCATTTAACTGTCACTTCCTTAGGTGGTGACTCCCATCCCTTTACCTCTGTCTCTCCTGTGGGGTTCGGTGCAATGCCTATACTACAATTCCACTGGATGGAAATCAGTCAATAGAAGTTTGCAGAAGGAATAAATATGTATGCATAGGGCATCTCAATGGTCAACTTCATTGTAAAGTGCTTTATAACATATATAATTTTCCAATCAAGGAAATGTGGAGACATTTGCAATCCAAGGGTCCCACATCAGGCAGGATTCACAAACAAGCAGCAGCTTACAAAGTAAGTTTCTCACGAACCTAACCTGAACAGAAGGCTGAAATAAAGACGCGAAACTACTTGGGTAAGTGTTCTCAGCCTTGGCTGCCTGCTAGTCTCCTGGGGAGGTTTCAGACCCTTGACACCCAGGCTGCATTTTGCATTTGCAATTTTGATTACCACCCACCTACGAAGTAAATCAAAATCTCCAGTGGTGGAACCTGGGCATTCGTGTTTTTAAAGCTCCCCAGGAAATTAGTATGCAGGCAAAAGTGAAAACCAGTGCCTGAATGGGAGAGAAGAAAGTGAGGAACTGGCGGAGAACCTGGTTTACATGACTCAGGCAGGATGAAAGAGCCCAGATTATCAGGCTGGATCATACATACACATCAGGCTCTGTAAGCCCTGGTTCTAGATCAGTGGTTCTGAGCCCTGACTCCATATTGGAACCATCAGGGGAACTACTAAAGAATACTAATTGTGATGGTTACTTTTATGTGTCCATTTGGCGAGGCCACAGAACCCAGATAATTAGCCAAACATCAGTCTGGATATTTCTGTGAAGATATTCTTTAGAGGAAATTAACATTTAAATCAGTAGACTTTGAGTGAAGCAGATCAAACTCCATAATGTGGGGTGGGTCTCACCCAATCAGTTGAAGACTTTCAACAAAAACAGACTGAGGGGCACCTGGGTGGCTCAGTCGGTGAAATATCTGACTGTTCAGCTCAGGTCATGATCTCGGGCTCCTGAGATAGAGCCCCGTGGCAGACTGCACCCTCAGTAGGGGGTCTGTTTGAGATTCCCTCCCTCACAGTCCCCTTCTGCTCCTCTCCCCCTTGCATGCAGGTGCTCAATCTTTCTCTCTCTCTCAAATAAATAAACAAATCTTTCAAAACAAAATAAAACAACCAGACTGAGGTCCTTGGAAGAGGGAATACAACAACCAGACCTCATTTGGACTCAAGCTACCCCAACAACTCTTTCCTGCTTTTCTAACCTGCTTGCCCTACAGATTGGGACTTTCCATTCCCCACATTCATGTGAGCCAATTCCTCGTAATAAATGTCCTTCTTATCTATCTGTTTATCTATCCATCTATCTATCTGTCTATACACACACACACACACTATATGTGTGTATGTGTGTGTGTGTGTATATACATATATATGTATATATATATATAAATATATATATATATTTATATATAAAATATCTTCTGTCTAACATTGGGTTGTGTGTCTGTTCATTCTGTTTCTCTGGAGAACCCTGACTAATACACCAAAGTCTGAGGTTCTGATTAAGATAGGTTTGGGCCTAGGTACTGTTATTTTTAAAAAGTTCCCCTAGTGATCCATGTGCAGCCAGAGTTGAGAACTACAATTACAACTATTTCTAAATCACTTCCCATTGCTAACTGGCCTCGTGATTGTTCCACTGAAATGCATTTGCAATGTAAACTTCTCCATAACACCTTTTTTCTTGTTATGGACTGAATTATATTCTGCAAAATTCTTATAATAAAGCCCTAACCAGTAATGTGACTACATTGGTAGATAAGACCTTTACGAAGGTAATTAATGTTATATGAGGCCATAGGATGGGTCCCTAATCCAGTAGGACTGATGTCTTTATAAGAAGAAGAGGGGCATCTGAGTGGCTCATTCAATTAAGTGTCTGAATCCTAGTTTTGGCTCAGGTCATGATCTCAGGGTGGTGAGATCAAAACCCTATGTGGGGCTCCACGCTCAGCAGGGCGTCTGCTGGAGATTCTTTCTCTCCAACTCCCCCTGCCTCTGCTTGAATGCTCTCTGTATCTCAAATAAATAATTAATAAAATCCTAAGAAGAAGAAGAGGAGGGAGAAGAAGAAGGAGGAGGAGGATGAGGAGGAGGAGGAGGAAGGAGAGGAAGGAGAAGCAGAGGAGGGGGAAGAGGAAGAAGAATAAGAAGGAGGAGGAGGAGAATTAGAGGAAGGAGAAGGGGCGCCAATGACATATACTCACAGAGAAAGGCCATGGTGAGGAAACACTAAGAAGATGGTGGTCTGCTAGCCAAATAGAGAGGCATCAGGAGAAACCTAACCTGCTGACAGGATAGATTTCTAGCTTCCAAAATGGTGAAAAATAAATGTCTGTTTTTGAGACCACCTGACTGTGGTCTTTGTCACGGCAGCCCAAGCAGATGACTCTACTTCCCACATGAAGTGGCGTCCACAAGTTTGCTCAGATAAACCAGCTCTGCAGTGTTTTCATGAAGTTGTTCAGACTGTATCTGAAATTAGCCATTTGGCTTCTCTCTACCTGGCCATTCTTCATAGCAGAGTTAAATTGAACAGGTTTTAGGGGGTTGAGCTGGCCAGGCTGAAGGGAAGCTGGCCCCATTTGACATTAGTGGAAGAAAATGGCGAGGCGCTCCACCTCACTGGATGCTCTCTCATTTGCTGCCTGTTTACCCCAAATGGCTGACTCTCGAGCCAGTCCTTGCAGAACAGGCTACGTATGACGCCACACTGCTGTACCCGAGAAGCCCAGTAGAAAACACTTAGCCTCGGCCTTTTTATCTTATCCCTGTTCCATGACTTTGGAGGACAGGCCATTCTGTTCCTCAATCTACTCCAGAACACTTAACACATGTTCCTTCAGGACAATGGGTAGTATAATGCAGTCAAAAAAAAAAAAAAAAAAAAAAGAAAGAAAGAAAGAAAAAGGCAGGGGTTTTGCAATCACACAGATTTGCTACCAAACCTTACCTCTCTGTTTAGGAGTTGTGAGAATTGGGGGCAGCTTTTCTGAGCCTCAGTTTACTCACATACAAAATGAGAATTAACTTCTCGATATCATTGAAGGGAAGGTTCTTGGAGAGCTCATTTAAGAGCATAGAATGGCTGTCGAGCAATCTGTAGCTAACTCTTATCCCCTTTTTGTCTGTGACCTCTTGAATCTATTTATTATGATTGATTTTTAACTTTTAATTGAATGCCAAGCACTAGCTACCAGAGACTGCTTGTGTATTGGAGCTGGAATGTTCCACCTTTCCAGGGAAACCATTTGCCAAAGATCACATAACAAATGGTTCTCAAGCTGGAACAAAACCCTAGTCGTCCTGACTCCAGGAAGTCACTCTTTCTAGAGCATTGTGTGCCCAGTAGAGTTTGTAACCATTGAAGTCTCTTTCAGCAGACTCACCACTGTGGCTTCATTCCTTCCTGGACAATCTCTAGTTCACCTTTGTGTGTTCCCCACTCCACTTTGTCTCGCTCTTCACCATTCCCAGTGCGGATGATTAAGTTCCCCTCAGCATGTCCCTACTTACACATTTCTATTAAGTTTGCTTCCCCAGTCCCAGGCACCAACATGAGCCTCTGGAAGTAAATGCCCCTAAAACACCAGAAGCCACGCTTCACTGTGTTCAGAAGCTTTCGTTATACAAAAGGTTGGATTTTTTTACTTTGAATAAATGCAGTAGAAAAGAGTTCACCGTACTTATGTTAAACACTAGGAACTTGAACTTGGAGGGAACTCTCTTTCCATGTTTTACTATTTACCTACAGCTTAAAACACCAGAGTGACATTTTATAACTTCAAGATCTGCTTCTATCCCTTTCCAGCATCACCTCCGCTGGTCTTCCAATCCATTTCCCCAAACTGCCAACATGTACACATAGGTCCCCTGTGAGAGGTGGAGGCCCTGGAGTTTGCATATACTTTTCTCTTTGTCTGAAATGCACTTCCCTTGTTTTGTGTCTGGAAGACTTTCATAGAGACTTTCATTGATTGTTTTAGTCCATTTGGGCTGCTATAACAAAATACTATAGACTGGATAGCTTAAAAGCAGCATGAATTTATTTTTCACAGTATTGGATGCTGGGAAGTCCAAGATCAAGGGACCAGCAGACTAGGCGTGGTGGTCCCTGAGGGTTGGCCTCCTGGTTGACAGACAGCACCTTTTGTGTCCTTGCTAGATGAAAGGGGCAGGGGAGCTTTCTGGGGTCTCTTTTATAAGATACTAACCTCTTTCATGAGGGTTCCTCCCTCATGACTTAAGCATCTCCCCAAAGTCCCACCTATCAATACTATCACCTTGGCAGTTGAATCAACTATGAGTTTTGTGGGGACACATTTAGACTTAAGCATTCATCAATGCCTCCTTAGACGGTCATCCCTTTAAGGGAATCCTTCTGAATCTTTACCTTTCTCTTCTGTGCTAACTCCATGCTTTGTGATTATCTTAAAACCATATTTGTCTCATAAAAGCATAATTTTGACTTTTCACAGTGGGCTGTTATTTCCCAAGGCTGTTGTGGGAAATCGTCATGGGGAATACAGTGTGGGTGGGATGGGAGAGGGAGCTAATTGGTCATTAAAGGTTTGAGAAAGCCTGGGGCGCCTGGGTGGCTCAGTGGGTTAAAGCCTCTACCTTCGGCTCAGGTTCATGATCCCATGGTCCTGGGATCGAGCCCGGCATCTGGCTCTCTGCTCTGCAGGGAGACTGCTTCCCTACTTCCTCCTCTCTCTCTCTCTCTCTCTCTGCCTACTTGTGATCTCTCTCTGTCAAATAAATAAATAAAATCTTTAAAAAAAATTTTTTTTGAAAAAGCCATTTTAAAGCTAAACTAGTTAATTTAATGGAGAAGTTCTCAAAGCCTGTAATATGATGACCACATATTATGTTACTCCCAAGAAGGACAATAGAGAATTCAACATTTGCTAAGACTTGGAGATGTAGCATACTGTTCTCGCAGTTCGTCTCCAGAGACCAGGGTTCTGTGTACATGCTCAGGGAGAATTTTGCTCCAAACATATAAGTCCTGCAAGGGAAGAGAGCAAGCAGGATATATCTATCTCCTTGCAGGGCCCGACATATATGCACAGAATTGAAATAAAGTGCATTCTATGAGACTGCTAATTCTCCGTTCCAAAGTTGAGAGGAGAAGTGGGTAGCAGAGCAGGAAGAGTGCGTCCCTCTTTCCAAGAATTGACTAATTCTCCTCAGTGACAGGCAAGATGCTCAAGCAGCAGTTCCTCCCCTGCCGCCCCTCACTCTGACTCATGGTGGCTTCCCAGTGCCTCTCCCAGGAGAAAAAAAAATGTGACATGTTTTGGCTGGAACTCAATGGCCAAACATCTTGCCACCTGCCACACTTTTGTAGGGAGAGCTATTAATCTGACAATAGTTCTTGTTTCTTGTCCTCACAGAGACAGTCTGGGGTGGGAAGAACTTGGCCACAGCAGAAGGAAGTGAGGCTCTTGCAAACAGTCTACAGCATGGATCCTGTTGTCGGCCTGGCAGCTTTCACAGCACTGTCTCTCAGAGTAACCCAAAGCAGAGATGCTAAAAGACTCCAGCATTTTCGAGTTGTGCTCTTGGCTCAGAGGGCCAGAAGCCCTCAAACATATATTCTGGGTTGAGACTGGCAAGCGTCCACCTCAGAAGATGCTGGTTCTCTATTTCATTTGGCTGGGCTGCTGGGGATACTGGCTGAAGTGGAAGCTGCTATAGATGGATAAAGAAGGGTCCATTGGTTCTGGGTTTTGGCAAAAGATCTGGAAGGATTTTTTTTAAAGGATATTTTTTAAATATTCTGGTTTCAGCAGGGGCCAAATTATCTTTCTGAAGGTATGTGCCCCCTTAGTATCAAAACTCATGAGCATTTCATGGGATATTCAATCCATATGTTTTCGGGATATTTAGCTTTAGTACATTCAAATGTCATCTTCTAAGAGAAATTTGATTTCAGGAAAAATTTCTGAGCCTTCTCTAAGCCCCCCTTTCCTTGAGTCTAAATTCAACTTTAAAAACATTTCCCCCAAACCTCCTATGCAAAGGCCTCAGGTTTGATTTCTAAACCCTTGACCCTGACACTTCCAGAATGAATGTGCTCAACTTAGCCGTATACTAAACACTCCATCCTTTGTGCAATCCATATTCACCATGATAAACTGGAACAACACAGTCACCAGAAGCAGAAGAAGCCAAACGGATGTTGAAATGAAGCCATGGCTGGAGTGATGAGATTGTGGTCAGTGTTTTTATTGGGTTCACTCCTGATTCAGGAAAAAAAAAAAAAAATTCCACTGTTTATTTTTAGTCTTCTTCATAGAAATGACATTGTTCCTTGAATACAAACTAATTAGATTTATATTTAGAATTGCTATCACATTTCAATATCCCAGGGATTTATGATTTCATGTGTTTCAATAACAGGCATTTCCCACCAGGCACCAAGCTGTCCTTGGGAAGCCATGCGCCTAGGATCCGGCCACTGGTGTGAATACACATAATCACGTTGTGGACTTCCTACCACGCAGTGACAAAGGCATGACCAGTGATGGGGACAAAGATCAGATCCAGATCCAGATTAATAGTCACCAAGAATGTTGACCCAACGCCTCACCATGGAATGGCTTCTTGAAAGTAAAAACCAACTGAGATAAGTAGACCTATCACAGCCTCCCAAAGCACGTGTGATGCAGAGTCACCATCTTTTAAATCAGATTTCTAAAGAATTAGTCAAGGGGATGAGCTCTAAAATCAAATAAACCTGAGTTTGAATCCCAAATTAACCACTTGCCAACGGAATGACCACGTGCACGTTATAAAACTCCTCCCAAGCATAACAAATAGCATGGAGGACAAGGGGAGATGGAGAGGAGAAGGGAGTTGAGGGAAATTGGAAGGGGAGGTGAACCCTGAGAGACTGTGGACTCTGAAAAACAATCTGAGGGTTTTGAAGGGGGCGGGGGGTGGGAGGTTGGGGGAACAAGGTGGTGGGTATTATAGAGGGCACGGATTGCATGGAGCACTGGGTGTGGTACAAAAATAATGAATACTGTTACACTGAAAAGAAATTAAAAACAAACAAACAAAAAATATTTAAAAATAAATAAATAAATAAAATAAAACTCCTCCAAGCTTCAGTGTCTTATGTATCAAATGAGATAAACTTACAGGATGACTGTGATGTCTAAACGAAGTAATGTATACTGTTGTGATTATTTAAAAAAAAATGGTTCTCAGAATAATTCTTAGACAAAAATAGTTTTGCATTGGAAAAAAAAAATAGAATGTCTAATATTAGAGGTAAGCCACAATCCCGAGAAATGATTTACATTTTAGGTTCTCCAAAAGAAAAGGAGTTAACTTTCTTTAATCAGACAAGTCCTAGGCAATGTGTCTGTGGTTGAAGTTTTGGAACTTGAAGTGAAAGTAGAGATTATCCAAGTTAGTCCCCATCCCTCAGTCATCCATATGGAAAAACAATCCAGAGAAGAAAAAGGGCTTGTGCAAACCTACAGATCAAGTCCAAGAGAGCCAGGCCCAGGACCCACGTGTCTCTGAGGCTGGCGTTCCCCTTCACAGACACTAGCCACCTATATCACCACAATCTCCTCCACCTTTTTCATCTCCAGATCCAGATAATAGCCATTGTTCCTCATAGTGTTGATCAGTGGTCCTCCGGGAGCCCCAGCTGGTGAAGTACAATCTCCCAGCAAAGTTCTGAGAAAGCCATGAGCAGGTGTAGAGACCTTTCTTTCTCTAGACCCTACCCCCATTAAGTCAAGAGAATTAGGTAATCCATTCCCAGTACCTTTATCTACAAGGATTGGTTTTCACTCAGTTATACAGAAAGCAAATAACAGTAAGTCCACAGAGAGACCTGTCAATGAGGCACCACTGCCTTTCTTCAGTGTGACTGTTTCACAAATTGGGGTGGTGTCTCTGTTGGGGTTTGTGGCAGTATGCCAGGATTTATGTGAGATCAAGCACAATGGCACCTCTGTTGGGAAGCCTTATTCTACTGGAAATTTTGGAGAAAACATTATTTCCTAAAAAAAAAAAAAAATAGAGACAGATATAGAGTAAAATACAGCATTGCCTGAATTAAAATGAAAGGTGGAACTTATAATTTTGTTTTGGAATGGCAGTTTTCATTTACTGAGCCCTTAATATACTGTGCTAAGGAACTGTGCGAAGTGCTTAACATATATTAACTCAGTTAAGCCTCAGAACACCCCAACAGGATGATAAAATCATTGAAACAGGCAAGAACGAAAACAGAGAGGCTAGTGGCACACCTGAAACTAATATAATATTCTATGTCAACTCTACTTAAATAATAAAATGTCACGAAAAAAAAAAATAATAAAAGGAAAGAATGAAAGAAAGAAACTGATTGAGGGGAAGGGGACAACCCAAGCCACATAACTCCTAAATGTACCAGGATCCAAACACGAGACTGTCCATCTCCAAAGCCCATAAATTTAACCACTGTGTTATACTGCTTCTCATTCTGATATTTACTGGGAAGGGCCGTTTCAGCCATGTCACCGTAAAGCAAGGTATTCATTTACTCACTCCTGTTGGCTTTGAGCACTTGGTGGAAAATTTTGACAAGCCTTGGATTCTAGCTTCCCCTGTGGCTGGTGTCGGTTATATAACATGCTCATCTGTAAAAAAAAAAAAAAAAAAAGAAGCTGAATTGCAAATAGTCTACTAACCTGGAAGGAATGTCTGAATGACTCCCACACCACACTGGTGCTAATTCAGTTGGGAGAGTTTTGTGGGTTTGCTGTGATTTTATTGCAATAAAGGGTTTGGCTATCATAGTTAGTAACTTGAGTGTGTCTTTTGATCCATGTAGAAATCGCTCAGCTAAATGACATTTACATGTTATTCTTAACTGCCTGTGGAATCAGATAATCCTTTCCCCAGAAGGATGTCGGCAGACTCCCTAATTTGTGAAGGAAGAGCATCCGGGAAGGAACACGGTGTCAGGCATGCCTGGAGGGAAGATTTCTGGGTTGATGATTCACATACTTTTATAGCTCTGGTTTTCATGGTCTTTGTTTTTTAAAAAGGAATTTGAATGTATGTGAGCTTTGTGATTTGCATGTATTTGTGGGGATGCACTTAGGTCTGTTGCTCCCACATATACAGGATCTCAGACTGTGACCTGGGAGTGGGTGATCTGATTTAGTTCGGTGTCAGAGGGTGTCCATGGGATTGAGTAGGGTGGAGCTGCCTGTTCCAATATGCTAGTCCCAAACTGTGCCAAGGATGAACAGACCAGGAAAAATATTGTGTCATAAGCTTAGACCTTGAATCTTCACCAAAGGCCTCACCAAATGGTGTAGGGCTGAGTCTGAGGGCCAGAGTGTTCTGTGCAGGAAGTGAAAGTTCACTGTGGAAGAACTCCAAAATTTATGACTAGTCTGAAGTCAGAGGAAAAGTACCACGCAGGCTCTGATTCACTTAGTGCTGGGGGATCTGTCTGCAAAGGCAATGGGAGAGAGCCAGACGTTAAGAGAAGCCGCTCCGATGCAGGTGTCCCAGGACAGCTGTAATCCCACCACAAGGCTTGCCACAGAACCCAGGGGTTCCCAGATCTTCAGTCTTGCCCATGTGTTGACTTGAGGTATGCTTGCTCTCCAGCATCCCTCTGCCCAGAAGCCAGTGTCCAGTCGGTAACTGTCAGTCTTCCTTTTCTCCCATTTCTTGGGTCTCCTACACCCCTCTTGTACCCTTCTGTGGGGCTTCTTCATTTCCTTCATGCACAATTGGATTAGTCTCCCAAAGGAGTCTTGGTCACTGGCTACAAGTCCGGCCTTTCAGACATCTTGAACATAGTTTTCTCAGCCATTTTTTCCCACAGGTTTTGGTTGGTTTTTGGCTGATAAAATAGTCTTTGGCGTTACATCACAATATGGCATTGTCCAGATTCCCAAGCATGGTACCTGGAGCCCTCAGCAGCAACCCTGGCCTCTGTGACCTTTTCTACCTCTCTCTCCACACACCCAAAACTCTGATCCACCAGTGTGCAAGGCTTTCTTACTATTCTGCACCCTTCTGCACGGTGTTTGTCTGGAACAGGGTCGGATGTCTCACCAATGTTGCACCTTGCCTGTTGGGTGAAGGCTTCCATATCCTTCATGTCTCAGCTGTTACCACTGTACCCCTAAAGTCTCTCCTGGTTTCTCCATGGCTTTGACACATCCAACCCCGCCAAGCTGCCTATCTTTTCTTACCATGAGGATAAGACTGATCTCTGTAACTTGTACTTTGTACTTGATTCTCCCTCCAGACCAGGAGCAACTGAAGGGCCAATTTAGTATCTTATCAGTCACTGTGTCCATAACACCTAGCAACCAAGTAAGTTCACAGTCAACCTTAGATAAACTGAATGGAACTGAGTTTGCTCTATGCAAAATTCAAGGGCAGGAGAAATTTAAATGAACTATTTCTCTTCCAAACCATATGCCTAGATTATGCAAAAGGTAAAGAGATCTATTTTTTTATGGTCAGTGACATTTCAGCTCTTAAAAGACAATGCTGGGACATTGCAGCTGAGCATTTCCAAGACTGTCCCTTCCAGAGGAAAGCTCTACAAGGAAGTCCTTGGCACAGCCAGCCATCAACTCATTTTACATCTAAAAAAGCATCTGGACTGTTTTGGAACAGTATGGCATTTAGGACTATTTGTATGGCTAGGGCACAAACACAATGCTGGTTCATTTAAAAAAGCCATATTTTTGTTACCCTTCCTTGCCCTTCTGCTCTCCCAAATTACTTATTTGTACACAAATGCATGTCTAAGTTTTAGGGTTTGAAAGGAGGAAGAAGCAGACTTCCTTCTGCTTATCTTTCTGCTGGGTGGATAAGCAGATATTTGGAGGAGAAGCTAGTTTATTCAAATTCTCTGAGCAGCAGAATTCAACCTCAGGAAACTGTATCTAGGCAAGGAGAAAGTCGTGTCTACAAATTCACTTCTGTTAATCCGGTTTATGCAAGAGAGACAAGGACTGCTATTTGCACAAGGATCTGCTTAGCATTCTAGAAGAAAGGTTGGAGGTAGCCTTGAGACTGGTGGTTGGGGGCAAGGGAACAAAATACTCTTGGAGACAGGCAAGAAAAGAACCCTTAGGATAGTAACAAACTTCAGTTGTGTACCCCAATTATCAGTATGGAGAAACAGACAGATACTGCACTGGGTAGTCCACAGAGACATACTCTAATGAAACCCTGGAAGAAAATGTGCCAAGTTCCTTACTTTATTTTCAGGGGATGATAAAAATAGAAATAGTTGGTGTTATGGATGTTTGTGTCACCACCAAATTCATAAGCTGAAGTTCTAGCCCCCAGTGCTTTGCATTTGGGGTAGAGACTGGGAGGTACGTAGATTTCAATGAGGTCATCAGGGTAGGTACCTCACGATGAGATTAGGGTCCTTGTAAGAAGAAGAAGAAGACAAAGCTCTCCCCATCGTTCCCACTTGCACACACCTAGAAAAGGCCGTGTAAGCAAACAGCAAAATGATGGTTGTCTATAAGCCAGGAGGGGGCCCTCACCAAGAACTGAATCTGCCAGCACCTTGACCTTGGACTTCCCTGCCTCCAGAACTGTGAGGAATACAGGCCCCTTGTGTAAGCTCCCTAGTCTATGGTATTTTATTACAGCTTGAGCTGGCTAACACAGTGGGCTAAACTTTGTTGCAGAATAAAGAATTGTAAACTCCCAAGCATGCCATGATTTGGTGGAAGAGTATGAGGGTATTTGTAAGCTGATAGGAGATGACTCTTCCTTTTGCCAGCTATCCAACTCTGAGCAACTCACTCATTGTCTTCCAATTTCAGATTCTTCCTATAACACAAGAGCGATAACCAACCCATGGGGATATTGTGCTCATTAAAGATGGTAGCATACAGAATGTGATGAATGAGCACCCAGTGAAGGGGAGAGCAGGGATCCAGGAACTAGACACAAAAAGAAAAAGTAGAGGCATCTGCTATCGCCTAAGGCTGCAGAAAGTGGAGTGAAAGTCCCGAGAAATATCAGCCAGAACAGGAAAATTTGAAAGCTGCTGAAGTACAAAATAAACTGCCTGAGATCAAATAGAAAAGAGAGGGGACCTGGAGAGACTAACATCCCTCACACTGCCTTGGCTGGTGGCTGAGTCCAAACTCAGAGACAATTTCATCAATGTTTCCCGTTCCCCTCCCCCAGCTGGATGAAGTAAGAGTTTTCTTGCGGGAAGGAATTTGAGCTCTGTCCCCACTGACACCAAGGCGGATGGCAAAGTCAGTCCCACTGCAAGGACTCAATGGCTCCTTGTTTTGCCTTTTACTGAGTTGAATGTAAGATTTAGGCTGAGTGTTTTATGTAAGGGAAAGGAACCTTGAAAACTATATAATGCAAATGGGTATTCCATACATATCCACTTCCTCCCTCCAGGAAGCTGGAGAAAATTCGCCTCCTGAAACACAGAAGGGCTAAACAAAGAACTCCAGCATCCTGTCGTTCTGACTTGTGCAATTCCAATTTGAATCATGCCACAAATGTAAAATGACTTCATTTTCCTGTGCCAGATCCCCTGAGGATTTCAGACTTGTTTATGCCTCTCTGAAATGAAGCTCAGCCTAGCCTAAGAGAAGGAAAACACTTCTATAGGCAGGAGGCTGCTGGAGCCAAAGCAAGAGCAGACTATTCACCCTCCTTGACAAGACTCAACCTCTCAGCACAAGGGAACTTCAGTCCCTAATGCCCCAGGCTTGGCAGCACAGTGAGAGCTGGTCTCATGTCAGAGCTCAGAAATCAGTGCCTGGCTATAAAACCGAGTGCTGGAAACAGGGAGCACTCACCTTACTCGCGTCCAGAACTCCGCTTCCAAAGTAACACTAACTGTAGCCCTACCCCTTGATATCACTTGTAAACAAAGAGGTCAAAGGGGAGAAACCCACACACAGGTCTCTTAAACCTCCTGAACAGTGAGGGATCTCACTGTGGGGCTTCCTGGATATTTATCCCACCGTTGAAGAGCAAAGAGAACCAAACAGAGATCTTTAACAATACAGATCTTCATTGGTTACGAATTTATCCACCACCTACCATGTGATAATAAACACCAAAGATACAGGAGAAACAACAAACATGGTCCCTGACTTCCCATTCAAGTCTGAGACTTCATGGTACAGGTTTGGAACCAAGCCCATTGTCTTCCATGCTGCTTCCCTATTTGCAAAATGGCGTCCCCATCTGCAAAATGGCGTCCACATCTGCAAAATGGTGTCCACAATTTGCACACACAGTGGCACTGGGGAGATTGGCTGCCACGCTGCTCGAATGACACTCAGCTCCTCATCCTGGCTCTGTCATCGCTGCTGGGTTGGATAAGTGAAGATGAGCTTGCCTTTCATTTCAGTGCCCTTGAGGAGTTAACGGAAGACAGGGAATGTAAGCTGAGGACCTCTGAATCAGTATGAAGGAGTCTGGTGCTTTGCACCTATTAGTGCAAGTGAAACAAAATCAGCCTGTGAGGCAGATTGATAACAGCGGTGAGCACTCCAAACCCCAGGTAAAGAAGCTGTACCCAGCTATCCAATATAAAAAATTGTTCTGATAGACTTAACTAAGCAACTGAAATGCCTCACCCCAAGAATCTTTCAATGTAAATAGACTCATGTTAATTTTCTACACAGAAGACTTCATGTAAAAAGCATAGAAAAAACAAAAGGTGAAGTTAGAGCCCTCCAAAAGACGATACAGAAGATCAGCTCAGAAAAGAAATGGCTTCAAGTCCCTAGACAAAGATGCAATTGAAGGTTTTAGAAGGAGGCAGGAGGATTTATTTAATCTGACTCCTAATAAAAATTCAAGACCCTTCCATCTCTAAATTCCTACACACTAACTTGTACTCCTCCTAGAAAGACTTTTTGGGTTGGTAAAATGCATTTGCCCCTTATTAGCAGTTAGTTGAGATGTATTTTTTAAAATAATCTTTGTGCAAGACATTTCAATGAAAAAGAAATGTGCTTGCAAATGATAGTGCCTCCTTAACCAGAGGTTCCCAGGATTCTTCTGACTGTCCCTCTGGAAAGACAAAGCAGGGAGACTGCAGCTCCAAACCAGGGCTGAGTATTTCCAGGCATGTTGGGGAGGGGGAGGAGGAGGGAACAGTGGGTTAGAAAGCACTCTGGGACACAAGAGTCCTGGATCCCTGCCCTGACTCTGCCATGGACTCCTTGGAAGACCGGGCCCCAGGCCCTAGCGGAATGTTGGCTCCCATTTCATTACAGTAATACAATCATTGTGTGACTGGAAATTAGTTTTATTTTTCAGATAGGATACACAAGATCAGAGAGATTAAGGAACCGTCCTAAAGTCACACAGAGCTGCCTGACATCAGACACCACGCTCCTTGTACTGCAAATCCCTCTTAAGGGCATGTCTTTTCTCAAGGCCTTGACTTTCCCAACTGAATGAGGAGAGGATCTTTCTACAGTCTCTTTCAGTTTTAAAAGAAGTTGAGTGTGAGGATTTTCAATAATTAACACTAATATTTCTCTAGAAAGATGCAGAAAATACATAAAATGTTGACCAAGCATTTTTACAATACAAAGAATTTGAGTGTCAAACAAATACAAAGGAGAAAAAGTTAAGGATTGAGAATTTACATTTGAGACAACACAAATATGAACAAGGTAGTTCACAGTTTTTATTTGTCTAAGAGTGGAAAGAGCACAATGGTGTAAGGAAGGTAGCAATTAATTAAAGCAAAGTGAGGCCACCAAAACTTGCTTTTAGGGCACCTGGGTGGCTCAGTGGGTTAAAGTCTCTACCTTTGGCTCAGGTCATGATCCCAGGGTCCTGGGATCAAGCTCTGCTCAGCAGGGAGCTTGCTTCCCCCACCCCTCTCTGTCTGCCTCTCTGCCTATTTGTGATCTCTGCCTATCAAATAAATAAATAAAATCTTAAAAAAAAAAAAAACTTGCTTTTAAACCTGTCTTCTGAAACCATTCTATTGTCCTTAAATATAGAAAAAATATGCACATATTAGATTTTCAAGCAGTTATGTTAATTAAGATAATGGAATTATCTGGAAAGATTATAATTGCATTTATTTAACCTGGCAATTTGTAGCTTATCAATAAGACTCACATCAAAATCTCCTGGAATACCCATAAGGTCCTCTTATTTTTTTAATATTATTTATTTATTTGTCAGAGAGAGAGAATAAAAGCAGGGGGAGCAGCAGACAGAGGGAGAGACAGGCTTCCCGGTGAGCAAGGAGCCTGATGTGGGACTCAATCCAGGACCCTCAGATCATGACCTGAGCCAAAGGCAGACACTTAACCAACTAAGCACCCAGGCATCTTCTTATAATGCCCTCTTGAGATAAACAAAGCAGTTGTTATTACTTTTAACACATAAACAAGGGGGGTTTGCTAAATTTAAGTTTACTAAATTCCAAGTTCAAATGGCTACTGAACCTAAAACTGAGACAATTCTTTTATTCCACTCTGTTATCTAGCTCCCCAGTACCTAGTATTATATGTGACAAATAGTTGGCACTTAGCAAACTTTTTAATGAATGAACAAACTTCAAGTTAGAAAATCTACCCTCCTAAGAATACTAAAATCATCCCTATCTTAATACGTAAGTGGAATAAGCATCTGTCTACGTATTTCACTGAAGTTGAAGGTTGATGTTTCCTGAGAAGCCTACCTTTATCAGAGATTATACCATTAGAAATAATTAAGAAGTACTCTCTTTTCAATGTCCATAAAAGAGATAGTATGGCTGCCAATAGATGTTTCAATAATGTTGTGGTAAATAAATTGAATAATTCAAAACATCATTTGATGAGGAACTACTCTCTACCAAACCTTGACAAATCACAAGAAATATCAAAGTGAATAAAATACAGTTGTTGTCATCAGGGAGTTCATGCTCTAGCGGTACAAAGCAGGCAATTATAAAACAGCATGAGGGATGGCATTGCTAGGATGGTCATCCACCCTTACAGAGTTAGTAAGAGACCAGAGAAGGGGGACCCTAAGACTGTACCGAGAGACAAGGAAGTGCCAATGGGTACTCTTGAGGCCAATGTTAGTTAGAATGATCTGTAGAACTTTGCTTTTTTTTAGAGCTGTAAGTGTCTTTGAGATCAATTTTGATTGGTTGGATCTCATCTAACCAAGAGGGAAACTGACAAGACCACATGAGGGTTACTGTCGATCATAGGACATGGCGCTGCGGAGGCTAATTCCTGTGCCGGTTCTCAAGCTACATGTGTGCAACACTAAGGAAGACTGTAAATGAGTGACATGTCCATGTCATTCCCCAGTCCTCATGAAAGCCAGATGAGGTATGTATGAGCCCCTTTCTATTTTAGTATATGTGCTGCCGAAGCGAGCACTGTATGAGCCCCTTTCTATAGGATAGAGGAAACATGATCAACCACAGAATAATGGACTCAGGATTTCAGCCCGGGCTTGTCTGTCTCTGAGATAACTTCTACAGACGTCAGTGAACAAGTCAACCAGCCTATAGGATGGAAGCTGGAGACTGTAGAAGAAGCCCAGCTCCCCATCCCTTAACAGAAGGATGAAAGAATGTCTCATCATGGACATATTATGCTAAGCTCAGTGTCACTGTCTTCTAGGAGTTGGAGATCACCCATCATCACACTCAGAACTAAGCAGACACTTGGAAATAATTTGGTCCAGTTTCTAGGCCATAGGACTTGACAGAGCTGCCAGTTCACAAGTCATTCTATGGAAATCCTGGAAATTGTGCTCTGGTCATCCTGAGCCATTAACAGCCCCTTGGTCAATGATGATTTCGTTAAAGTCTTGTCTAAGGGAAAGGGGTGTATGAGCTGACATCTTGTGACTTCTCCATTCCTGGATGCATGAGATTGTCTTTATTGGGTTGAAGTGGTAGGAACTGAGATACACATTTCATTTGGGGTGATTTGTTTTGTATATCTTTCAAGATCCATGAAGCAGATTGTTAGAACAGATTTTTTAATTTTCCTTTTTGTTATGTTTTAATACTATAGTGTATGTAATGGCATAGAAAGAACTGTTTGAAATCTGCTATATTCTTCTTTATTTTAAATTGCCTCTCATCTACACATATCTACATATGGTGTTCGAGGCATTGACATAAGTAAGTAGGCAGCATAAAAGCTCAAGAAAGCGGGAGATTTCTTTTCAATGTTGCCAAATATCCTTACCAAGTCTCTCCTACCACATAGGAAAATGGATGAATATGTTCTGGTCTAATGCTTGTGCTATTAATTTATAGCAAAAATTAAAGTCCCCTTTCACAGTAGATCGGAATGCTCAGTAAATCATGCTCTCCTACTATAGTCCATGTTTGTACATTATTATTATAGGTCATGAAAATCAGCAAGGATGTTGTATGTGGTTACTGACTTGTGTTTAGGCTCTTGAACTTGACTCTTTCAGTCAATTCAACTGGAATATTGTTTTTTCCCTCTGAAAACGTGTCAGGTGAAAACATTCTGTATAAGAAGTATAGATAAATCTCTGTTCTTACAGACACTCACAGACTGGTGGTAATCAAAAGTTCAGGAGTGTGAGACATTAAACATATGTAGATGCCAGAAGCTGAAAGACCATTGATCACAAGCCCTTGACATGGATGAGGCTGGCTTAGCCACCCAAAAAGGAAAACAGAGTAAAAGCAGAATATGCCCTAAATCTTGGGGCGCCTGGATGGCTGAGTGGGTTAAAGCCTCTGCCTTCAGCTCAGGTCATGATCCCAGGGTCCTGGGATCGAGTCCCGCATTGGACTCTCTGCTCAGCGGGGAGCCTGCTTCCTCCTCTCTCTCTGTCTGCCTCTCTGCCTACTTGTGATCTCTGTCTGTCAAATAAATAAATAAAATCTTTAAAAAAAAAAAAAGAATATTCCCTAAATCTCACACAGGTGATTAGCTTCCACTCTGAAGAGATTTTAATAAAATTATAGATAAAGAAAAAGGAGTCAGTGCCATCTGTTGAAATCCCATCCCGAGAAGGCAGCTGAAGGACTGAATAGAATTTACTCCATCCGATCCAGCCTTCCAGCCCAGCCCTGCTACAGCAACATCCACATCGTTTCTGGCTCTTAGCTGCCCTGATTACAACAGCCTCCGTTCAGAAAGAATTCAGAGGGAAAGCAAAACAATATGAAGCCAAAGTAAAAATAATGTCAAGGGTAAAATTATTATCAATAGATTATGAGTACTCTTTGGGGAAAAAAAATCTTTTTTTCCTCAGAGAATAGGAACAAATTTTGGATTTAGTGCTTTTTTTATTTTTAAGACAACTAAAGAGAATTATGAACGTTAAGAATCAGATTAGAGATAAGATAACAAAATGAATGATACGTGGTGTTAGTAGTGATAGATCAAACAACAAGGAGAAGAAAATATAATACCATTCCAGAATTTATAAAAGGACGTTAAAAACATCAAAAAATAGGGGTGCGTTGGTGGCTTAGTCAGTTAAACATCTGACTCTTGATCTCAGGTCAGGTCTTGATATCAAGGTCATGACCCCAACCCAGTGTTGGACTCCGCACTGGGAATGGAACCTACTTTAAAAAAATTAATTTAAAAAACTAAAAAAAAAAGAAATGTCAAAAAAATAGAACTGACCCTACAGAAAATCAGACAGAAACACAGAAGGCAGAATGAGAAAAATTCCATAGACTAAGAGGGGAAAGGATAAAGAATTAAAAATGAGTAGATACGGGTGATAGGCAATGTAGCTATCGATTCTGTATAATTAGGATTGCTAACATGGTACACAGGATATAGTAAATAGGAAAAATATACAAGTACGTAAATGAAAATTTTCTGGAAGTAAAGACCGGGCCCTGAAGCACAAAAGGGTGTGGCTTGTTCCAGAAAGAATCCATGAGGATGACTAACATTATGCCATCATTTGGTGAGATTACTAAATCTTGAAGAGTAAGATCTTCGAACATAATGGTATAGAAAGTTTACCTACAAAACTGCAAAAAATGGATCAATTCAGAATTCATCACAGCAATGTTAGACAGTAGAAAACAATAAAATAGCTGCTCATGAGCTTTTGAATAAAAAGACTTGTACCCTAGAATCCCACCCATAGCCATGTTCTTGGATGTATGAGGGGACAGGAAAAATAGGAACCATATAGTCTTCTTGGAAAATCTATTTTAAGACAAATCTCACCCAATGAAGATATATTATTTTTTAAGATAACAAATGTGACAATTCACCTTTTGATTACCCAAAAAGGGTAGGAATTGGTTATGAACATTTAATCTTTTAAAAAGGAATTATGTTTAAATTTTCTAAGGCTATTGATGCATACTTGTTAAAATGTTTTTATTTACAGTCTTGCCGGTGTACATTCCCACTAACATTTATGAACTCTGGTCTGCCTTAAGGATTTAATTTCTTTGGTAATATACCGCATGAAAAACCTTGCTTATTTTGGGTCGTATTTTTGTACTCACTAATATGGGAAGAAAGTTCCTTTGTGTGCTTATTAGCCACCTTCCAGCATTCTAAGAGGTCATCCATCTTACTCACGCCCCTACGTCTGGACAGGACTAGTCCACACCATCGATAGGAGAGGGTGTGGATAAAAGAGAAGCAAAGGAGAAAGGAATGTCTCTCCCGATTTGGGGTTTCTCAGAGCACACAGAATGCAATACCTCTGGGTTTCTCCATGTATTCTCTGGGATGGAGCCCAGTGCACCACTGGCTGTGGCAATATTCTTCATTCCAGCACTGAAACATGGGTCATAGATGGGTGATTCCAAAATCAGGTACAAAACACAAAAGTTAGGGCTTCGATCCCAAGCAGCACGCAGCTCCCAGGAAGGCTGGGACTGGAGAGAAAGGCACAGCTGGAATGAACTGACAACCAGGAGGTGACTTCAATTGGAGATTTGGTGTTTGCCTGCAGCAGAATCACCTGTCACTAGAATATTCTACAGATAGTTGTATTCTCAGATTTATCAGCATAAAAAGAAAGTGTCACCAATGTATTGTACGGACACCACCGACATATTTTCAGGAGCAGGTGGGGGAGCTCCGTCTCTTGATTACTCACTTGATTATTGAAATGCTTGCATATTTCCAGGAGGGCCGAAGCAGGTAACCCAGGAGAAGGTATCTCGAGTAACATCTGGCACTCGGTGAAAGTTGCTTTTAATCCCAAACAGCTGTTTTGATTTTGTGACACAGTCCATGAAAAAGATGCTCCATCTGGCACTGACCACAAATTATGGTCTCATTGTCAGAGTCAAGGCCATGCCAACACCAAAAATATGAGAAGCATCCTTAAACTGTTTTCTTTCTCTTGTGTAATGACATAATTACACAAAAGCAAAGGAACTCCTAGCACTTCATGGCAAGAAAATGAATTCCTTTTAGCCAACCATTTCTAGCTTCCTTGAAAGTCGAATGAGCTAAGCTAGAAGATCCGGACAGTCCAGTTCATAAGGGATAAGAAGTTTCTATTTACAGGTGAGGAAACCAAGGCCCAGAGCGAGAAGAAAGGTGCCCACGGTCGCACGGACTGCACACGGCAGTGGCAGGGCTAGAACTGTCATTTCTGACCACTGATGGAGTGAGCTTTCGCCAGCAGGTAATTTTGTCATGGACCAGCAGAGAATTATGTCGGCTTTACTCCGCCTATTTGTTTTTAACATAAGAAACTTCTCCAGGTCAAGTGCAAGGACACCATCTCTTTGCACCTGTGCCCTCAGTACCTGGCACCAGGCACATCACAGAGTCGTGCTTAGTAATTGCTACACTGATTAAAATGCATCAGTCACGGGGATTCCTCTGGGAGCCCCACGCTCAACCACGACGGGCTCTCCCTCTGGAGTACAGAGTAGGCGCCCACCCGCTCTCTGCACACCTCCCTCACCTCCCCGCGCCCCCCCCCCCCACAGCACCACAAAACCACAAAGCAACAGGGCAGTGGGGGGTGACGCTGGGGAGGGGCAGACACGTTAAAAGACCCTGGGTCTGTTTGCTTTTGTCTGGTGAAACTTAACTACAGCTTAAATCTATTTATCTTGAAAACCCTCAAAGATAATACCAACAGTTCGCAGGAGGGGAATTAGTCATAGGCAAACATGTTTTCCCGATATTGCCTCAAGAAAAACACCCCCCTTCAAAGTTCTCCGGTTTCAGCATCGCCTATTTTATGGAACATTAGGTCAGGACCCCAACGTTCTGATTTCATCAGAAATCCTGCCACGAGAAATCGCGAGGCTGGTCGGGCTTCACCAGGCCTGGGAGGGGACCCCTGAAGTCACCCTTGATTTTCCTTCTCATACATAAGAAAATTTCAAACATGCCTGGCACCCTCATCACCCTTCTCCCTCCCCCACCCCCCGGGTCCAACTTTGGGATTGAAATTTCAGGAAAGAAATGTTTGCATGACTACATTTGCATTTTACTCAATCTGTTTGGTATGCCGCATAAATGGAAATTCTCGAATGCATAGATGTTGAAATAGTAATTATGGCCTAAGCAGCAACCTTTTCTTCACATTTGATACATATTTACTGAGTACCTATTGGGCACAGGGACTGGGGATACCGTGATAAATAAGACGCAGCCCCCCTCACTGTACGGCATTCCAGGCCAGTCTGGTCACTGTGCACATCGCCCCCTGGAGCTGGGCGGGGACCATCCTGCCGGACTGCTGTCACTGGGACAGATGGAGTCTCAACTTTCGTCTTGCTGGTCAAGTTCTTATCCGAGGGACAGCACATACACTGTGGGTCAATAGCAGGGAGTGTCTGGATGCGGTGACCCTGTCTACGCCCTTGAAAGTCTTCCCCCCAGTGCTTAGCGTGTGCTGGTCCTCAGCATCTCCGCAGAAGTGGACACCTCAGCACTCTGCTGGGGTTCTCACCCTACCTCCCCAGTTCCTCCTGTGGAAAGGCCCTCCCTCTCCAGTGCATGGTGGCCCTGACACTGTGGGACAAGCACGTGATAGTGTGGCTGTCACTTCTTAATTGATTTTTTTTTTTTTTTTTTTTTACTATTGGAGTAACAGATCTTCATTATCTGAGTTTTTTCACCTTGGGCCCTTCATTGGCTGCCTGCTGTTAGGCTCTTCAATTTGTCCCCCCTCCCTGCTTGTCACCTCCTGCCCTGCCCACAGGTGCTCTGCGCCTCTAGCCTCCCCTTCCGTCCCCGCTATTTGCTCACGAATGAAGTCAGGCCCTCGCAGCCGAGCACCTAACACATAGCAGGGATCCGAAACTACTCACTCCTGGGGCACATGAATGAACAGAGGTGACCATGTGGAGAAGGATGGTGACGCTGGGCACCACGTCAGCCCCTCACCCCGCGCCCGGGGAGGCAGCCCCGCTTCCGTTCTGCTGGTAGAGTGGCTCCGTCCACTCCCAGCTAAGCAGGCCTGCTCGCTTTGACAGCAGAGTGGTCGCTGTCTTGTCCTGCTGGTCACCTCTCCCCTGCCTCCTGCTTTTGTAAAACCTAACACATAATCCCCGCCAGAAGTGGGCGGTGAGCTGCCCTGGGACAGCTTCGGCTCACGGCACCCTGGCAAGGCCAACACCTTCCCCGTGTTTCTCATGATGCCAGAACGTGGTGCCGCCACTCCACATCACAGCTGAGGAGCTGAAGTTCACAGAGGAGACTTGCCAAGGTCACATAGCTGGATCTGTCCCCAACCCTCGCTGACTGCGTCCCCAACCCTCACTGACTCCGAAGCCACTGCTTGCCCCACAAACCACGTCCCTCCATGCATGATTAGCGTCACTGCAAGGTTTCATTACCCCCGATCCAGAGGAACTTTGGAACTCCCTCCCATCCCTTCCAACTGTATATCCTCACCGGCATCTCCATAATGATGGCAACATTTCTCGTGTGTGTGACTGTAACCAGGTGGGGCTTAATGACGGAGATAATAATCGACTAAACTTCGATGGGTTCATTCGTCTTTGTATATAAGTTTGGACATTTTTTCCTCTGATTGCTGGACAGTATAGTTTCTCCAGATGGAAGAGCAGACCATTTAATTTAATTATAGTAAATTAATTATAGTAATTGTCTCTTTCTGAAGGATGATTTTATCCAAAAGGAAATAGGGAGCCATTGAAGGCTTTTGAGAGGGGCGGGCACACGATCTACTCTGTTCTTATGAAATACCAATGTGGAGGAGAGCTCTCTGGGTTGGCACTGGTGCCAGGGAGACTGCGGGGGTGAATTAAACACATGAGAAACAGGTGAGTGGTGGGGGTGGGGGGGAGGAAGGGACCCTGAGGGGGGCTATTTTCCTCACTAGGCGACAACACCATGGGGGCAGAAACATATTGCTCTTACTCATTGCTCTGATTTTAGCACCTGAGACAAATAGTGCTCCATAAATGCCAAATTTTGTAGCTACTGTTACAGGGGACTTGAAGGGATTTTGAGCTTTTTAGTAAAAGGGAGGTGACTGTCAAGTAAGGGAAAACCCATTTGGAAAGACTGAATCCATGGGTTGAATGGCTATGAGAGATGAAGAATAAAGACTAGTCCGTAACCGTCCAGCCCCAGAGCCAGGGTCCAGCCAAGGCCAAAGCCTGGGGAGTGGTGTGGACACTGGGGAAGGAAACCCAGGTGGAGACATGCGCACTGTGTAGAGAGGGGTGTCTAAGCTCGCTGCAACAGCCGGACCCCCAGTGGTGGGAACTTGGCCATCAGAGCTCCAGGAATCATGCAAGAATCCTCCAGTTGTCAGGGTAGGATAATCAGAGCGCTCTGGACTCCTCTCTCCCTGTTTGTCTCTACTCAGTTGTCAGCGACTATTTTTTTTTTTTAAGATTTATTTATTTATTTTAGAGAGAGAGTGAGAGAGCAAGTCGGGGAGGGGCAGAGGCAGAGGGAGATAGAGAATCTTCAAGCAGACTCCTACTGAGCACAGAGCGTGGCGTGGGGCTCGATCCCAGGATCCTGAGATGATGACCTGAGCTGAAATCAACAGTCTGACGCTTAAACACCTGAGCCACGTACGTGCCCTGACGACTACCAACTAAACATTTGAAGTTATCTCTTGAACCCCTGCTCCCTTTCTCCACCATCCTTGCCTGTCACCCAGGCCACGGATGCAAACCCCCAACATGCAGCTCCCAGCCACAGCCTATCCGAAAGGTCACCAGCAGGTTCTTCTTTTCTGAAATACAGATACAATTATGGCAAGTAACCTCCTACTCAAAAGGACTCCAGTGGCTCTTTGCCTAGCAGACAAAGCACCATTTCTGGACTCACCACCCGAGAGCCTCCGTAGGCTGTCCCCAGTCTTGCCAGCCAGCCGCGTGTCCCACAGCCGGCCTTGCATATCCTGTCCCCTGAAACCATTCTCTCTCTGTTTTCCATACATTCTCTAGCCAATTCCTCACGCAGAAACGCTCTTCACCACCTGTCAGAATCACCACCGTCTCTGCAAAGCCTGTCCTCCATCCTTCCTTTAACTACCCAAGAGAAATTACGTAAAACCTTTGTAAGATGATGATCATTTTTTTGCCTTGTTTTATGATCATGTTTGTACATATCTTATTTTTCTTGTCAGACCCCGGGGTGCCCGAAGAGTAAGGTTTTTTATTATTTTTAATAAAGGTCTCATCCTTTATTTGACTTAATGTGTAGTTCAGTAAGAGGAAATGAATAAATAAGTGACTATATGGTTTTAATAATTATCTGAACATAAGTCCAACACAAACAGGGTCCCAGAATCCCTGGAAGGGTATGGCCAGTGCTTGGGAGGAGCTTTTACCCAGTTCTAGCTGGGAAAGTATCCTGGAGCCGTGACGTGACTGTTCTACAGAAAAGGTGTAATCATTTCTGCCACGGGAGATTGCAAATTGATGCTAACTGCACAAGATGAAGAAAATATGAGCAAACACGTGATAATGAAAAACAAGAATTAAGTACAGAGACTGTTCTCGAAGAAAACTGTGAGGCCAGGAACGATGTGAATCCAGAATTCCTGGGCTGCTCTCCATCCGTTGTGAGCAGCTTCCAAATAGCAGCTAGACGGTTCACCCGGCCATACATGGGTTGTTAGATCTGGAGACAACAACTACCTTAGTAACAATAAGACCTAACATTTCACCATCCCCCTCTATACTCAACATCTTTTATGGGATTTACGCCTCTACTTTATTTCTGTGTGATTAGGGTCCAATTTCAGCTTTACGACAACCCTCCGAGAAAAAAAATCTGAAACACAGAGAACTCAAGAAATTCCCTAAAGCTCCTAGTCTTTCCAGGGAATGTAAGAATATTCTTTTCATATGAGATTCAGGGAATTTTGCTTTCGCCTTTGGGGACATACGTGAGATGGAGCCATCGCCTCCAGGTCTTGGGCTGTGCTTCACGGCCACGTAGGGAGGAGGGGTTTCTGAAGCACAGGGGATTCTGACCATCTCTGTACGTGTGTGGTGATTCAGACTACTGGCTAAGACTTCACTGGAGGGGTGCCTGGGTGGCTCCATGGGTTGAGAGTCCAACTCTTGGTTTCCACTCTGGTCGTGATCTCAGGGTCATGGTATTGAGCCCCACATTCAGTGTGGAGTTACCTTGCTCTTCTCCCTCCCCCTGTGCCCCCCCCATGACTCATGATGGCACACACATGTGCACATGCTCGTTCCCTCTCTCAAATAAGTAAATAAATAAGTAAAATCTTTAAAATAAACTTTATTGGGAAAAAATGTTACAAGACTTCAAGAAAAAAACAAGTCTGAATACACTAGTATATTAAATACAGCCTCACCTCTGTAAAGCTGCATTGGCAAAGATCGTGCATCCTGATAAAGTGGTTAGCAGAACCCAAAACACAAAAAGTACAAATAAAACTTCACTCTAAATTATTCTCCTCATTGTCATCCTTATTTCATTTTTTAAATTTTTTATTTAAGTTCAATTAGCCAACATCTAGTACATCATTAGTTTTAGTCGTAGTGTTCAGTAATTTATTAGTTGCCTACAACACCCAGTGCTCATTATATCACTTGCCCTCCTTAACGTCCATCACCTAATTACCCCATTCCCCAACCCAACTCCCCACCAGCAACCCTCAGTTTGTTTCCTAGAGTTAAGAGTCTCCCATGCTTTCTCTCCCCCTCTGATGACTTCCCTCCCCTTCAGTTTTCCCTCCCTTCCTCTATGACTCTCTGTGCTATTTCTCATAGTCCACATATGAGTGAAACCATATGATAATTGTCTTTCTCTGTTTGACTTATTTCGCTCAACAAAATACCCTCCAGTTTCATCCTCATGGCGCTCACCAGTCTTATGTGTGTCTCCCGCGAGCTTCATGTGACCGCTTGCATTTAACAAATGCGGAAAACAAGGCATCAAGGGGTTAATGACCTATTTGTAACATCACTGAGGAACCAGGTGTGCTCGTTCATACAGGGTCTCGACTTGGCTGGGCCACAGGTACCCAGCTATTCGGGGACCATTATTTCTGGGTGTGTCTGTGAGACTGTTTTTGGATGAGATTTGCTTTGAGTCAGTAGACGGGTAAAAAGCACATCACCCTCCCCAAGGGGAGTGAGCCCTATCCAATCTGTTGAAAGCCTGACTAGAAAAAACAGCTGAGTCAGAAAGAACTTTTTCTCTCTGCCTGATTATCCTCAAGCAAGCACATCAGCCTTCCCCTGTCTTTAGAATTGGAGTTAGGCAGGTTTCAGAGCATCAGCTGCCCTGGGCCTTCAGTTTGCTACACGCAGACTTCTTGGGTAATATATACATGGGTTATGCTGGTTGTGTTTCTCCGGAAAACCCAGACGGATGCTCACAGCATTCAGATCAAGAGCAGGTTCTCAACACAACGTGCATGACCTTGTGTGATCCTGCAGTTCCCCACACCCGAGCCCCATGTAGCAGCACTCCCCAGTACCTACCCCACCCCAGCGCAGTTTGCCGTGACATGAGAAGAGACTCCTGCATGGCCATCGTTGAGGCTCCTCAAATGTGCTACTATCTCTCCAACCACAGCAACTGTGTGCATGCTTGTCCCCCTCCTGGAATACTTCTCCCAACCTACTCCGCTTTGACCTGACTCATGTTAAAGGACATCGTACTTGACTCCAATCCAGGCCAGGTCCCTTTTCACATGTTGTCATAAAACCGTGTGCCTCTCCTTCATAACACTGAAGTCAGTGTGTCATTCTATGCTCCCTGAGCATGATGATTTGATCAATGCCTGAATCGTGCAGTGGTCTGTTATCTCCATAAGGACAGGACCATCACATCTCCAGCTTCCCGGCACACAACAGACATTTATAAATACTTGTAAAGCAGATAAATAAAGTCCACTGTCTTTCTTACATCATTCTTTCCTCCTCGCCACATTCTTGTAATCTGGACTGTGATCTGTTTACAGGGTTTCAGTTTCTACCTACAGAGAAAGGCTAGAGTTGTCCACTGAGCTTTTGAGTATTTGCTTAGAGCTACTTCTAGGAAAGGGTCCACCCATAAGATTCTTTGGGGTTGAGGGAGGAACGATGTAGTATGTTCCCAGCAAACATCAAATCAGAGACTAAAATCGAAGGAATAATGCCAGGAGCGAAGGCTCTGTCCGCAAGCCACTGTTATGCACGAGACCCTCAGAGCATGGCAAGGTCCCTGGACCCTCTGTCCTTGGCATTTCTTGAGGCGGCCTTCCCAGAGTATAAGCTGGACCACTGTGTGGAACATCAGCTGTCACACTGCGTGACACATTGATCCTCATGGACTGGAAGGTGTTGTTCTGAAAGGTGGTTTCCCACCGTAGGGGGACAAGGAGCAGCCATGGCCGGGGGGGGGGGGACCTACTTCCTTCCCTCCTGGCACTGCTCTGTCATATCTCTCCCATTCTCTGCGGGGCACCTGAGGTCTTGCAACACTGAGGACGCTCCTGCACAGGCAGCTTCCATTTTGTTGTTACCCTTTATACTTTCCAACCCACATTCCCTCAGTAGCCCCCTCCACCGCCCTACCTGCTCTTTCTCGAGTGCAAATACTGTTTTCTCTGGAGAAGGATGAGCTAAATCACTCCTCACTACAAACTCAGTGATTGAGCTCACTCAAGTGTTCTAACATTTTCTTTTTGGAAAGAGATTCTGTTTTCCATTCAGTTTGTTTGTTTTAAAACCACATTTGCTTACTTTGCTCAAGTCTCCTTCAACACCAGGAAATGAAGACACAGAGATTGACATGGATACTTACCTTTGAGGTTTGGTTGCAGGATTATTATTTCATCTAGGGGTTTTAATAACCTTGTAAGGCAAGTATTTTAATTTCCATTTTATAGCTGGAGGAGCTGAGGGCTTCCAGACGGGTACAAGTCAAGTTTGCAATGGATGGTGGATGCTTAAATGTTGAAAGGCAGCACCCTATCCCCTCTTACTCACCACGGTCAGCAAAAGCAGCAACAAGAAAGCATACATTTTAAATTTGAAAAAAATAATTGGATTTCTTAATAATCATATTGCACATTTACCTTGTGTATCACGGTTTGTAAAATACACATACGTATTTTCTCATTTTAACTTCACTCCAGCTCCTTGGGGTAGAATTGGAATGTATATTCATTCAACATAGACCCTTAAGGAAACTGAGGCTTAGAGAAGTTATATACCAAATGTGAGGTCAGAGAGGTGGCAGTAGAGCTTGACTTTAACCTGTACCTGTCTGGCTTTATTCCACACTCAGCAAAGTAGAGAGGAGGAGAGAAAGGAGGAGACAGAGCCCCAGGCATGCTGGCCTTGGAGAGGTGGAGGTGCAGTGATCCTGCTGACCAGACTGCCATGGAGTCCTTCAGAGCTGGTATGTAGTAGGGTGGGAGGTTGGTCCTGACACTAAACCAGATCCTGGGCTAATTCTTATAAACTCTTACAAGTCCGCTGGCTCTTTTTAGTCTAGGGAACTTGGCAGGGCATGGAGAGAGTAACAAGAGGGAGAAGGCATGGTCACATTTCCATTTTTGTTGCAGACTTTTGATGTTGAAGATGAGCCTGGATGTTGGAATAAGGACACCTGGCTCCGGGCCCAGCACTCAACCTAATTACCCGTGTCACCTCTAGCATGCTACCTGCCCACATTTCACCCAAGGCCATGACAGATGTTCACATACATTCGCTCACGTGATTCTCTCAACACATCGATAAGGTACATACATACGTTATTCCTGACTGACAAATGAAGAAATTGAAATCCAGGGAAATGAAGAGAGCTGAGCAAAATATCTTTAGTATCACAGGAAACAAGGATTAAAACTCAGGGCTAGGCGTCCACTATTATCAGGCCATTCAGACATATACTTAATCAATAGATCCTCCTCTCTAGGCATAGCAATGGTTTAAAAGGGGCAATGGGGCTGAATTAATGATTAAGGGATCAGAAAAATAAAAAAGAAGATAGGTACAGAAATATTCATTAATTTTTCATTGATGGGCAGTGAAGGCAGTGCTTCTCAGGAGACACATCAACCCTGGGCCCCTCCTGACACCCGCCTCCTATCACCAGGCTTCCTCTTTACTAGTACGCTGAGATGACTTTCACACGTGGTCACTACTGACTGTGTTACTCAAGCCACTGGACACTATCTAGACCTTGGTCTTCCTTATCCATCCAGACCCGTTCACCTCCTTCTCAAAACACGTTTTTTCCCTCATCTTTAACACTTGTTTTTTCTCGTTTTCCTCCCACTTCCGTATGTGCTCCTTGGACATCTCCTGTACTTTACATCATCCCTTAAATGTCAATTTCTTTCATGGCTTCTTTCTTATCCCCCTTTTGTTCTCCGTGAAATTTCACTTTGCAGTTTCATCCGTTCCCAAAGCTGTAATTTATGATTATCTACAGTGGCTCTCAACTCTATAATTCTAGCCCAGATCTCTTGCCTGAATTCCAGCTACCCAGAAGACATCTCCCAACTCAGATGTCCTGAAGGTACCTCCATTTCAACTCAGCTAAACTCCTCTTAGTCCTCAAGCCTCTTCTTCCTCCTCTGTCCCATGATGAAAGGTGACACACTGCTTGAGAAGCCTACCTGGAAACCAAAGTGTATCCTGGGCTCCTCCTCCTTTGGCTCTTATTTCCTGTCACATAGGAGGTTCTGTGCCTTCTATTCTGAACTTTTTCAGACTCTCTCCACTTCACGCCATGCTCACTGCCTCCAAGTCGTTCACACTGCCATTATCGCTTACCAACGCATCACAACAGTCTTTGAATGGGCTTCCTTTCCTTCCTTCCTGTTCCCCTCCTGTCTCCTCCCTGCTCTGCAAGCTATGACCCATGGTCCCATCCCTTCCTTGCCCTCAGGTCACCAGAGGCTACCAAGGGCATGAGAGAGGTAAGCCTTTCATGGGAGCTTACATCCCTTTGTGATCCACTCTCCTTCTTCCACTTTGATCTTTTCTGACTTCTCATCTGCAGCTTGGTTTCCAGACATCCCAAACTTCCCCCAGTTCATGACTTTGCTGGGCTCCCACACTTGTACTTTCGACCACATGGCGTTCTTGTTACTTGAATCCTCCCACCTGCCTTTTCTTAGCTGCTGACAGACATCCTTCTGATCTCCGTTTAGATATCACTTCCTCCGAGAAGCCTTCCTAGACCTCTCCTTCCTCCCCCAGGGGTCAACTAAGTAATTTCTCTGTGTGCTCCCAGAGTGTCCGGTACTTAACATTTATCACAACTTTTGGAACACTCTGTTTTCATGATCCATTCACGCTCCTTGTCTTCCCCCAACCTCTATATGGAGAGACTGGATTTCATTCAGAGTTATAAGGCCTGTGCATAAACAGGGCCCAGGACAATTGTTTTCTGGAATGAATACGTGAGTATGTGAACTCAGCATCTGCTCAGTGTTTGCTGCACAGTGACATGTTCTTATGGCTCATTGTGTCTGTAGTATCAAACAAGTCAGGGCTCAGCGGATCAAGATAGCTCATAACTTCAGACCCTGAAAGCTGTGGGAAACACACGGGTTCCTATCACCTGATGACTCATGTCTACCCCAAGTTATATTTTTAATTTGCAGATTCAAAGCAGTAAACATGTTTCTTGGGTAACTCAAACCTCAGCTCGGGCCTGATTATGCATTTGCATCATTTCCCCCACTATTAGCTCTTTCCTTGATTTGAGACTTCCGTCCCCACTGTTTATGGTGGCATTTCATTAAAATAGGGGTATTGCGGGGGCACCTGGGTGGCTCAGTGGTTTAAGCTTCTGCCTTCAGCTCAGGTCATGATCTCAGGGTCCTGGGATGGAGCCCTGCGTTGGGCTCTCTGCTCAGCAGGGAGCCTGCTTCCTCCTCTCTCTCTGCCTGCCTCTCTGTCTACTTGTGATCTCTCTCTGTCTATCAAATAAATAAATAAAAATCTTAAAAAAAAAGAATTTAAAATAGGGGGATTGTGTAAATAATAAGTCAATCCCCATACTTCTCAAAAGCCTATAGTATGGAATTGCTTCTTCTCCTCTCCTTAAGATTACCCTCCATCTATTAGTAAATATTATTTGGCTTTGTTCCCTAAAGGCCCATACTATATATAATAGCTTTTAAGGGATATACTCTGAAAGAAGAATCTGTTAATAAGAAGTAGAAGCTCACGTTCTAATGTTTCTTTATGTTTGTTTTTTTTTTTTAAGCCATTTGCAGTTATAGATTCTGTGCTAAACAATTCCAATGTAATAATGACTATCTTTCATTCAATCAACAAATGCCATCTGTGTGTCAAACATGTCATCAGAAATTGTAGGTACAAAGATGAAGTTGATACAGGCTTCAGTCTTACGACACCTACCAGAGGAGACAGCCTTAAACAAAAAAGGAAAAAAAAAAAAAAAAAGAATTACATTAAAGTAAGATGAGAGCAGTTCCCCCCAGAAGATCAAATACATAGCTCTGTTATTATAGCCTAACGATCTGTTCTCTTATATGTCATTGTTGTTCTAAACTTCAGACCCCAGACCATTGTGCCCAAAGAGAAACCTTGCTTAGGAAGATTTGAATGCAATGTTCTTAATTATTTTCTTTTAACTTATTAGAATTTTGTTATAGTTGCTGTTTATTACAAAAAAGGAAACATAAAGTAACAAAAAATTGATCTATGGTCCCACATTTAGATTATTTTCTTCATCTGCCAGCTCTCTTCTTTGCTTCTGTGGTCTGGACCAGGAGAGCTGCTTTGGGGCTGGGCAACACCAACAGTGTTTTTTATCTTACTGATATGGGCAAGGGTCAAAGAAAGTTCTAGGCAAAGTTCTACCCTTAACTTAAATCCTAATTTTCCCTTCAAACTAGACTGAGAATCAGAATTTAGATGAAAATCTTATGTGGGAGATAATTTATTCCTCTTCTTTTACAGATAGAGAGGGGCAACGTCATGACCTAGGCAATACAGCCATGTTGGCTGGAGAATTAGGGAGACACAAACTCATGTCTTAGTCTCTCGTGTCCTATGCCCAAAAATAACAATAAAAATGACAGGGAAAATTTAAAAGTAATTGATGTACATTCCATATGGGGTGATAATAAAATATTCGGGGTTCTTCCTTTGAAAGCTAAAAATAAACAGATGAAGTTGATGGTCATGAATAAAGTGGATTAGACAAATTTGAACTTACTCCTTTCTGTTTTTATATCTCCTGACCAGATTACACATTCTCTAAATCTATTCAACTGCCTCCTACTCGTTTCCACCTGCAGATTTCACTGACATGCCTCAAAGTCACTCTCTCTGTACTATACCACCGTGAGGCCAGATCTCACTCAGAAGACGGAGCCAACGGCCAAGCCAGAAATCTACAAAATTTCCTGCCCCATTCTCCACTGTCTCTCTAAATAACCCAGTTCCAAACTATTGGCCAGTCTACAAAGTTTGAATTACAAGATCACACAGTGAGTTGGAATCAGAGGAAAAACTCACCTTACCCCATCTACTACTATGTTGTGCTACCCCTTTTTGACTTATCCCGCCTTTAACAACCATGCTTATCAAGCAATCCTACTATGTGTCTAACCCAGCTCTAACCTGTTGTGTTTAAAATAATTTGATCTTGTTATTTTCTAATTTAGTAAAGCAGAGACATGAGACAGCAAAAGTGAAAGTTCAGGACATAGGGTTACACAGGAAAGTAATGTGAGTACTTTGTTCTTCAGCAGGTCACATCCCTCTCACAAGTCACTACAGTTTGAGAAAGAGTTTCCCTGAGTGAGTGGCAGTCACATGATGGGAAGCACTGAGGACAAGCTGGGGAAATGATTTGTACTAAGCTCCAGGTTGGGCTTCAAAAAGGAAACATTATACCCTAACCTTAAAGTACTATAAGAATTTTTAAAATGGGGGCACCTGGGTGGCTCAGTGGGTTAAGCCGCTGCCTTTGGCTCAGGTCATGATCTCAGGGTCCTGGGATCGAGTCCCGCATGGGGCTCTCTGCTCAGCAGGGAGCCTGCTTCCTCCTCTCTCTCTCTCTGCCTGCCTCTCTGCCTACTTGTGATCTCTCTCTGTCAAATAAATAAATAAAATATTTAAAAAAAAAAAAAGAATTTTTAAAATGTGTACCCAGCATAAAAATCATATATGGGAGAAAATAATGACCAAAGCACAGTGCAAGAAAAACTGTCAGATTGAGACGGTCAGTAATCATATGCTGCCTGCAAAGTCCTCCTCTCTTTTTTCTTACCTCATAAAGCATCTCAGGCCTCGTGTTTTCTAGAAGGCTGGACAAATTCTCCCTCTCCAGTGTGGATTAGGTCCCCTTCCTCTGCACTTCCATTTCGACTAGTGTTAACCTGAGTTAATACACTCTGGGTTACCATCTGATTGCCAGTCTATCTCCCTCTGTGGACTGTGGGTTTTTTGCCAAGAGAAAGCAAATCTTGTTCATCCATGAGTCCCCAGTGTCAAGCACAGCGCTTGATTTATAGTCGGTGTTTCCTAAATACATGAATGCATGAAGAAATAGGTAGATACTGTCGTTAGACACAAACTACTTTGGACTGAAGGCAGGAAAGAAGAGAGGAATTTTGCAAAAGTGGTAATAAAGCAAGGGTAGGAAATTGGGTTAAACAAAACAAAATGACTGAGCATATATTCATGAATGTTTATTATATATATAAATGTTTACTACATATTATTATAAATTATATATTTATTTGTGGTACCTATTATATAATTATAGTATGTGTATGTATATGTTACTTATATAATTTTATATATGTAATCTACAGGAATGGCTAATCTGAAAAGATTCTAAATAAAAAACTTAGAGTCCAAGTGCCAAGAATCCAAAGATAAGAAGTAAAACATCAGCTCCCCCTGGGGGCATCTGTGTTCGTCTTCTGGAAAGAGCACACACATTAAATAGGCCCCAGGAGAGACAGAGGCAATGCTTAAGGCCTGCGCAAGGAATGTAGCTGGACTGAAGACTCCTGCATAAAGCCAGGATAACCAATAAATACTTTCTTAAACAATAAAGGGGTAGGAGAAAAAATTTACCCTACAATGAAGAGTACAATGAAACCTATCTATCCACCTTTGGTTTTGAATGCTTGAGGGTGAGGGGTGGGGAGGGACATGGAGAGAAAGGAAGACATTTTCCCAGAGAATTAGTAATCAACAGTTGGACCTCAGGTATCTTTGGGGCCTTAAATACCTGTGTATTCTAAAAAGGTCCAAGGCAGGAATTCTATATGATTGTTGTAGGTACTCTACTTAGGCTCCTAGACCAAAGAAAAGCAGACATTTGCTGGAATAATTAGGGAACTCAAACCAACTTCAAAGAAGTCAAACAGATAACATTTCAGGGAGTAGTAAAAGCAGCAGGAACAATACACGCACACACATGCAAGGGAACTGGGCACCATGATGAGAAACAGCCAAAGAAGCCAACAGTGTATTATATTAAATGTGCAAAGAATTCAAACATAACGATTCATGTGAGTATACATGTATAAAGATATGCTGAAATAAAAAGGAACCAAGGAGAATTAAGAGACAAATTATTAAAATGACCAGGTAGATTTGAAAAATAACCAAACAAATTTTCTAGAAATTACCTCTATAATAATTCAAAATAAGTTGGTCAGCAAATTTAACAATCTGAAGACTGATCACCAGCAATTATCCATAATGCAGCACAGCAAGACAGATACGTCATGAAATAAATGGTGAAAGACACGGAATGAGGAGATCCAACTTTGATCAGACTTGCGAAAAGTTGTTTGTGGGTTTTTTTTTTTTTTTTCTTAATTGAGAAAAAGAGAAGAGTCAAAACTTAGCATCATAGTAACTTTAATTTTTCAGGACTGATGAAAAATTGAGTCTTCATATTCAGATGGTCCAACATATCTGAAGAAGGATAAATTTAAAGAAGCAATCTTTCATCTTGATACATTTTAGTAAAACTACAAGCCTCTGAGGACAAAGAAAATAAATTAGAAGTATCAGAAGAAAAGGACACATTTCCTATAGGAGGAGGGGTAATTGTACTGAGAGTAACTCATTACCAACAATTGAAATCAAAGCTAGGAAAGAAGTACCTGATGGTAAAAGATATTAACTACAAGCAAAATATCTTTTGAGAAAAAGGGCAAAATTTAAAAACTTAATATGTACAAGCCTAATAATCGTTATAACCCACAGATGTGCACTAAATAACTTCAAAATATATTCTTCAGAGAGAAAAAGAAATGCCAGAGGAAGGTCTGAAAAAGACAGAAATGAAGATCAGAGAAAATGGAGTGACTACATCGAAGCGATACTAATGGTAAAATAATAGTACCGAATTCATAAGGTTTTTAAAAAAAGGGAGAAGACAAACCAAAACACTGTTAACAATTTTATTCAGAAGGAGAATAATGGAAATGAAAAAAATAAGAGTTTTTTATTGTTTCAAAGAAACATAAGGCTATTAATTAACTTTATAGTCTACCAATTTAATGAGTCATAGTATAATTTCTAGGCTAATCAATAAGAACTAGACTATTTAGTTTCCAAATCAATAGAAAAGAGGATGAAAAATAATACTTAATCTAGAAAAGATACTTGATTTCTAAAGGAAAGCAAGAAAAAAAATTTCTAATAGGAAAAAAAATTTCTAATAGGAAAAAAATGTGGCAAGTGGAATGCAGGAAACAAATAGAATTTACAAAATCACTTGAAGCTTATTGATAATAACATGAAAATGTAAAAATTATTAGAGAATAATTGAATAATAAAATGCAAATATATTCCAGGGTCCTAACTAAGACACAAACATGTAGAAGTACTTCTATTTATATAAAAAATATATCTTTTAAAATAAGAAAAAGAGAAAACTGGTCTGAACACAGAATGTGTAGCTCCTGAATTTGCTTAGGCTGAGCCTGAAATCTGCAATTTTTCCGCTCAGTCATTTTGCCCTGAAGAGAAACATTCTTATCGCTCAGAGCCCTGCGTTCGCGGTGACCTCTTTTTCTTAACTGACATCTTAGTGTGAGGCTTCAAGTTCTTCTATCACTATTAGAGCTGACCTCACACTATCTTGAAATGCACTTGATGCTTCATTTCCTCTCTGCAGAAATGTCACAGACTCCCTCCTTCTTTGCTTCCCCCTACGGATGCCAGCAGCCGTGGCTTTTATGATCTGTCCCCTGGGAGACAAAACTTGGCTGTGCTGAGTAACTGCTCTACCAAGATCCCGACTTGGCCACCGCTGTGCCCAAAGACCTCATTGTAGTGGTTTGTCAGCCCCCAGCACACCCAAGTCCCAGCTCTGCCCCAGGGAATTAGAGTGGTTTTCTGAGGCAGGGCTGAGAAAAGCTCTAGACTCCAACAGCAGCATTCTGATTTCCATTCTGACTTCTATTATCCCTGGACTTCCTCAACAGCAGATTTCTGGGGAAAAGACAAATATCGTCAATGGCTTTGTCCTATTCAGCCTTCTCAAAAACTTTATGAGGTATGGCAGATTCCCAGGTTAGGAAGAGACTTTGCAAGGAAAAATCATTTTTCCAAGCTAACAAAGATAGGGAATGATAGAGATTAAGGTAGGAGCGGGAACTTCCAAAACCAAATCTCATGCCCAGGTCCTGCACCAAGATGCCCTATCAGCCCACACTGAATGAAAAACCACATGAAATGTGTTCAGAAATTATTCCAAATCCATCAAGCACTAGACAAATATCTGTGACCATTAATAACCCCAAATCCTGTTTGCCACTAGTATGAATTCTGCCTGGGCAACATTATCTTATTATCAAACATATCTGTGCTGATTTAAAGAAGGTAAATAGCAGCAAGTCCTTCTCTCCTCCAACACTGACATCCTCAAAAATGGGGATGGAGGGATGGATGTCAATAGGACAGCAAGATCATTGTCTTAACACTGTAGGGCTCTAGTCAAGTGCAGGAAACTAGGTAGGGGGAGCCACTTCAACTTCTATAGCCACTTAAGTTTAGGATCTTTGTCTACAGAGTCGTTCACCAACTGCAGTTTAATGGATAAGAAGAGAAAGAACTTACTATGTTCTTGAGGCATTTGCTGGGACCACTTCTGCTCTTGACCAGTTGTGCCATGAATGTCAAGTGTAAGTTGGTAGTTAGACAGATCCTCATTGGCTGCCTGGGTCCTCAAAAGATTCCTCTATCAGGACCAAGAAGGCCCAGAAGAGTCGGCGCTTGCTTTGACAGCTCACAGTGACTGCTGGTGACGGGTTCAGGCCAGTTGGACACCCCCCAGATCCTCTACCTCAGCATGGTGACTCCGAACTTTATTACCAGGACTGTTTGTTTATTTTTCTATGAGGAATGACACAAAAATTGGCTCAAGGCATGAATCATGTCAAAAGTTACAGAAAGCCTAATGTTGGCCGCAAGTACAAACTTTTAGAAGGTTTACAAATGGAGAATAAATAGCAAAAGTGAACCAAAAGAAACACAGGAAAAAAAAAAAAAAAACTTCCTTCATTGGCAGAGATACATAACAGAGGAGTAACAGGAAATGCTGGCAGGCAAGGTTAAATACTAAAAAAGGGAGCATCTCAGGAAAGATCTTTATCAGAGAGAATTTGTTTCCTTCCATTCTGGGGTTCTGAAGGCTAAAATAAGTAGCCTGTTTCCAAGAGACCTGTTTTCTTAAAAGGCAAAGAGCAAATATATTGAAGTGTTCCTGGTGCCTTTGGCAATGATCTAAAGGGAAAATCCTGCTACTTCTAGACTGATGTGCAAATATGTAGGAGGAGGACCCAGGAGGGGCCCTGCATGTCAGGGGAAAAAAAAAAAAAATCAACTGAATTAAGCATCTGACTTCTTTGGAGTCTAACTTAGAATTAGAATAATGTTTTCATATGATTATTAAGAAGAGGAAATGAGACAAGTCATAGAAAAAAAGAAAACTGTAAAAAATGTTTTATAAATAAAGGACTGGTCACGACCAATTCCCTCTCCTTTCTTTGGCCCAAGAATTGAATACAGCATCAAGTCCACAATAATGGCAATACATGACTGATAATGTAAACCTATAAATTGCAATAAAATTTTTTGTTGTTGTTTTTAACATCTTAATTGTATTTTTTTTTCAGTGTTCCAAGATTCATTGTTTATGCACCACACCCAGTGCTGCATGCAATATGTGCCCTCCTTAATACCCACCACCAGGCTCACCCATCCCTCCACCCTCCTCCCCTCCAAAATCCTCAGTTTGTTTCTTGGAGTCTATAGTATTTCATGTTTCATCTCCCACTCTGGCTTATCCCCATTCACTTATCCTTTCCTTCTCATAATGTCCTCCATGTTGTTCCTTATGCTCCACAAGTAAGTGATACCATATAATTGACTCTCTCTGCTTGACTTACTTCACTCAACATAATCTCCTCCAGTCCTGTCCATGTTGATACAAAAGTTGGGTATTCTTCCTTTCTGATGGTCACGTAACCCACTGTATATATGTACCATATTTTCTTTATCCATTCATCAGCTAAAGGGCATCTTGGCTCTTTCCACATATTAAAATCTCAGTTTTATGTAATAGGATAAATAATAATTTATTAATGTGATCTCTTCCTTGATCATAACATTTTTATGCCTTGTTTTTTGGATTAGGTCATCGTAATTTATACTTTATTTTAATTTCATTTTTAATTTATATAACTAAATGACAATAGTCACTCTTGGCAAATACAAAATCACAAATGATTTTTGGTCATTTTTATTTTTTAAAAGGATCTTTCTGCTGATACAACTGTGACTAGAGCTATTAAAAGGATTTTATAGTTTGTGAAAATACTGATAAATTAGTTTTAAATATAAATTATAATACCTCTAGAATGATGATTCTTACACAATTTTTCTAGGAATATTTAACTCTTCCTATAATCAGTCTTCACTAATCATCAGGAAAATGCAAAATCAAAATTACTAGAGATAATCACCTCACATGTATTAGGATGACTGGTATCAAAAAGACAAAAGATAACAAGTGCTAGCAAGGATGTGGAGGAAAAGGAGCCATTATGCACTGCTGGTAGGAATGCACACTGCTACAGCAATTATGGAAAACAGTATGGAGGTTCCTTGGGAAATTAAAAATAGAACTACCATATGATCCAGCAATCCTACTTCTGAGTATATAACCAAAGGAAAGGAAGTAAGTTATGTCTAAGAGATATCTGCACTCCCATGTTTATTGCAACATTATTCACAATGGCTAAGATACGGACACAACCTATGTGTCCATCAATAGGTAAATGGCTAAAGAAAAAAAATACACACACAAACACACACACAGTGGAATATTATTTAGTCTTTTTTAAATTTTATTTTATTTTTTCAGAGATCCAAGATTCAGTTTATGCACCATACCCAGTGCTCCATGAAATACGTGCCTCCTTAATACCCACCACCAGGCTCACCCATCCTCCCACCACCCTCCCTTCCAAAACCCTCAGTTTGCTTCTCACAGTCCATAGTCTTATGGTTTGTCTCCCCCTCCGATTTCCCCCAGCTCACTTCTCCTCTCTATCTCCCAGTGTCCTCCGTGTTATTCCTTATGCTCCACAAGTAAGTGAAACCATATAATACTTGACTCTCTCTGCTTGACTTATTTCACTCAGCATAATCTCTTCCAGTTCCATCCATGTTGTACAAATTTGGGTATTCATCCTTTCTGATGGAGGCATCATACTCCATAGTATATATGGACCGTATCTTCTTTATCCATTCATCTGTTGAAGGGCATCTTGGACACAGTTTGGCAACTGTGGCTATTGCTGCTATGAACATAGGGGTATATATGGTCCTTCTTTTTACTAAATCTGTATGTTAGGGATAAATACCCAGTAGTGCAATTGCAGGGTCATAGAGTAGCTCTATCTTTAATTTTTTGAAGAATCTCCACAGTTTTCCAAAGTGGCTGCACCAACTTGCACTCCCACCAACAGTGTAAGAAGGTTCCCCTTTCTCCACATCCTCTCCAACACTTGTTGTTTCTTGTATTGTTAATTTTGGCCATTCTAACTGGTGTATGTTAGATCTCAATGTGGTTTTGATTTGAATCTCCCTAATGCCTAATGATGATGAACATTTTTTCATGTGTCTGTTAGCCATTTGTATGTCTTCTTTGGAGAAGTGTCTGTTCATGTCTTTTGCCCATTTTTTGAGATGATTATCTGGTTTTTGAGTGTTCAGTTTGAGGAGTTCTTTATAGATCTTGGAGGCAACCCACAGAATGGGAGAAGATATTTGCAAATGACACTACAGACTAAGGAATATTATTTAGTCTTTAAAAGGAAGGAACTTTTGCCATTTGCAACAACATAGATGAAACTGAAGGACATTGTGCAAAGTGAAATAATCTGTGCACAGAAAGATATTGCATAATTTCACTTACATGGGGAATCTAAAATAGCCACTCATAGAAACAGAGCATATAATGGTAGTTACCAGAGATAGTGGGGGTGGGGGGGAATGAGAAGTTATCAGTCAAAGGATACAAAATTTTAGTTATGCAAAATGATTGAGTTCTGGAGATCTAAAGTATACCATGATGAGGATAGTTAAAAATATCGTATTGCATACTTGAAATTTGCTAAAGGGATAGATCTTAAATCTACACACACACATATATACATAATGACGATTATGTAGAGGTGAGTGATTATTCATTTAATTATGATGATCTTTTCACAATGTATATAACTTTAATTCAAGTTAAGTATAAACAATTTTTATGTCAAAGATATCTCAGTAAGTTGTCAAAGGAAAAAAAACAGAATAGTTCATTTTAAACAGTATAGAAATATTACTTCTATATGAAGAGATCATTTATGGGAAGGTATTGTTGGTCATTTCAGTGACTTTAAAAAATGGACCAGTAGACAAGAGGATGACAACCAATCTATCCTGTTTTGTGTGAGACCATCCCGGATTCAGTTGTGCACCTCTTAGTTCTGGGAAATTGAATTTTTTGGTAATCTTAGTAAACAATATAATGGTTCTTTTACCTTTACAGCTTTCTTGGTGTATCTCAGAGATTTTTCTAGTGGAAGCCTCTTAAAATAGACATAATTCTGTTAGATTTTTAAAATGAATTCAACTTAAAATACAAGTTCATACATTGTCATTTGGATATTTACTCTGACATGTTCTACAACTTGTGCTGGTCATATAAGCAACTGCAAGTGGCTTTACAATGTGTGTATAATTTAAAATATCTATTCATGCATTCTATCACTGTATCTGTAATCATAATAAAATTAATTTTAAAATTACCTTACTCATCAAAAATGCATTCATCTGAAGCTTCCTATAACAATAGTGTTCTTTTCATCAAATATAGTAGTCAGCAAATTTAGTTTCTATTTCTAGGTCTGTGGACATTTGCTTTGTTCTACTGCCACAATTTTCAAAACCAGAGATTTCAAACTCTTTAAAGAGTTCTAATAAATGCCTTCTATGTTTTATTGCAATGTTCACATATACACTTTTTTTATTGAAGTGAAATTCACATAACATACTATTACCTATTTGAAACTATACGATTCAGTAGCATTTGGTGCATTCACAATGTTGTGAAACCACCACCTTTGTATAGTCTCTAAACTTTGATTGCCCCAGAAAAACACCTCAAATGTATTCAGCATTCATTCTTATGCCCCTACCCCTATACCCTGGAAATTATCAATCTGTTTTCTGTCTGTGTGAATTTACCTATTCTGGATATTCCATATGAAAAGAGTTATACAACACATGACCCTTTTGTTCCTGGCTTCTTTCATTTCATATAGTGGTTTCAAGGTCCATCCGAGGTGTAACATGTGTGAGTGTTTCATTCCCTCTACAGGCCAAATAAGTGTATCTGTGTACCACACTTTGTTTATCCATTCATCCATGATGAACATCTGCTCATTACTACTTTTTCATTTTAGTGAATAGTCCTGCTGTTGACCGTCATGAAAAAGTATTTTTTTGAGTGCCTCTTCTCCATTCTTTATTGGCATATACTTATGGGTAGAACTGTAGGGTCATACAGTAATTCTATGTTCAACTTTTTTTTTTTTTTTTTTCAGAAAGAGAGAAAATGAGCATGAGCAGGGGGAGGGGCACAGGGAGAGGGAGAAAAAGAATCTTAAGTGGGATCCACATCCAGCACTGAGCCTGAAGCAGGGCTCAATCTCAAGACCCTGAGAATACGACCTGAGCTGAAATCAAGAGGTGGATGCTTAATCAACTGAGCCCAGCCACACTTATGTTCAACTTTTTGAGGAACCACTAAACTATTTTCCAGAGGGACTGAAACATTTTACATTCCCCCAGCAAGAGTTCCTATATTTTCCGTATGCTTGTCAGCATTTGTTATCTTCTGTTGTGTGTGGTGTTTTCTTCATTTGTTTTTGTTTGTTTGTTTGTTTTTTAATAGCAATCCTGGTGAAGTAGTCCTCAGTGTGGTTTCAATTTGCATTGCCTTAGTGCCAACACTGTTGAACGTCTTTATATGTTCTTGTTGGATATGTGTATATCTCCTCTGGAGAAATGTCTGTTCAAGCCTTTCTGTCCATCTGAAGGAGACTGTCTTCTTGTTGTTGAGCTATAAGGGGTTCTTTATATATTCTGGACATTAAACCTTTATATCAGATTTATGATTTGTGGTTACTTTTTCTCATCCTATAGGTTGTCTTTTCACTTTCTTGAAAATGCCCTTTAATGCGAAAGTGTTTTCAAATTTATGAAGTCCAATTTATCTATTTTTTTTTGTTGCTGATGCTTTCGATGTTAAATCCAAGAATCCATTGTCAAATCAGAGGTCATGAAGATTTGCTAGTATGTTTTCTTTTATTAATTGTATTTTTTCCTATTAATGATTTTAATTCTTATATTTTGATTATTGATCCATTTTGAGTTAATTTTTGTATATGGAGAGAAGTAGGTATCCAACTTCATTCTTCTGCTGATGGTTTTCTAGTCGTCCCAGCACCATTTATTTAAGAGATTGTTTTTTTCCCCATTGAAAGGTCTTGGTACCCTTGCTGAAAATCAATTCACCATAAATGTTTAAGCTTTTTCTGGGATCTCATTTCTATTCCACTGATCTCTATGTCTATGCTAATGCTACTACAATGCTGTTTTGACTACTATAGTTTTATAATAAGTTTTGAAATTGTAAATATGTGTGAGGTGTCCAACATTTTTTTTAAAATTTTGTTTTGGCTATTTGGGATCCTTTGAAATTCCATATGAATTTGAGGATCAGCTTTTCTTTTTCTGCAAAAATAACAAAAAAATCCCTTAGAATTTTTATAACATTGTATTGATACTACAGATTTCTTTGGAGACAGTCTCCTTCACAATATTAAATCTTCTGCTCCATGAACACAGGATGTCTTTCCACTTACTTAGGGCTTGTTTTACTTCTTCCAGAAATGTTTTATAGCTTTCAGTGTGTAAGTCTTTTACCTCCTCTGTTAAATTTATTCTGGGTAGTTTATTTTTTGGGGTGGTATTTTAAATGGAATTGTTTTCAATTTTTTTATATCCATTGCTGATGTAGAGAAACACAACTAATCTTTGTGTATTGATCTTGTACCTAGCAACTTTGCTAAATTTTTTTTTATTAGCTCTAGTAAGATTTTTTGGTGAGCACTTTGGGATTTCCTGTATACAGAGCACATCATCTATGAATAGAGATAGTTCCACTTCTTCCTTTCTGATGTGGAGTACTTTTATTTGTTTTTCTTTCCTAACTTCTCTGACTAGACTTCCTTCCACACAATGTTGAAGAGCTGGACTCAGAGCCCTTCAGCACTGCAAGCTGCTACTGTCTGTGATACTTAGCACAGTTCCTTTCCTGCACGCCCACTGCATTTTGGACTCAGTTCTAACATTTAGAAATCTCCCTCATGAAGAGTTTGGGTGAATTCTTAATCCATTTGTTAAGATATATAAAAATCACCACATCTTCAGATGTTTTCAGTAACAATTGATTGACACGGGGAAGGCTGACATTTATGAGGCAAATTTCAAAAATAAAAATGGGGGTGGAGAAGAAAACTTTACTAGGTATTTGAGACTAAAATATGTATATCAAAATGTATGTCAAAAGCCAAGGATGAAATTTTTCCATTTTGAGCTGTGTTTTTATAAGGATACTTTTCAGTTGTGATAACTTTTTTAAAGTAGTAAGTCAATCAAATAAGCTTAGTGATTAGATTCCTAATCACCATATTGCAAAAAATTAAGCCAAGACTTAAAATGAAAAAAAAAAGGTTAGTTAATCATACTGTTCTGGATAAAATAGGTATTAAATAATTTTAGTTAAAATAGTTCATTGAATTGAACAAAGATATCATTTTAAAACTATATCTCTTAATTTTAAAATGCATATTTACAAAACAAATGAAAATTAGTTACAAATAAATACAGTAGTATATTGGGATATATGTTCAAATATTCCTTCCTAATACTGTTGAATGAAAGATCGAAAGGCATAGAGACCATTGCCAGAGACAATTATGTTTATAATTTATCTCTACTTCAGACCTTAAAAATGAAATCAGTTTTCACTTCTGATTCTTTTTTTAATCCTCTGCAGCACATGGCAGACTATCTTGCACATGGCAAATGATGGGTAATTATCTATCAAACAAATGAGGAAATAAATACATGACTGTTGCATGATCTGCAAGTAGCGATTGACTACCCAGCTACCAGCTCTCAGTAAAGGAACAGTTTTCACTCTTATGCTATCTTATTGCAAGGCAACTGAAATTATGGAGCCCCTGTGACTTCCCTTCCAACTTCCTCTGTACTCTGGCCATGCTGCCAACATGTCTGTAGCATTCTCTCTACCTAGTAGGTGCTACTAAAGAGATGCTAATTTAATGAAGACACACTTCCACAGTGAGACATGATTCAAATATTTCCATAGCAAATAAAAGCCATTCAAAATTACGTGACTATTCCAAGAGAATAAAAAATAATAAATCTTAAAAGAATGCAGTGGAGATATTTTTTTCTCTCTTCCATTTAAAAAGCTCTTTCATAAAAGTCTTTTAATTTTAACCTGTGAGTTTTAGGGAAGGATACCCCTAATGGTCAGTCACACATAACTGGGCACTATAGCTGAGATGGGCTGGAGAAAGATGCATATCTGGGACATGAGTGTGTGCTGGCAAAGAACCCTTCTGCAACATGGGGTCAGCAGTGGCTTCTTGTTGAAGGAAAGTGGATTTTTACATTTTCAGCACAGATGTATAAGCAACTCTGGGTGGTCACTCCCCAAATCCCTTTGCTCACACCCTCGTTCTTAAGGAGAACAAAGAAGTTTCACAAAACTTACACATTTCTATCACTAATTACTGGTGAAGAAGACGTCTATTTGCAGCAATGTCCATTAGAACCAACTCTCCTGGGGCGCCTAGGTGGCTCAGTGGGTTAAGCCTCTGCCTTCAGATCAGATCATGATCTCAGGGCTCTGGGATCGAGCCCCACATCAGGCTCTCATCTTGGCAGAGAGCCTGCTTCCCCCTCTCTCTCTGCCTGCCTCTCTGCCTACTTGTGATCTCTCTGTCTCTCTCTGTCAAATAAATAAAATAATAAAATAAAATTAATAAAATAAAATAAAGAACCAACTCTCCCACCAAGGATGAGATCAAAATTAGGAACCATCCTTGAAAACATGAAAACACCCCAGAAGGATGAGATAATGATGTATATAAATGAAAAGTTCAATATAGTAAAGATGTAAAGATGTCACCACACTTAACCAAAATTATTCACAAATTTTATTTAACTCCAGTAAAAACTCCTTTTTTTTTTTTTTTTTCAAAATGAGGCACTGATTTTCCAATCATGTTTCAGAAGATCCATTCTAACACCTAAAGTTGACTAAGCCTCTGGTCCCACTTAACATTTTGCCTCACCTCCCCACTTCCCTCCAAGTACAGTCCAACCGCCACAGAATGCTTCCACATTCCAACCTCCACAACTGCTTCTTTCTGGAGCATCTTCTTTGTACCCAACCCCCTTGCCTGAGAACTCCTCACTGGTCTCTCGGAACCCAGATCAGGCATCACCTCCACGCAAAGCCAAGTTGGGAGTTCATCTTCTGTGTGTTCACAGTGTCCATACTGAACTGGACCACACCATGCACCGTCTCTCTACCCCATCAGCATTGGCTAACTGCTCTCTCCTCTGCACGACAGCGGGCTCTCTGCGTTTTCTCACTCAGTGGGCAGAGTTTTGCCGCATAACAGATGCTAAACAATTACTAAAGAGGTCAAGGAACAAACTAGTGAATGAGTCAAAGCAACAAAAATGTATCAATTTGTTTTTATGCCCATGGGACACAGAAGTAAAGAGAAAGAGTGACTTTTTGTTACCGGGTTAATAATCTCACCTCCTTTGAAATTTTAGTCTGCTGAATTCACACCCAGATGTCTGTCTTTCATCTATCCATTCCTCCAACAAATATGTGTTACCTGCTTTGTGCCACATGTGTTATTAAATTGAGTCATATGACAGTTGCTGATATTAGACAATTTTTTCATATGGTTCAACCTCCTGTAACCACTGTAGGAGAAAAGCGCCTCTCTCTGGTGGAGGGTAGTGGGGAAGTCAGGGTGTTTACACGAAAAGTTCTGGTATGTACTAAGCACTCTTGAAACTATCCTCTCTTTAGTTATTCCAGACAAAATACCAACTGCTCTCGAATCTGGAAAGCCTTTGCTTCAAATTCATCTGTAATCAATTAGTTTGTAAATGGTGGCTATTGAAAAATTGGTTTGATCTAAGGCGAATAATGGAAAATAACAGTATCTGTAAACTAATGGAGAAAACATCTGCCCACACTTGCCTGCTGAGAAATAGAATGGTGGTGTACTTTAAAACCAGGATACTCTAAATAGAAGACTTTACTGAAGACATAACCAGTACTGAGAGCGTGACACACGCTTAATGCTGAGAGCAGAGCCTCGCCCGCTGCAGGGACCTGCAGCCCGAGGTCTGCGGACATTACAGGGAGAGGAGGGAAGGTGCTCAGGGTGAAAGGTGCAAGCCTTGTAATGAAGGAAGCCCAAACGGCTTCTGCCACAAATGGATCTCCGGGAACCTCAGGGTTGGTTTCTGTAGAAAGCCAGCAGAAATGAACTTAAAAAGGTGTTTTTCTTGTTAAAATCAAACCATAATAGCTCTCCGAATTTCCTTCCAGCCTACTACCTCATGGACACAGCTGGAAACCTTAGAAACGGGTCTGTGTGCCCTCTTTTTATCCCCTTCATTCCCCACCAGAGTACTATGAAAACGGAATTACAGGTTTAAAAAGGCTGTTTTTCTTCCAGTCTAAGTAGGAGGTGAAGCAAGCCTGATCACCGTACGCATTTAAGGACCCTGGAGGGATTATGGGAGCAGAGCTTCCACACACATAGACTGGGGTGGACTGGGCATGTACAGGACACATCCAAGCACACTGTGAACTATTTTATGACTGAAATATCAGAATTAGATAGTCACGTGTTTGTTGGACGGTGCTGTACCCCAAGCGTATCTCATAGAATTAGAGCCCCAGGTTCAAATTCTTGCTCAAGCACTTAACCATTTCGTCTCTGTACCTCATGGGGTTTCAATTTCCTTATCTTAAAAAAAAAGAAGAAAAGAAAAGAAAAGAATGCATACCACAAATGATTGCGAATATTAAATAATTATCTTTGAAACATTCAAGCATAATACCTCCTCTGTGGTAGCTGAGTGAATATTTAATCTCAATAAATGAGAGCCAAGTTCCAATTCACCCAAACTGATTACATACCTATTCTCCTGGAATATCCATTCTTCTGCTCGGCAGCTTTCATCCGTTCAGTCCTTGAAGCTCAGACAGTGAGCTATGACAAGAGTGACGATTACAATTAGTACAAGTCATCTGAGTTGGGTGTGCACAGTTCAGTAACTGTAAAGGATCCAGTGGCCCCACGCTACAATCTTTTGTTGTCAGAAGTATCGCCTGGTGATCTAAAAGTGCTTAAAAACTGCTCTTCAAGTGCATCCATATTATCGGGCTAGTAAGAAACTTCAAGAGCAAACATTGTAATTGACGACTGTACTATCCTAACACCTGGGGTGTAGGCAATATGACCCACATCTGTTTTATACTTTGTTTCCATTACAAAATCCTGCTTCTGGCATATAGGAGCAAGGAAAAAGCAACTCAAAGCCCCAATTTGTTCATCTTAAAATAGGTCTAATGATAGAATTATAAGGAATAGCTAGGATCAAGAATATTAGCTCCTGTAAGCGTTTGGGACATGTTCAATACTCAGTAAGTGGCAGTTAGTAGCATTACGGTGTTGAAGGTGAGCAATTCTAGACATAAACTCTGACTTCCTAATTACTAGCCCTCTGACTTTGGTAATGAAACTTTTTCTGAGACCCTACTTTGTTTTCCTATTTTTTTTTTAACCTGTTAAATGGAATTAGTGATACTAATCCCATGGGATTGTTATAAAAATGAGAGAACATAATGAAAGCCCCAACCATCATGGACTTCATGGAGTCCTCTTCTTTTCCTTCCTTTCCTTTTCTTTCCTTTCCTTTCCTTTCTTTTCTTTTTTCGTTTCTTTTTTCTCTTCTCTTCTCTTCCCTTTTCTTTTCTTCTCTTTTCTTCTTTTTTCCTTCCCTTTTCTTCCCTGTGCTGCCCGGTCTCAGGTGCTCTGAGTTAATTACCCTTAGGATGTCCTTGAGAGCTTGTCTCAATGAGAGAGTTTCTAAAGAAGACCCCAAGCACACAAAGTGAATTCTGATAAGGATAAACCATTTCCCACAGCAATAGCAGAGTCTGGTTTTTGTTTTTTTTTTTTTTTTTTTCCCTCCCTTATCTTATGAACATGTGTGTGTTGAAAAGGGTCAGTTCACACTTGTGTCTGCCTCTCAGCTATTTTTCGAGCTACCAAGGTTTGGCTCAGGGCTATAAAATAAGACTAAGTTCTAACAGTTTAAGAAGTGTGCCCAGAAAACTAACCAGAGCAGGAAAGAGAGAAAAAGCATTAGAAAAGTGCAGATGGGTTTTGCAGCTGGGTGGAGGAACATTAGCATGAGACACAGGAAAGTGTTGCTTACAGAGCCCAAGTTTTGCTTAATACAAAGGTTACCATCACTTCGGTGTGAATAAGAGCATGTTTAAGGTATGATGCTGCTTATGCCGTTATCGTTCCTCTATCCGGAAAGGTTTTCAGCTTGGCACTATTTTCCCCTCCACTAATCCAACTCCTCTTGGAAAATGTCATTCTGCTTGAATTTAGATAGTTCTGCCCCTCACTCAGGCACCTGGGATTTCCGGATCAAAGCTGCCGATCCCATGAAACTAGGAAACAGTGGGTGTTTTAGAAGCAATTCATTGCTGTGGGTGCCCAAGTGGGCTAATTTCAAAGAAATGTCAGCCAGTTTCTTCTCTGCCTGTTTCTCTTGGTTTGCTTTTTCTTTCTGCATAGGCAAAGGAGTTTATCTCTGGCATTTTCTCCTGGTTTCTCAAAAACAGTCAGCTCCCATCTGCGCCTCATCTGGAAAAGGGTTCAAGGCACAGCTACCCTTTGGCAACAAACGTGGGACACAGAACGTGAGGCACGGAAGGGACCTGTCTGATCACCGCGGCCTGCAGCCCAGTAGACAGGACTCTGAGGTAAACCGTGGAAGGGGCTCTCCAGTCTCTGTCGTGCTTTCACAAGGCATGACAGGTTAAAAACATGCTTAAAGTGAGAGAATAAAGAAGTAGAGAAATGATCAGAACAAGCTGATCCTCAATCTCATTCTCCTTCCCTTGGCATGCTGTATAGTCAGGACTTTCAGAGACAGAGTATTTTTGAGACAATATCCTGGCAGCAGGGCCTTGATGTAAAATGCAGTATAATCCAGTATAATTCTGCTCATCGTGGTGTCTTTCAGGAGTTTAGGGATGACTAGCAGACACCGCAAAACCTGCCAATAAACATCAACATAACTGTGTATTTGGGAGGAAATACTCACTTGTGTGCAATTTGTTGTTTGTTCTGAGACCCGTGCAAAGGATCCTTACTTAATTGATAGAGATGGCTTACGGTACTGGAGTAACTGGGGTCCAGGGACTTTCACTATAGACTCCAAGGACCATCATAAGTCACTCTCGGGGATCCTCTCACATTTCAGGTTTTGTAAAGAATTAGCCATAGCACAGAAGTCGCCTGAGGAGTCAGAGAAACGAGGGTCTTGAATATGAGAAAGGAAAGCAGCATCATTCCCATGAAGGAAAACCACCCACAGCAACCCGGAGAAGCCCAGTGGTGGGGATAGGTAGGAGAGGAGAGCCCAGAGCCGCCTCTCTGAGCACCCATGGTGGCTGTCCCCTACCTGGTACTCTAGCTCACCCTCTCTTCCTCCAACCTCACCCATTCCATCCAACATCCTCACACTTAACAGACAGATTTTTAATACACACACCTGATTATGTCACTCTTCTTCTTATACCTTAAGTGGGTTTTCTTTAACTACATGATAACGTCCGGACCAAGAAGGAACTTTACAAAGCTGATTGCAGAGGTACCTGGGTGGCTCAGTCAGTTAAGTGTCTGCTTTTGGCTCAGGTCATGATCTCAGGATCCTGGGATGGAATTCGGCAAAGAGCTCCCCACTCCCACTGGGGAGTCTGTTTTCACCTCTCCTGCTCCTCCCCCCACTCATGTGTGCTCTTTTTCTCTCTCAGATAAATAAATGAAATCTTCGGAGAAAAAAATAAAAGCTGATTGCATCCTTCCACCCCAGTCTGAATTCTAAATTACATGCCTGTCTTTGTTATAAATTGTTACAAATTGCTTCTAAAATAAACTTAATTGAAATTAAATGAGCATCTTACGTAGAAGACTATATTGATGAAATAAAGTGCATTATTGGCATACCATGTGATGTTGGAAAATTCCTCTTGGAGTCAACTTCTGTAGAAATGGAGTGGTGGTCGTGGCTGGGAACACCGCGGTGCGTGGCATTCTTCCTACAGAAAAGATAGGGGAGATGTAAGAGGAAGAGACCTAAAGGGAGTGTGGGTATCACAGGACAATAAAAAGCAAGGCTGACAGAGGTGAGGCACAAGGTTCCTGAGAAGGCAGGAGAAGGACGTGGAGGAGAGGGTTCGGTGTACTTTGGGATGGCAGCTGTAGCATGGAAGGAGGCCAGACTCTTCTGTGCTCGGGCGGAGTTCTAGGTTAAGAAAAGGAACAGGAGAATGAAACCCAGACCCTCTGATCTCACGACATCCATATCCTAGGAACAGAAAGCAGATGACCCCTTCCCGAGGAACAGCTGTGGGACCTGGAACTGATTTCTTCTAACACCCAGCCATGCACCCCACTCTACAGACCTCTAAGGATGCTGTAGCGTCTGCTTGCAGTGGAGACTTTGCTGCAGAGCTGCTGTGTGGCCACACAGCACAGAGGGGATGCGATCCAGAACTGGACCTAGATAGTGGGACCGCAGAGCCTGGGCTCTCTCTTCGGGCCATGCCGGGGATTGTCAACGCAGGGGAGCTTTGAAAAAGTCCCACCGGGCCTCACTCCAGACCAATTAATCAGAATCTCGGAGGGCAGGGATTAAGAATTGGGTTTTGGGATTTGGTGTCAGTTTGTTTTTTACTTTTTAAAGCTCCCCAGATAGTTCTAACATGAAGCTAAGGTTGAAAATGTTCGCTTGGTGCCGTGTGACCGTAAGAAGGGAACAGCTTCAAAAGTTCCTGAGGAAGCTGATCCCAAGGGCTGTCTGAGGGATGCAGACAGTGGAATTTGCACGTGTCAGCATTCTTTGTCTGCGCTACTCTTTGAGATTCTCTTTAAGGAGCACACACTCATACAGACACACACATGCTTCTTCCTAGAACCCGGACCACCTCCATTCCTTTCCTCGCTTCCACAGTTGCTAGTCCAAGCAGAGCTTATAAAGCAGTCTCTTGCATTGTTCAAAAATAAATAAGACTATGAAACAAGATGGGATAGGGAGGGAGACAAACCATAAGTGACTCTTAATCTCATGAAACAAACTGTGGGTTGCTGGGGGGAGGGGGGTTGGAAGAAGGGGGGTAGGGTTATGGACATTGGGGAGGGTATGTGCTTTTGGGTAAATTGGAAGGGTAGATGAACCATGAGAGACTATGGACTCTGAAAAACAATCTGAGGGGTTTGAAGTGGCGGGGGGGGCGGTGGGAGGTTGGGGTACCAGGTGATGGGTATTATAGAGGGCACAGCTTGCATGGAGCACTGGGTGTGGTGAAAAAATAATGAATACTGTTTTTCTGAAAATAAATAAATTGGGAAAAAAAATACAAGTGGCCTAAAAGACCAAGTAAAAGACAAAGACTATAAGATTAAATTTTTAAAAATCAAAAATAAATAAATAAATAAATAAGACTAGTTTGTCAGGAATCTGGGCTTCTTTTCTTGACCAGGCAGTTTGTGTGATCCTGAGACCTATCTACTCATCAGCTTGAGCGGCCTACTCTATAAAACAAGAAGGTTGACATTGATAGTCATGAAGGTCTTCCCCAGCTCTGAATTTCTGATAACTTCATATCTTAATATAGAATAGTGATGCCACATAGATAAGATACAGAGATATGGCAGGTAGTTAAATACATAAGAAATGTTTTAGAAAATATCTATTGCTGAAAATATGCTTGGATACTATACTGTGTGTGTGTGTGTGTGTGTGTGTGTGTGTTTTCTTTGGTTTTGTCTACATTTTATGAAGAAGAAGAAAAGGACCCAAGAGTCCTTGCAGTTCTGGCGTGGAGCCTACATACAGGCTATATGAAGACACAGGCTCTTTTTTTTTTTTTTTAAAGATTTTATTTATTTGACAGAGAGAGATCACAAGCAGGCAGAGAGGCAGGCAGAGAGAGAGAGGAGGAAGCAGGCTCCCCGCTGAGCAGAGAGCCCGATGCGGGACTCGATTCCAGGACTCTGAGATCATGACCCGAGCCGAAGGCAGAGGCTTAACCCACTGAGCCACCCAGGCGCCCAGCTCTAGGTCATACAGGTGCACACACACCTCTCCTCTGAAATGACAACAGCATGGCCATCCCAAGTTTGAACCTCTCCTGGATTCTGATTCCTCGCCTATAATGTGAGGATCACAAACATTCCTCAGACTAACCAATAGGTTAAACAGAAATTATCCAGTCTAATGCCTAACATATCTTTTGCAGTCAATAGCTATGTTATTACTATGTGATAATATGTCAGTGTACCCTACGTCCCAGGACAGGTGATGAGGGCACAGAGGTGTGAAGTGACAGTGTGACCCAGGCAGAGAACGGTTTGCTAGAAAATCACCTTTTATTCTATTTTGCCAAAGACACCAAGAATTAATCAATCTACCTTCTCTGCTAAGAAATATGTTTACTCAGTGTGTTTGCAAGTCTCAAAACTCAAAACATAAGTAAAAAAGAGAAATGATTCATAAGAAAAATCTTGAGTTTTGTCAAAATCATGAGAAAATTCAGCCCAACATTTCTCAAGATGTGGTCTGGAAATATCTTGGGATCCCTAGATTGTTTTCAGGGGGTCTCTTGGTCAAGACTGTTGCCTTGACTATACCGGGACTCCTCCCCTTCCCCACATGCTTTTTTCACTCTCATTCTCTTGCAGGGTTACTTGACTTGCAATGCCCACCTTGCTCTGGCAGCCAATGGATTGTGTGCTTGTGTATTCTTATGTCTTAAACAACTTCTCAGCTTTTATTTCTGGTGCCGTAAATATCAACAGTTGTAGCTCATACAAACAAGGCCCTTTGGAATCTCTAGTAACTTTTAAGACTGGAGAGAGTTCTAAAAGCAAAAGGTTTGATGATCCCTGTTCTAGATCATCAAAGTCCACATTAGTAGACATTTTAGGACAGTTTAAAAAAAATCTGTAAGCCAAGCTTCTGTAGGTTACCGCACACAACCACCCCACAACCTAGGTTGTGTGTCTCAGCCAAGATTGTACATTGTAATCTCTGGGGAGCTTTAAAAAACTACCAATGCCCTAAACCCACAGCCTCCTCTACCAGACATTCTGGTTTAATGGATATCCTAGGGGATCAGGATTTTAAAAGCTCCCCAGATGACTCTGTGATGCAGTCAAGTTGGAGAACCAACTTGATAGTTTTCCAATGGTGTTGTTGGATGGTGTTGGTGTTGGATGTTGTTGATGGTGTTGCTGGATGGCTGAACAAACCCTTTGATGGTAAGAAAGGGAAGAGAGTGTCATCTACCCACCTGGGATCTTAGGGCCAAACTCAAGAGGAGCCAGGCTGTTTAGATTGGGGAGTGTGAGCTGTTCTAGGGCTGTCCTCCCAGGAAATTCCTTCAGAACCTATGCCCTTGGCCTGGGAAGTGAACCCAATGGTCCAAAACCTCCAATCTGGATTCTAGGAGCAAGCATCCCTGGTCTCTGCCCATAAGTTGGCTCAGCTCTCCTTGTCCTTTAAGCACTGTGCAAATTTTATCCATTAGTAATCCAAACCTCCCCACTGTGCCCTCTTCTATTCTAAATTGATAAATTAAGGATCCACGAGGAGCAGAACGTTTCTTCAGTCTATCAGATCAGCACCCCTGCCAAGACCAAGCGGGCTGACCCATCCTACGGCACTTCCTAAGGACCACTCCCCAGAAATCGCAGCCAGGCCTGCAAACTTGCTGTCTGTGTCAGGAGATAGAAGACACCTGGGCCCAATCCCATGGTTGTCATGACAGCCAAGTCTAAAATAGACTTCCAGACACGAGAGCTGTTTGGCTGACTCTGACCTACATGTAAGCATAAATATTATTCGTGTTGGAAAGGAAGCAACCTTCTATTTTATTCAGAGAGATATTTAGAAATGCTGGCTGTGGATTTGCTCCACGGGGATTTTAGAAAGTTTGAAAAGGCTCCTAAATTGTGAAGATGATAAGAGCCCGTGCCATTTCTAATACTGTCCCTGTACACGATGACAATAAACGTTCCTCTTTGCCATCTGGTTGCATGTTATGGATTCAGGCTGCATATAGAGAAGGCCGGTGCTCATCAGCTCTGCAGTGCAAAGTGAACACTCCCTATTCATAGTCACCTACCTTCTGCCACCTCTCTCCATTCACAAGAAAACAAGGAAGTGGAAAAGCTGAGGTGGGGGAGGTATTTGGAGCAAGAAATGGTTAAGCCTCAGGAAGAGCTTTTTATCTCTCTGGAAATAGTCTGCAATCAAGACATCCCCAAATCCTTTCTCTCTCTTCATCTTGCCCCAATTCTTAATGTTGTTTTCTTTGCTCTATCCATCAGAGTTCTGTAGTCAGCTATCTGGGTTTTTTTCCAAGCAATAATCCTGGCATGGTCTGTTGACTACTGTACTGTTAAGAAACTCGGGGTCTCAACCTAAGGTGTCCAGTGGGGCAGCCACGAGCCACTTGTGGCTGCTGAGACTAGTGATGTGGCTGGAGTAAAAGACATGCTGTACATGTATTTAAGACACACCAGATTTTGAAGATTTCATAGGAAAAATAATTGAAAATGTTGCATTCATAATTTTTATATTGATTATACGTGGAAATGAAAATATTTTGGATACATTTATCTAAATAAAATATGTTATTTAAATTAATTTCACCTGCTTCTTTTTACCTTTGTCATGTGTTTACTGCTTAGAGTTGTCAGGGTTCTCCAAAGAAACAGAACAAACAAATAGAATGTGTGTGTGTGTGTATATATATATAGAGAGAGAGAGGATGAGAGAGAGAAACAAATAGAACATATATGTATATACATAGACATATATATGAGATAGAAAGAGAGATATTATAGGAATTGGCTCATGAAATTATGGAAGCTGAGAAGTCCCACAACCTACCATCTGCCAGCTGGAGACCCAGGAGAGCCAGTGATATATTTTAGTCCAAAGGCCTGAGAACCAGGGGAACTAATGTGTAAATCCAAGTCTGAAGGCAGCAGATGAGATGAGATGTCCCAGCTCTAGGGGAAGGCAGAAAAAAAACAAAAGCAAATTCCTCCTTTCTCTGCCTTTTGTTCTATTCAGGACCTCTGTGGATTGAATGGCACCCCCCCTCCACCACCAACACACACACACACACACACACACACACACACACACACACAGGAGAAGGCAATCTGCTTTACTAAATCCACCAAAGCAAGCGCCAGTCTCTTCTAGAAACAGCCCCCCACAAACACACCGAGGAATAACACTTAATCTGGGCACCCCATGGCCCGTCAAGCTGACACATAAAATTTACCATCACCATCCTTCGTTTTGCTTCCTTAATGCGATAACAAAAATTTTCTGATTACATATGTGGTTTCCATTACGGACAGATGGATGGAGAGATGATGGGAAGACCCACAGACGGCAGCTGATGATCAGGGAAGAAGAGGAGGTGAGGAGACGGAGGGAGAGGAGGAGAAGGAGATTCAAATCTGCCTCAACGTTGCCTTCTCGGAGAGACCCCCTCCATTCATATGCTGTCGTATCACCATTTTTAATTTTCTTTATTTATCTGGCACTTACTCTTCTGAGATTTTCTTATCTGATCGCTGTCTTCCCTCTCCAGGATGTGATCGTAGGCTGCAGACCTTGTCTGACTTGGTCATTGCTTCATACTCAGCACTAACGAGATGTTCCATAAATCCCTTCCAGATGAATGAATAACTAAAGGAATGAATTTTGAGCCTCCAGTCATGCTGATTTTTCTCTCAGGCCACATACTTCTGGTCTTCTGTTTGTGAGGTGACTCATAAGTCACAAATGCAGAAGTCTCCTTCCAAACACAACTGCAGCAATAATTTCTGTATTGCTTCCTAGCACTCTATCTCATCTGTGATCCCACAGAATCCTGAGCTGAACATTTGTCACTGTACTTCGAGGTGGCTTTGCCTTCTTGTTTCTTCTCCACTATGAATTCTTGCAGGGCAGGAGCCCTGAATCCCTGTATCTCTGAATTCCATCGCTCATCAGGAAACCTGGCACCCTAACAAGGGAGAGGGGCATGATCTTGATCAGGGTCAGGTGACTTGGGCTTGAATTTCTTACTTAGCTAACAGAGGGACTTTGAAGGTGATTCATTACATCCTGATTCTTTGTGTCCTCACCTAAGACAAAAGGTAACATACAAGCTTCACAGTGTAGTTTTCTTTAGGAGACATTTTCATTTTCATAAGCATGTATGTATTCTTTTATTTCTGCACAAATGGAAACATTCTGTGCACATTAGCTTGCACACTGCTTCTTTCACATAACAATTTCTTGTAATTTAATTTATTTTTTAAAAGATTTAGTCATTTATTTTAGAGAGACAGAGCAGAAGCAGGGCAAGGGGCAGAGGGAGAAGGAGTAGATCTTCAAGCAGACTTCCCACTGAGCACAGACTCCAACAACCTCATCCCCGCTCCCGTGCAGGATCCTAGGATCCTGAGATCATGACCTGAGCCAAAACCAGTAGTTGGACACTTAACTGACTGCACCACTCAAGAGCCCCTCCTGTAATCTAATTTAAAGATCCTTCCATATCTATATCATTCTCTTTGACAATTACACGTTATTTGATATTATGGATTATTGTAATTACTAACAGGTTTCCTATTGACAGGCTTTTAAATTATTTTCATTCTCCTATAATTCCAAAGTAAAGATTCTGCAACTAATAGCCTTGAATGTGTATGAGGCCTGTAGCCAATCTATCAGAAAAATAAAATTCTAGAAGTAGAATAATCAAGTCAAAAGGTATATGTACTTTTCAATTTGTTATATGATGACAAATTATTCTTCATAGAGTTGTACTGTTTAAATCCTGGCCAACAACCATTTACGTTGCTGCACGCACTCACCAACATAATATGATACTGAATATTGTGTTTGATCCTTGCCAGTCTGAGAGGTCAAAAATATGAGGCTACAGTTTCTACTTGAATTTCTCTTGTCATGAATAAAGTTTAATATGTTTCTCTGTGCTTACCAGCCATTCACATGTATTTTTTCTATGAATTATCCCATCATAACATTTTCCCCCTAAACTACTACATTGTTGATTTTTCTTATCAATATATAGAAACTCTCTATATACTTTATATAGAAATTCTAAATAAATAGAAAGCCTATATATTTAGGACACCCTGTCTATGAGGTCTATGCAAATATTTTTCATGGTTTTTTGTTTGTTTGTTTGTTTGTTGATAGAGTAAAATGTATGTCTTATGGATTTTTTTTTTTTTTACTTGTAAAGGACTTTCCACTCCAAGACTTATTTTTAATTCTCTTATTTTCTTCTAGTGTAGAGTTTCACTTTTTACGTCTAAACCTTGGATCCATCCAAAATTTATTTTACTGTAAGTTGTGAAAGAACGATCGGCATTACTTTTTCCAGATGGTTACCCAGTTGTCCCTACACTATTTATGGGATAATTCTTTGTGTTCTGCAATCATAATTTTCAAGTTTATTATAGCCTTAGTTTTCTAGTTAAATGGATTCAACTATGTCTGTCATTCCTTTTGTTATATTTTCCCCGCCCCTCCACTCTTCTCAGAATTGTTTTCAGAGTAGAAATTAATGTCAATTAGTCTAGTATGGGTTAGGGACTCAATAAATTTTATCTCTATTGTTGCTGAAAGCCTTGTTGAATTACTTCATCTATTTCACTATCTAAGTTCTATGTACTGAATAGTTAAAGAACTATTATAATAACTCCAAAGAATAATTTTCACAGCATTTATTGGACATCCACTTAATGATACAAACTTTAGAGGATTTACCTAAGCAACTGTCTATGCTGGGCATATGAAAGATCCCAAAACGAATTAGAGATGCTCCATGTGAGAACCTCACAAGGCAATTCCATTAGCAGCTAAATTCACGGACAGGTAAAGCGGCAGAGCTTTAAGGGAATTCGAAGGAGAGTACTGTGTAAGGAAATGGAGAGGTGATTTATTCTTCCTGTAAGGACTGGAGTGGGACAGATGTAGGCAGTGTCCTTCTGTTTGGACTTGAAAGGTGAAGAGGGTTGTAATTGAAGGAACATTCCAAGTAGAGTCAACACCTGAGCCACAGCATGGACTTGTGAGACTGCTAAGCATGGACGGAATGGAAAGTGATAAAGACCAGTTAAACCATCCACCTCTCCGCCTATACTGTTAGCAACGCCTTTTGTGCCCGGGTGACCATTTCATAGAAGGCTGTTTCTGCAGGGCTGTGCCAGCAGTACCTCTGACCTGGCTCCTTGGACTTGGCTGCCCTTTGAGCCCCCAAAGAATTCTGGGCCAACTGAGGCTCTCCAGAAGCACAGAATTATATTCTTTTGTACCACTGTGAGTCCCTTAACCTTCTTTAGCCCCGATTTTCTCATGTGTTTAATAGTGTGGCTGTGAACGGGCCACACAAAGCATTGATCGAGATGCCAGACTCACAGCTACTTGTGAGAATGAGTAAGAGCTTCACCCAATTGTACTTGACACGCACTTTGAATGCCTTGATTTGTTACCCATGTGGAGGAGGGGTCTGTTGCTCATGGAAAGTTAAGGATTAGAAATGAAGAATTTGAAAATCAATGGCATGTAGGTGATGTTTGAAGATACAGATAAGATCTCACGGGAAAACAATTCGAAGAATGAAAGATGAAGTCTCACAACACAGTTTTGAAGAATAGGTCTGTGCCTTATAAAGCAAGATGAAGAAAATGAAAATCCCTAATAATTTCATCATCCAGAAAAAATCCCTTTTAATAATTTGATCTATTTCTGATCTTTTTTCTATGCACATTACAACTATTTTCAAACAAAGTGTGGATCATAGTCTATGTGCATTTTTTAAAATACGGAATTCTGTGTGAAAATTTCCATTTACTCAACAAACATTCATTGAGTACTTTTTTGAGTGTTGGGCAACATGATGAACTAGTCAGAAAATGTCAGGGCACCTGGGTGGCCCAGTTGGTTAAGAGTTAAGTGTCTGCCTTCAGCTCATGTCATGATCCCCGGTGCTAGAATTGAGCCCCACATTCAGCTCCCTGCTCAGCCGGGAACCTACCTGTCCTCTCCACCCTGCTCCTGCTCTCTCTCTTACTATCACTCTCTTGTGCATACCACTGTTCTCTGTCTCAAACGAAAAAGTAAAATCTTTTAAAAAAAGAAAAAGGGGGATGCCTTGGTGGCTCAGTGGGTTAAGCCGCTGCCTTCGGCTCAGGTCATGATCCCAGCATCCTGGGATCGAGTCCTGCATCGGGCTTCTTGCTCAGTGGGGAGCCTGCTTCTCTCTCTGCCTCTGCCTGCCACTTTGCCTGTTTGTGCTTTCTCTCTCTGAAAAATAAATAAATAAAATCTTTAAAAAAAAATAGAAAAGAAAAAGAAAGTGTTTATGCCCTCATAGGGTCCGTATTATGGTAGGGAAGAAAGGCAATAAGGAGAAAAATAAGAATAGATATGATAGTCAGAGGGACAAATGTTGTGAAATAGAAGAAAGCAGACTGTGGGGATGGGAACTATTGAAATGGGTGTGGGCTCTTCTGTAGAGGGTGCTCTGAGGAAGAGATGGTATTTCAGTGGACCCCCAAAAGAAAAATAAACACAAGTAAATTAAAATGTGGTATTCGTTTTCTGGATTTTGTGTTATTTGTGGTGTATTTCAGCTTTTAAGCTGCTTAATTTGTTTTTTCATTCCAAATAAACATTTGTCTTTGTCTTAAAAAAAAAAAAAGGGTAATTTATCTGATCTTGAAGACAACCAAAGAGACAGACCAACAAACAATTCTATAGATCTATGGTAGGTGAGAAAACAGAGTGTCACAGAAGCTGAGCTGAGATGAAGAATATCTAATTTAGTGGAGCGGGGAAAATAGATTAGATCATGTCTAAATCAAGCCTTGCCTAAGTACGTAGCACAGGTGAGGAAGGGTTTTGGAGGCAGAGTAAACCTGAGCACAGGAGCATGTGTGAGTGTGTACTGGTGTTAGGGTGCTCAGGGAAGTGAGGATAGTATCTGCTAGCTCCAGCATCTAGATGGGTGAGTAGAGAGGAGGGAGATAGAGACATAGGGAAAGGACATTATCCTCAAAAGAGCTAATTCTCATAATCATTTGCAGTATTTATAAAAAGGAATGTGGAAGATAAGTGGTGTTCTAGAACGGACTTGTGCTAAAGGGCACTGCATGTTATCCTATGATTAGTTCTTTGTAATGCTTTTTGCTCATAATGGTCTCATAGGCAAACACACACTTTAAATTAGAATTTTCTTCTTTACAAGCAAATCTCTTAAGGTCTTCCCTCTGTCCACAGAGTTTGCTTCATTTTTATTAATGGATTGATTTTCTTAAATAAATGTTCATCTTCTATCAAGTGCTTCAACTGCTGTTCAAATCTGCATTTCAACAAAACTTTCTCATCTATTGAAATAAATTTTATTATCTAAAGAGATAATAATCTATTAACAGAAAATACATAGGACTCTTGAAATCAATTCTGAGCTGTATCCTAGTTATAGGATTTAGTGGGGAGGTAACTTCAGACAGTCATTTGAAACCCATGAGTCTAAAATCCTCATGTGTAAAATATAGGTAAGAATCAATCCCAATTTTACAGAGTTGTAGGCAGTCTAGACAAGATGGTGAATGTGAAAAACGCTTTGTAGACTGTGAAATGTTTCCTTTAATTTTGGAACCTCATCTCTCATGGCTTGAAAAGAAAAATCTACATGCTGTTTGTGTAAATGTCTTTGTTAAATTAATTCTTTTGAGCTTTACTCATTTATAATTTTTTGTAAGACTAAATTATGAGACCTCCTAGTCTCTATCATGGCAGCTCCTGATAGCGCTATGTCCTTAACCTTCCTGTTTTCAAAGCTACCAAGGATGAACTCTACTACGTCCACTTTAGGGTAGGGTTCTTATTTAAGGAAACTTTCGCTAGTTAATCTTGTTGCAGCAATTAAAGTGAAATGGACAGACTGCCCCTTTTCAATAGTAGCATGAGGTTTCTACAACACATTGTAAAGATGGGCGATAATCTCCTGAGTCTTTTTCTCTATCTCTTCTAGACCAGATGACATATAACAAAAATATGCCTAGTTACAACCATCTTCTTTACAATAACTATAATTATCATTGGACACTTTCTGTCTGAAAAGCAGTGTATTTTGTGTTTTGTGGATGTTACCACATTTTTACCCCCAGAACAATTTTATATATTAGCTATTATTATTAGATCCACATATTGGATCATTTTGCCCTACTACAAGACCAGACCCATGGAGAAGGATTAGCAATGCTGTTAATAATGTTTGAAAAATCATGTACATAGAGTTGTATAGTTTAAAGCACAGGGTCTTTGAAGTAAAAGCTAAACAAATAGTTTGAACTTGGGCAAATGTATTTAACCTCTGTGAGTCTACTTTCCTCATTGGTAAAATGAAGATAATGTCTGATAGCGTATACATCCTTTCTTCTTTGAAAACTCTATAATTCTGTGTTTCCTTGGGCTATGTTGAATTTTTAATACCCAGAAAAATCAAGAGCAGCAGCAACTAGTTTTTAGATAGTCAGATACCACTGTTATCTTTTATTTTTAAGAGTAAATAATATGTGGAACAGGTAGAACATTTCTGCTACAGCAAATGACAGGGCTGGTTTTTTGTTTGTTTTCTTCTTTTGTTTTGTTTCCCCAGGTGTGGCAGAGATCTTGAACTTCACTGCAGAATTATTTAATATTATGCCTGGAGGGGAATTAAAATTAGAAGTATTGATCAGAGAAACACTGCATACAATAACAAATAAATCCCCAATTTCAGCAACTTAAAATAGAACTTTATTTCTCTTTCAAATTAAATTATAGTTGAATATGGTTTTGGTTTGAGGACAACTTTCTCCTGGGGGATGATTCAAGAATCCAAGATCCTTCTGTTTTAAAAGTACCTGAGCACCAAGTCATTTTCAGTACATTCTTTGTGGAAGGGTGAATGGGAGCATAAGAGCTACTCCCATTTCTTCAAACCTGTGGCCCAGAAATAGCACACACAGCTTCCCTTCCATTTCATTAGCTAAAACTCTCACAGAGCTGTTTGGCTGAAAAAGAGGCTGGGAAATATAAAGGAAAACCCGGATATTGTATTGTGAATAGTAAGCAATGTCTGTTCCCAACCACTCTCGAACAGCACATCAGTGATGCACATTCTTTCCTACACAGAGACTCACAAGCTTTCAGACTCTCCAGATCCAGTGATCTCTCTGGCAAGTCCAGAGGTGGCCTCCCTCTCAGAGTGACCTGATGACTTGTGAACTCAGAAGAACAGGCCTCTGTCCTCCAAACACACATCCACCACACCCAAGGATAGCAGATCCAGTACAACCAGTGAAATTCCCACTTAGAAAGACAAGAGGAACACGGGCCCTCACAGGTCCATAGCCAAGAGGAAATCCTGCTAGGCAGGTAAAGGTGTCTTCGCTCTAGCCCAGAAAGAAGTTCTTTGGCATTAGACCTGGGTATGTTTCCTGGAAGAATTTCTTTTCTCTGTTGTTTCTCCACAATCCTGAACCTGGCTTGGAGGAAGTGGTTCATTGTCCATTATCCAGGGGTGCATAATGAGTCATATGGGTGTTGGAGGCTTAAGAACTTTTGTAAATTTGGGAACCCAAGACTTGTTTTATAATCACAGGACTTTTCGGTTTGCCTGTTTGTTTTCTATTTTGTTTTTAACACCCAGGATAATTGTTTCTTTGACAGTATGATTTCCTCAAAATTTTCTATTATGGGTTGAATTGTATCGCCCAAAATTCATGTCTTGGAGTTCTAATTACCAATATCTCAGAATGTGACTTTATTTAGAGACAAGGTCTTTACAAATTAAATTAAAGTCATTAGGGAGGGCCTTAATCCAATAGAGACAGTGTCCTTATATAAAAGGGAGATTTGTGGCAGACGCCATGTGAGAATGAAGATGGCCACCAACAAGCTAAGAGGAAAGACCTATGGTGGATCCTTCCATCACCTCCCTCAGAAGGAACCAACCCTGCTGACATATATTTTTGACTTCTTGCCTCCAGAATTGTGAAAATAAATTTCTGCTACTGAAGCATCCTCTTGGTAGTACTTTGTTATGGCAAACCTAGCAAATGGATATAGGTTCCTAAAAAGATTCTGACCTATGTTCTACAAGTCAGTTCCATATATAAGACTTACAGGTTTTTTTCCCCCCCAGACATAATAATCAATTTTCCTTATTTTTCTGTTTCCTAATCTTCATGCCTATACCTGTCAACTTAATGTTTGATGCCATGGAGCTGCCTGAAACAACAGACTTGAGTAGAAAGATTTTATTTATTCTTAATCTGATCTTTGTCATATGGCTGACTCCCTTTGTTTAGCTGGGTAGACTTAATAGTTTATTTTCTGCCAAAAGATTTTCTTAGAATTCTCTCTCACCGTTTGTGTCCAGATGTCATTCCCTTTTCAACTTAGCAAGAGCCCACATTTCTGAAATCGAGTTTCTTATGTGGTTGTTTACAAACCAGTCAGTCCTCTTCTGCGCTCATCTCTTTTTTTTGTTTGTTTTAAGATTTTATTTGCTTATGTGGCAGAGAGAGAGATCACAAGTAGGCAGACAGAGAGAGAGAGAGGGAAGCAGGCTCTCCGCTGAACAGAGAGCCTGATGTGGGACTCGATTCCAGGACCCCAAGACCATGACCCCAGCCAACGGCAGAGACCCAACCCACTGAGCCACCCAGGTGCCCCGAGCTCATTTCTTTCTTGTAAGACCTTCCTACAAAGTAATGATTAAAACATTCTGACACTAGGATTCTTTTAAACTGCTTTCCTTAGAGATCCCTGTCAATAGAAATGTGGTGTGTTTCTGAGCAACGGTTTGATCACGTGAGTAGAATAGTATTCCAGGCAGAAATGGCTTTCTTTGTCATTGCTCTTAACAGCTAAGTCAATGCCACCTATTTTAAGTATTTTATTTCCAGTAACAACTTGCATATTAGTTATGGTAGTAGTAACAGCTATGACAAACTAACCCCCAAAGCTCAGCGGCACAGCATAATAAAAGTTTTTTGGTTTTTGTTTTTTATTTTTTCTCACATAGAAGATGCATACAAATGTTCTTAACAGGTACAGTTTTTGGTTTTTTCATGTTGCAACTCAGAGACCCAGGCCCCTCTCAGGCTCAGGCTCCATGAATTCTTGAGATCTCATTGCCCCTGCAACTTGCTGGCAGAAGGGAAAACACAGAGTGGGAAGAAGGTAGAGATACTTCTCTAAAGCCTTGACACAATGACACATATCCCTTCTGCTTCCATTTCACTATCTCAAAGTCAACCAAATGGCCGTTCCTTGAAATGTAGTCTAGCTGTATCCCCAGAAAGAAAAGGAGGCACAGATTTGGGTCAGCAAGTGTATTCTATGTTATTAGATATATGTTATAGATGCCTATTTTATAAATGATAAAAATGGAGTGTTCAAAGGTGACTTGACTTGCCCAATATCATATAGCTTATATATGATAAAACTGAAACTTGAATCCATGTATATCTGACTCCTAAAACAAACCAGAGGAGGCAAGTAGCATGCTTAATACTTTGAAAACAAGTCCATAAGGCTTATATATAATATCTTAAAATTGTAACACCCTACTTTAAATTGATAACAACTTAACTTTGATAGCATTCCTAAACTTTATACTTTCCCTATTCCGAATTTGTCAGATTTAGTAAATAAAAATACAAGAAAATTTATTAAATTTGGGGGCACCTGGGTGGCTCAGTGGGTTAAGCCTAAGCTCAGGTCATGATCCCAGGGTCTTGGGATCGAGCCCCGCATTGGGCTTTCTGCTCAACAGGGAGCCTGCTTCCCCCAGCTCCCTGCCTGCCTCTCTGTCTACTTGTGATCTCTCTCTGTGTCAGATAAAGAAATAAAATCTAAAAAAGAAAGGAAGAAAGAAAGAAAGAAAGAAAGAATCTATCGAATTTTAATTTCAGAGAAACAAAACAAAAAAAAATTAGTATAAGTATGTCCCATGAAATATTTTACTTAGAAATCCTGCACAGGGGCGCCTGAGTGGCTCAGTGGGTTAAAGCCTCTGCCTTCGGCTCAGGTCATGATCCCAGGTCCTGGGATCGAGCCCCACATCGGGCTCTCTGCTCAGCCGGGAGCCTGCTTCCTCCTCTCTCTCTGCCTGCCTCTCTGCCTATGTGATCTGTCTGTCAAATAAATAAATAAAATCTTTTAAAAAAAAAAAGAAATCCTGCACAAAAAAAAAAAATGTTATAAGAATTACAAAAGGCAAGGAATTACAAATGCAAAGATGTGCTAAATATGTTTTAGAATTTTTAAATATTCTGTGCAATAAGAAAATGTAACACTTGAAAATTGCAAGAACACTCTCTTTGACTCAATCCAAATAGGAATTGCCAGTGAATTAAAAATGCTCTTCATGTGAACTCCTTGTCACTGAAAAATGAAAAATATAAGTGAGTTGTCTTGGGAGAACTTTCCAGGGATGCCCAGGATTCACATTTTGTTTCTGGAAGATGTTTGGATGTAAAGACGTCCTATGTAAGATCAGATATCTGATCGGTGTTGTATGGAAAATTGCAAACAGACAACTGTTCTAAGATACACTCTGACATTAAAAATAAGTTGTTTGTACTATCCACAACATAAATCAAATGTTTACATTTCTTTGAAACATGTAACATAACCGAGTGTACTTAATGGCTCTTTTTGCTCATAGTCTTTCCCTAAATTATCTGTTACCATTTCTGGTCCAGGTGCCATTAACTGTTCCAACCCCTGTGTATATTACTCTTTAATACACAGGGCAGTCTGGCAGGTACGATTTGCCACACTTTCTAGATTAGATGTTCCAAGGACTTATTTCTCACCAGATGGGAAGCTTGTAAGGCCTTCCTCGAGATTTCCCGAGTCCGAATCTGCCCCTTTCCATCAACATAATTAAATGACTGTCCTACTCGCCCATCTTCCCTTTCCATAGTCCACCTTAGACGCACATCAACAAAAGTAGCAACTGGATATTACATGATTTGGGTACAAGGGCTTTATAAAGATAAGAACAATGTCAGGCTTAAACACCAGCCCCAGAAGGCTTTGTATTCAGTGAATACACAGTAGACTTGCCAGAAGGTAAAACCTCACTCTTGAGCCCCAGGATCCCCAAAATAAGCCATTTGGATCTGATACTCATTTGTAAGTAAAAGATGGGTGTTAAGGACTTTGTTTGTGTTCTTTTTTTGCTTTGTTTTTTAATTCAAGTAAGTTAGAATGGCCAAGAATATACTGTCAAATCCCCAGCAGATGCAACCTTAGGCAGTGGCATAAACAGGCCTTCCTCTTTCCATTAGAGCTGATTAAGCAATGATTCCCAGTCACTAAAAAGTATTCCATTAAGCTCTAAAATTCTCTAATAATTTACTGGGGATGTTTTTCAATACTTGGAAAATCCACATGAGTTTTCCATCTGAGCACTACTAGAATGATTCATCCTTTTATTTTAGCAACGGTTCAGAAACAGACGGAAAGAAGGTGGATGTCAAGGGGCTCTTAGAGGTGGGAGTGTGGAAAGGACCAGAAAACATGCCAGAATTATCTTTTATTGCTGAAGAGTGAACTTTTGATCAGAAAATATATATTAAGGTTAATCTTGGGGGGAAAAAAAGAGGATGCTGCACTTTTGGTTTGAAAATAGTCTATTCAGGGAAGAGCTGATATAATGGTATTTGAGTTAGCTTATCAATGATTCTAATACAGAGTGTACTGAGCCTGGTCTTTTAATCAACTTCAGAAAAAAATTAACAAAACCTATGGTTCTCAACTCTGCCCTGCTCGGATACACACTGTTTTATCAAATGAGGCTGTACAAGTAGGTTTTTATGAGAAGTTTATTTTTAACAAAATGGAAAACTGTTTAATTTAGACACATTTTAAGAAGCACCTCAGACTTCCTTAGGCATAATGAGATAATCGATCTCTCATTGGAAAAGTTGTTTCCAACAGGTATCTCCGTTAACCCCTAGCACCCGTATTTTAAATTTTGTCTCCCTTGCCTGAGTTTTTCCTCATGTTGTGGGCTGGATGTCTATGGCAAAAATTAAAGTACATGACTCTGAATTATCCAAAATGTCTCCCACACATTATCAGCAGGAGGCTAAATTTGTTCAATGAAAGAATTTTGGGCAAAAATCAGAAACGATTATTTAGCTGTTACTATTTTGAAAACTATGGCCACTTGGATTGATTCTTTTGCCAAGTCCTCAGATAGAAATGTTCTTTCATGATTTTACTTGTTAGCAACCTGGTTCAGGATTAGCAGAGTAACCTCTTCCAAATGGTTCAGAGCTCTTAAGACTTTTTTGTAGACTCTGAAGGACAGCAAGAAAATGCCATGTTTTAGAATCGGGTGGACATGAGTGGGAATTTCGGTGTGACCCCCACATGGCCAAGCAGTGTTGGGAAAATTTACCTCTATTGCAACCCTTGGTGACAAAGGAATGCTGTGGTGAAGAGGAAGGTTAGCGTATGCAAAAAACCAGGGAACTGTCTAACCCAGAGGAAACTCTCAGTAAATGTCTCAGAGGAAAATGTTACATGGTATTTTATGTATTACTTCTGCTCACCACTAATTTGTATGACCATTGGTATGTGAGGTCAGAGAACACTAGAAAAATACAGCTAAGATATTAGATGGAAGGGCACCTGGGTGTCTCAGTGGTTTAAGCATCTGCCTTTGGCTTGGATTGTGACCCCAGAGTCCTGGGGATCTAGTCCCCTGTTGGGATCCCTGCTCAGAAAAGAATCTGCTTGTCCCTCTCCGCTCCCTGCCCCCACTCTCTCTCACTCTCTCTCAAATAAATAAATAAAATCTTTTTTTAAAAAGATATTAAAATGGACTCATGAATAAAGATAAAAGAAATCAAGGCAGTAAAATGTAAATAAAAGATTTTCATTTCTGACATAACAAAAAAATTCACTGAAAAAAAATCCCTCTTAATTCAAACACTTATAGTTAAGGATACAAGTTTTAAAGTATCTTTTTAATAAGTAGCTGTATTTGTGAAAAAATTAAGAAAAATTCCAAAAGAACAAAAGTAAACAGAGATATAGAATAGAGAGATAGAGGTTAAAGTACTATTTTTTTTGTTTATTGGTTGGTTTTTTGCAGAATCCAAGGCTTCTGAAGGAGCAACGGCTGACCTAATCAAGATACTAAGAGGAGTTACAACTACTCCAGGGGAAAGGAAAGAGCTCACAGGATGGGTAAAAATGGGAAGCCAGAGCTGGGACCCACTATCAGAGGTCAGTACTCTCACTGGCTGAAACTCAGCAGAAATGATGATCTAGATAACACCCAACCACCAGTACAGATGGACAAATAGGGAACTTCTCTGTCTTGATGTTGTCATCAAAGGAGAAATGGTCCGCTCTAAGGATTCATAACCATGGAAAATATTATGGTATGTGGAGGAAGGAAGGTGACCAGAGGCAAACGTTCTAAAGTCTGTATTTAGGAGAATGGTCAAGAGAGTAATTAACTATGTATCTTGTAATATCAGCACATACATTACTATTTCAGTAGTAACCACTAGACTAACACAAATAGTGGTTATAACTTCAAAACTAACAGACAAGTACAAATAGAACTTTTTAAGTCTTCAATCACTTAAGAGAAATATAATCAGAAAAATGATAGAAAGGGCAGAAAACAAAATATAGGATAACAGATGTAAACTCAATTATATAAATAATCACCAGATAAAAATTCACTGAAATTGCACTTGCAAAGGAGAGGTCATATGGCTGGATTGTTAAAAAAAAAAAAAAAAGAAAGAAAGAAAGAAAAATAATCAAATAAATGGAACAAAATAACTGATACTGTGTAATAAAAAGGAAAACAAGGGAGATGAAAATAGGAATGTCTGGTCTATAACCTCCATATCATTAGCCTACTGATCAATAATGAAAAGATACTGAGAAATCCCAGTTTGGAAATTGCACAACTTCAAAATCATCTACAGGTCAAAAAAGAAATCACACGGAAAATTAGAAAGTAGTTGAGGCGAATGAAGAAAATCCAATTACCAAAATTTATGGGATAGAGTTAAAGAAACACCTTGGTGGGGGTGTACATTGTGATATGCTTGCATTAGAAAAAGTAACAAGTTAGTTGACTAAGTTTCCATCTAAAAAATAAAGAGAAGGGCAAGTGAGATTAGCCCCACACCTGGCTCCATGCTGGGCATAGAGCCTACTTAAAATTCTCTCTCTCAAAAAAAAAAAAAAAAAAATCACTCTCTATCCTCTTCTTCTGCCCCTGCCATTGCTCATGCTCTCTCTCTCTCTCTCTCTCTAAAAAAAAAAAAAAAGAATAAATAAATGATAAAAGTAAAGGGAAAAAAGAGTAAATTTAGTCCAAAAAACCCAGAAGAATATAAATAATAAATTCAAGAGCAGAAATAAATGAAATGGAAAAAAAATGGAGTCAAGCAGAGAGAGTCAATTATCATATGATTTCTCTTATTTGTGGAATATAAGGAATAAGATGGAGGACATGGGGAGATGGAGAGGAGAAGGGAGTTGGGGGAAATTTGGGGGTGGGGGAGATGAACCATGAGAGACTGTGGACTCTGAGGAACTAACTGAGGGTTTTAGAGGGGATGGGGGTGGGGGATGGAAGGTTGGGTGAGCCTGGTGGTGGGTATTATGGAGGACACATATTGCATGCATTGTGTGCCACATAAACAATGAATTCTGGGTCACTGAAAATAAATTTTAAAAATTAAATAAAAATTTTAAAAAATAATGGAGAAAACCAATGTCACAAACCTGATTCTCAGAAGACACCAGTCAAGTTGATACAGTGTGTCAGATAAGACACAAAATGAGGCAGAAGACCCACCTTACTGATTTCAAGAAGGGGAGAGAACACAGTGTATACTTTGTTCTGAGAGAGCAAATGGATCAATGGAACAAGACAGAAAGCTCAGAAATGTACCCTCACATACAATGAATAATTGATACAGGACCGAATTGGTGTTACAAAGCCAGTGAGAAAAGTTGAAATTGCTCCTCAATGATTTTGAGACTGTGAAATAGACAGTGTCAGAGTATCATCCACATCCCCTAAGGAGCGACCATTATCTGATGACTGGCTGCGTAGGGACGTTCACAAGCAATGGAAACTCATTTTTCCTTCCGGATGACGATTCAGAAAAGAGTAGAAACAATACTCCCTTGCCCAATGGCTAACACGATCTGTATATAAATGTCCTGGCTCCCTCACCACTCAAGTGAGTCAGTGGAGGAACCTGAGATTCCATTTTGGCACTGATGCCCACAGTTCCCCAGTCAGATTGGTCTCCAATTCCTCACAGTGAAAACTAGTTTGATTGTGTATGTCTTGCCATTGGCTGCCTTCCCCTCCTAGTTTTTTCCCTGATAACTTTTTAGATTCACTTCTTAAATCAACTACTTATTCTCCAATCATTTTTCTTTTGTGGTCTTCGGAGTAGGCAACGAAGATTGTCATTATGTGTTTAAAAATGAAAGAACGACAGGAGGGAGGGTGGAATGTGGGGAGAAGTAGGCAGAGAATGGCAGAATGATTTTTAAGAAATAGTCTGTCTGTCTTGGGGTGCCTGGGTGGCTCAGTGGGTTAAAGCCTCTGCCTTCAGCTCAGGTCATGATCTCAGAGCCCTGGGATCGAACCCCACATCGGGCTCTCTGCTAAGTGGGGAGCCTGCGCTCCCCTCTCTCTCTCTCTCTGCCTGCCTCTCTGCCTACTTGTGATCTCTGTCTGTCAAATAAATAAATAAAATCTTAAAAAAAAAAAAAGAAATAGTCTGTCTGCTATCTGTGAGAGACCAGTTCCAGCCAGCAGCAAGGAGAGGAATATAAAGAAGAAACTGAAGGCGTTCATCAAGTGATTTTAAGAGAAGTCCCTAGAAGCTGACACACAGCTCTGATTCTTATTGTTGGCCAAAACTTATACCAAAGTGCAAGGAAACTGGGAAATGTACTCATTCTGTTCAGTTAGCTTAAAAAAAATTAAGGAAACCTAGATTATGCTGTGATGATATCTGGGCTCACTGAGCAGTATCCATTTCACTAATAAAAAGACTATAACAATAAGTAAAATTGGGAAAAGACCTGACCGCATAGTGGAAGTGATATTCTCAGCTTTCCTAGAACTAATTCAACAAAGCCTGCACAAAGCTGACAGCTCAGGAAAAGCAAGTATAGAAGTGACCCCTAGAAAAACTAGAAAGAGACATTGCTTTTAAAAATTGCCACCACTACATGGCATTTAGGATAAGAAAGGGTGAGCCACGAGCATCTAACGAGTGCTTTTCATTAGAAGCATATACACTATGGAGTATTATGCCTCCATCAGAAAGGACGAATATCCAACTTTTGTAGCAACATGGACGGGACTGGAAGAGATTATGCTGAGTGAAATCAGTCAAGCAGAGAGAGTCAATTATCATATGGTTTCACTCATTTGTGGAGCATAACCAATAGCATGGAGGACAAGGGGCGTTAGAGAGTAGTAGGGAATTTGGGTAAATTGGAAGGGGAGGTGAACCATGAGGGACTATGGACTCTGAAAAACAGTCTGAGGGGTTTGAAGTGGCGGGGGGGTGGGTGGTTGGGGTACCAGGTGGTGGGTATTATAGAGGGCACAGCTTGCATGGAGCACTGGGTGTGGTGAAAAAATAATGAATACTGTTTTTCTGAAAATAAATAAATTGGGGAAAAAAAAAGAAAAAAAAAAAAAAAGAAAAAAAAAAAAAAAAAAAGATGACATGGGAATGTTCAACCTACGCAGAAACACTTTACTGACATAAACATTTACACATGAAAAAAAAAAAAAAAAAAGAAGCATATCATCTGTATTTAAAAAAACAAAACGTTGTACATTTAAAAAGAAGGAAAACTCCATCAATATTGTCACATGCTGGAACAGCTCAAGTAAGAAAAATTCCCCAAACTTTGGATTTCATAAAGAGGACACAGATTAACAAGACCTGATGCCTATTTGCAGAGAGTGGAAGAGTGGAAGGCAGGGAGCTATGATTAGATCACTGTGGTCATTGCATCTGTGCATGAGATGCGACTTTCAGTGTTTTACCACCCTGTTTTCCCTTTTCCAGAGCTTCTTCAATTTGTGAAAATCCACATTACCTTCTAGCATCTAGAACTGACCAGATGACAGCATAGGTCTACCAGAGAGTAGGAAAGACAATAACTTACCATAGTCTGAGATTTTACTGAAGTAGCCTGAGTCTGCCCTAAAGATTTGAGAACATCTCATTCTTAACATTACATACACACACACACACACACACGTATGTATATATGATCAGAAAAATACATATACATATATACACATACACATATATATATTTGGATCACAAGAGCATCAGTGGCTTATTCCGTCAAGCAACAGGATGAAAAAAGTTAATAATCACCTCCCCCATTCACTTTTATTTCACTCCTCTGCTTAGCTGCTGTTAAATTCCCAAAACTGGGATTCCTGGGAAGAAGTATCTTTGTATTTTTAATTTTAGTAGACAGTTCAAGATAATTTTTTAAAGATTTAGCCATTTAACTACTGGGTATTTACCCCAAAGATACAGATGTAGTGAAAAAAAAGGGTCCATATGATACCAGTATTCACAGCAGTAATGTCCACAACAGCCAAACTGTGCAAAGAGCTGAGATGCCCTTCAACAGATGAATGGATAAAGAAGATATGGTCCCTATATACAATGAAATATTACTCAGCCATCAGAAAGGATGACTACCCAACTTTTACATCAACATGGATAGGACTGGAGGAAATTATGCTGAGTGAAGTAAGTCAAGCAGAGAAAGCTAATTATCATATGGTTTCACTTATTTGTGGAACATAAGGAATAGCATGGAGGACATTGAGTGAAGGAAGAGAAAAATAAAAGGGGAGAAAACAGAGTGGAAGACAAACCATGAGAGACTATGGACTCCAGGAAACAAATTTAGGGTTTTAGAAGGGAGGGGGGTGGGGGGATAGGTGAGCCTGACGGGTATTAAGTAGGGCACAGATTGCATGGAGCACTGGGTGTTACACACTTACAATGCATCATGGAACACTACATCAAAAATTAATGATGGGGGCGCCTGGGTGGCTCAGTGGGTTAAGCCGCTGCCTTCGGCTCGGGTCATGATCTCAGGGTCCTGGGATCGAGTCCCGCATCGGGCTCTCTGCTCAGCAGGGAGCCTGCTTCCCTCTCTCTCTCTCTGCCTGCCTCTCCATCTACTTGTGATTTCTCTCCGTCAAATAAATAAATAAAATCTTTAAGAAAAAATTAATGATGTACTGTATGGTGAGTAACATAGCACTATGAAAGAAAGAAAGAAAGAAAGAAAGAGAGAGAGAGAAGGAAGAAACAGAATCCAGGCCAAAAAAAAGAAAAAGTAGAGGAAATTTATACTTCATCCTGGTTGCAGTGAGGAACCATTAAAGACATTTAAGGAGAGGAGTATCTTGTGCATTAGAAGCTCATTCCAGCATCAGGGTTAGGCTGGAGTGCAGAGGAGATCTAAGAGCTGAGATCTGAGAGCTAAGTGAGGAGACTGCAAATGTCCTGGGACAGGTCAAGTTTGAACTGTGAATGGAACAGATTGTAGAGAAAGAAAAAGGAGAATCGATCTCTTGGGAGCTAGGTTACCTACTCCCCCCAAAGAACCATATAGTTACACAAAAATGTGCCCAGTCGTCTTTCTGAAAGATAAGTCATGGAACAAGGGGTCCCAAAAGAGAAAGGAGGAAGGGCTAGCCTGGGATACCTACATAAATATTTTGACCTATAAATAACCCTAACAATGTAAAATGAACCACTAGTTAGAACCAGAATATGGAGAAATAGTTAAAAGAGAAGTCCCAAGGATATTGGAAAGATAAGATGCTAAGAATTTGCTCTTTCAGGCCAGTAGATCAAAGGACCTAAAGAAATATCCTCTCCCCTCCCCATCTCACTTCCCAGGTTCTGTTTTAGAGCAATAAAAGAAAAACAGGCGGTTTCATGTACAAGGCTATTCCCACAATATCTGTGAGGGAGCAAAATCTCAATACTCTGGTTTCAGTTCACTTATGCTTAGTAGTTGGGTTTTATGATGAAAGCACCTGATCACTGTCCTGTGAACAGAGTTCATTATTTTTTAAATCTTGAACCTGCAAATACATAGAATAAAAGTTGAAACTCCGTTCCTTGAAAAAAAAAAATAGCCATTTACATTTTCAAGGGCCCAAAGTGTCCAGCCCTATGCATCCTTTCTGTATTTTTGTTAGTTTGAAGATTGAAGAATATCATATGATTTCTTTAATTGTATTTATCTGACTATGAGGGAGAAAGAATATCACATTGCATATTTTCTGACCACTTTTATTTTCTCTTCTAAAAATTACTTGTGCATATGTATTTTACCCATTTTTTATTTGTTTGTCTCTTTTATGAGCTTGTAGGAGCCCTGTTTATTTTAAAACACTTTTTGACACCTATGTTTTGTCATCTTTTGACTTTTTATTTTTTAAAGATTTTATTTATGTATTTGTCAGAGAAAGAGCGAGCACAGGCAGACAGAGAGGCAGGCAGAGGCAAAGGGAGAAGCAGGCTCCCCACTGAGCAAGGAGCCCGATGTGGGACTCGATCCCAGGATGCTGGGACCATGACCTGAGCTAAAGGCAGCCGCCCAACCAACTGAGACACCTAGGCATCCCTCTTTTGACCTTCTTTAACTTGCCATAAAAGTTGTACATTTTTCCTTTTTATTTTTTAAAGATTTATTTATTTGAGAGAAAGAGAGAGAGAGAGAGAAAGTGGCGGGAGAGAGAGTGGGAGGAAGGGGAGGTACAGATCATCTCAAGCAGACTCCCCACTGGGCACAAAGCCAACATGGGACTGGATCTCATGACCCTGAGATCATGAACTGACCTGAAATCATGAGTTGGGCACAACCAACTGAGCCACCCAGGTACCACTAATTTTTCCTTTTGAAAATGTAAGGTATTTTTTTCCTAATTTTTAAAAAAGATTTTATTTATTTATTTATTTATTTGAGAGAGAGAGAATGAGTGGGGGAAGGGGCAAGAGGAGGGGCAGAAGGAGAAAGGAAATGGACTCCCCACTGAGCAGGGAACCCAACATGGGGCTCCACCTGAGGACCCTGAAATTATGACCTGAGCCAAAGGCAGACACTTAACCAACTGAGCCACCCAGGTGCCCGTTTTTTTCCCTATTTTTTTTTTTTAACAAGAATCTGAGTGAATATAAATTTGGGCTTTTCCACAAGAATTCAAGGACACCATTTTCAAAGTTCCTAAAGGTATCCATGGAGCCAACACAAGAGCAAGTTCAGAAGAACAATAAGGACTTTGCATCATCTCGTTCAACCACAAAATCAACTAAGTCCTCTGGTCCACTGATTTCTACAACTTTGGAGCTCAGGGGACCTGAGTTTGCAGAGCACTCATTCAAGATCATTGAATAACACATGGCCAAAGTCAGGGTCATCCAATTCAGTCATTCCACAAATTGTATCCTCTTTGCGTCATCAAGCATGACAGGCAGAAAAAAACCTGCTTTTCTTTTTAAATGTCACCTTATAAATCACGATAATGAATTATGTTATGGTACATTGTAGGAAACCAATGTGAATGATGGCATATTTTGTATTGTTTATAAATTGCTTTTTCAAAGATTCATCTAATCAATATTCCAGACTATATTAGTGCATTTCATGGTCTCCAATTTAAAATCAGATGCTGAGATTGAGACGTGAGGAGTAACATACTCCAAACGGAAAAGTGGTAGCTGGTTAAGACCCAGTCATAAGCTGCTTTTCAGATACTTAAAATTCTACCTCAAAATTCTATAAATTTAAAGAAAAGGAATAATTAAATATATTCTACTTACACTATAAATATTTTACAAATGCACAATTCTGAAAACAGTGTCTGGCTGAGGGTTCAAGCTGGGGCACTCCCTTCTGAATGCTTTCTTCTTCCAATGTAGATTCTACTTCTGCATTTATGAGTCACTTCACCAAAAGTCTTCTGAGTGTTTGGTTGCAGATGTCAAAGGTGTCAGAAGATCTGGTGAACAGATACTTTGACTTTAACTGGAATGAAATTAGTTTCCAGAATGGATGTTGTTAACATTTCCTCCTTAGATTTTCTGTTTTACCTAAAGTGCTGTTCCTCTCTTTATCTGACAAAGGTTTATTGAAGACAGAGCCCTGGCTCTTAAAATAATAAGTTACTAAGGGAAAGAAGAAAATATTCAAAGTAACATAGTTTATTGTTGAGCTGTTGGTTAGAATTTGTTTCAAAGAGACCACAAAAGAATGAAACATAGGTCAAAGAAGATGTGCCCTTAGGGTATGTGCAGGCAGGGGACATATGGAACCTTGACTGTGCAGTTGATCAGCTGCATATGGACCTTGAACTCTGATGGGTATGACAGAGATAAGACAGAACTGCTGCCCTTTATAAGTCTGTTGCTGTGTTCCAGGCTCTATGCTTTATGTGGATTATGTCACTGAATATTCATGCAATCTCAATAAGGCTGCATGGGGTCATTGGCAGAGCCCTTGCGAGGATCGAGAGCAGTTCAACTCAAAGGGATTGTCACGGGGCCATCTGTACCATGCTGGATCTCTACATAGAACTGAATCCTGATCAACATCACAGTAGTGCAGACATGAGGGCAGGATGGAAGAGGTACTAATTGAGAAGCCCTTTTGAGCAAAAGTCATAGGGAATTGGAATCTACCATGGAAATATGAACTGTACCTAACCATAGTTAAAACTTGTTAGTTGCAGCTGAAGATAATTTTTTTAAATGAAGTTGTGGTATGAAACTCATTATACAAGATACAATCATTTTGGAAAGAAAAGTATTATTTAACACATTCCCCATGTGATAGGGCTCCAGATTGTAAAATGACTTTTCTGTATTGGAGTTCACTCAAATCTCATCTTGGGTACAATGTGCTTACAGATCTAATTCTAAAAATATCCTTTTGTATTTTGGAACTTATAACTAGTCTGCTAAGTGGGAGGAAAAAGAAGTTTCAAGTTTCTTAGTCTCTTATCACTCCTAAGTGAATTGGTATGAAGTACATCATTTATTATCTCTATTATGCCAAGCATCTAACATTTTTGAAGGACTCAAGGAAATTACTTGAGTGTAGGATTGTTCAGGGTTACATGCAATGAAACAGCCTTTTTACACATCTGTTAAAAGAGTGGATGCTTCATTTCTGAACAGCTATTCCTATTTTTAAATATTGTTTCGATTGATCTGTCTCATGTATGATTCTGAGTCTACTGCAAGACTATGGAAAACCCCACTGGAATAAAAGCCATAGAACAATCAGTTGGCTTCTTATGAAGCCAAATCATATAGAGCTTTTGGTGAACTCTGGGGCCTTTTTTGCAAGATATTCTTTGTGTATTTCACAGTGGTTTGAGAAGTACAAATCCAGGGTAAATGGCATAGAGGTGCCATTCAAAAAAAAAGTCTTCCTGTCTCTCAAATGACTTTATTTTGGAGAAAAAGAAGAACAAATCAAATCCACACAACTGGAAAACAGGTATGAATTAGCTTATGCAGTTAGAGGAAGATTTGTATTAATTGGCTGTGTTTAGCGAAACTATTTTGTACAGAGAAGTACATTCTAAGAAGAGTGTTTTTTTTTTTTTTTTTTTTTCAAATCTGGGATTGACAGCAGGAAAGAGGCAATCCTTTTTCATCTGATCTCCAATTTCCCTTCTATTAATGTCTTCAGAAAAGTTTTCAGAGAGAACCTTCTCCCTTATCTCTAAAAAGGTTGGATTGATATTCTGAGCTCTCCAGCACATGTGGTTGCTTCAATTTAAATTCAGATTATTGTGGGGTGCCTGGGTGACTCAGTCTGTTAAGCGTCTGCCTTTGGCTCAGGTCATGATCTCAGGGTTCTAGGGTCAAGTTCCACATCAGACTCTCTGCTCAGCAGGTAGTCAGCTTTTCATTCTCATTCTCTGTCTATGCTCTCTCTCACTGTCTCTAAATGAAAATAAATAAACAAATAACTAAATAAATCTGAATTCAAATTAATGTAAGTCAAACAAAATTAAAAATTCAATTTCTCAGCCATACTAGGTCCATTTCAAGTGCTTTTTAGTTACATGTGGCTAGTAGCTACCATATTGCACAGAATAGATACAGAAAATGTTCTTCAATGTGGAAAATTTTATTTGACAACATTGGTTATTAAGCATCTTGTGAACACCAACTACTTCTGATGGTCTGCCACATTTGGGGCTCTCTTAACTGTATTTTTATGACACTGACACAAAAATTAAAAGACTCAAATGATTAAAATCAGTTAGACTTAATTCTTCAATGATTTCCTGATAACCCAAATTTCTATTAATAAATTATCACTCAATAGACTCTCTCAATCAGGACAACCACATTATACAGCAGTTTAAAAAGACAATTTTTTTCTTGTGTGTAGACATATATATTAAGGCATGTTTATTACAGAAGTCCCCTAAATAATAAAGAAATTGGCACTGCAGCAAAAACTAAAGGCGTGGCATTGACTTAGCAATCAAGTAGTAAGTAGCAAGAAAGCCAATACCAGAAAACTAAAGAGCCTTTTTATTTGTTGGAAAGAACACTTTATTAAATTGTTTAAACGATTGTTTGGAAGGCAGAACAATCGTCTCTTGGACTTACAGTGACAGGAAAGGGAAACAAAAACAGATCAGTGGTTCTAGACTGGATATTACTGACTGCACACCCAGGTATGAGAAGGAAAACACAAGATCAGGTGAAAGTTCTCTGGTACAAAAAAGAATGGAATGAAATAAAGAAAAAATTTTGGAACTTGAATGTCTATAAAAATTGGTCTACTAGAATCAAAGCAGTAAGAGAAGCTAGTTAAGTGTTTTTCAACAACAGACATCTATTAGAACTCAGCCCTGTGTCAAAAATCGTTTGAAGTGGCGGGGGGGTGGGAGGTTGGGGTACCAGGTGGTGGGTATTATAGAGGGCACAGCTTGCATGGAGCACTGGGTGTGGTGAAAAAATAATGAATACTGTTTTTCTGAAAATAAATAAATTGGGAAAAAAAAAATATATATATATACCATAAAAAAAAAAAAAAAAAAAGTGTGGTTTCCATTCTAGTTCATTGCCCTAGATAGACTACAGACGGTTCATTAAGTTTAAAGTAAGAGGTTTGGGGGTCAGGAAGTAAAGAAATATTATGTATTTGAAAATTATGTCTACAAACTAACTTAATCTGTGGCTCTTAGCCCAGTGAGACAATTGTAAAGAAGATGAGTCACCTACCAAGGCTCTGGAGAAACTGCCAAAAACCTTGAGTCTGAACAATCAATCAATCAATCAATCAGCACTAAATGAATGCCTTTGACTGTTTGAGAATTCAAATGACCTCAGGCCCCCATGTTGTGCCAGCAGGAAGAGAGCTATGAAACCTGACCAGACTCCAAATGTGACCATGGAGAAAAAACAGTAAAGGGAGAAGCCCCCACAGGTAGAACAAAATGCCATGGTGATTAAAGGAAAAAGTTGTTTTCTCAGGGAGCAAAATCAGGATCTGCTCAAGGCGCTGCCGCTTTCCACTATAGGACACCTTCATGAGACCTGTCCAGTAGAATTTCAGAATGGCTATGGATTATGGGTGGCTGCATTTCTCACAGTTTTCCACTTTATAATACCAGTTGTCATAACCTGGCCTTGATTGACTATTGTATTTCGGGTTTGGGTTGGGCAGATGGCCCTTCCTTAGTTCAGCAGTTGCCAAGCCATAAGATGCCATGGTGGGACCTGTTTGGAGAAGAGAACGGCATACGACCCAGAAATCTTGGACTTTGCATTAGACACAGGGACAGGATTGGATTTACGTTTTCTCAGTTCAGAAGGGATGCATGCAAAGAAAAATGAAAGGGATGAACTGTGGGCCAGACTTGTAATGTTCATCAGTATCCATGTTCCCTCCTCTCTGACCATCCATCAGAGCAATGTATCCCACCTTCCCCTGCACTTAGGCATGACATTATGAACAAGTGCCCATGAGAAGGGAAGTGTGTCCTATCTCAGGAAGGGCCCATGAAATACCTTTTCTGTATTCTCTTTCTTTCTCCACCAGCCCACTGAATGAAGCCAACATTAAGTGTTTAGAAAAGGCTGAAGCTCAAGCCTCCTGGGTCCCAGTGCCTTCTGACCTTCAGTGTGATATAAGAGAGATAGAAATTTTAACCACATTAAACTGTTAAAACTTGGGGGTTGTTTTTACAGCAGTTAGCCTACTCTGGTCAATGTGCCAAGAATTGCTGCTTCTAGTCCACTAAAAATAGGATTCTTCTGTTACACAAGGAGCTGCATGGATCATTTGGTGATATGGGTAGAAATCAGAGGACATTTTCCCATAGTTTCTAGGACCAGTCTTCAGGAAAGGAGGAAGCGGGTAAAGATGTTATTACCCCTTTTATTAACTCACTCACGGTAGAAACTGTGGACCCACAACCAAGATATGGGGTATTTTTACTAATTTTTGGGGGGTGGTAATGAAAAATAAATTTATTTCTAATTTTATAAGACTACTGAAGTAAACAAACATGATTTCAAAATTAAAAGGCTTTAAGCTATACCGATGAAGATACTATGTGTTCACTAACTCAACTTAAAATGTAACTCTTCAAATGACCTTGGCTCTTATTGAGAACATGGTCATAGTCTATTAACCCCCACTCTTCTTGTAGGAAGAAAAAAGTGTTACATGGCAATGTCATGGGTCTCAGGCCCTACCTATTAAGGGGATTTCCCCAAGGGATTCTTGGGTGTAATGAACTGTTAATGTCTCATGGCAGCTGAGTCAAGCATTTTGTAGGAAACTGGAGAAATTGCTTGGGTGATCATGACATCACACTCACTGCCCCTCCTTGACCCCATCCCATCACTGACACTGACTAGGCATGTCACAGCACAGCTAAACTCCAGGTCAGGAGGATCATTGGTGAAAAGCATGAGATTTGAAAGTAGCCATTTGTTCTCTCTGGGAAGACATAACTTTTCACCTTGGAAAAGAATTATCTTTTTAAATGATCCTCAAAAAACAGGTAAAGGAAGGCAAGAATGGTGTGACCGGGGCCATGACAGAGAGTGGCAGGCTGCACTGTGTTGCTGTCAGAGACAGAAGGTACTCACCCAGACATCATGCATGGTGTGAGGTTGCCTGAGACTGACATTGAAGAAGGGAGTTCTTCTTCTCCTAGAGACCAACAGTAGTTATCATGGGAATCTGGACATCACAATAACAGACAAAGATGCATTATGGGACAACACAACAAAACAGCTTTATACAGAGATACAGTGGCCATACCAGAAGTCGTGGCTGACCAAATATTGAGGAGTGTGCTACATCTTCCGTTCTCTCTTTGTGTGGCAGGTGGAGGCAAGAATGAGTAATCTCTTTTGGCTGAGTAAGTTCATAAGTTTCTCAGCAAATTTAGGGGGGAAAAAAGAATCCTCAAGTGAGAGATGCCTGGGTGACTCAGCCAGTTAAGTATCTGCCTTTGGCTCAGGTTATGATCCCATGGTCCTGGGATGAACCCCATATCTGGCTTCCTGCTTAGAGGGGAACCTGCTTCTCCCTCTCCCTTTACCTGCAGCTCCCCTGCTTGTGCTCACTCTCTGTCAAATAAATAAATAAATAAAATTTTTTAAAAAAGAGAAAATTCTCAAGTGAGAAGTGTTCAATTCCCTCTTTTGATACATGATACCATGAACAGTTTTTAATTTTTTTTTTTTAATTAAGCATCTTGGGTTACCTGGGTGGCTCAGGTAACCTCTGCCTTCGGCTCAGGTCATGATCCCAGGGTCCTAGGATCGAGCCCTACATCGGGCTCTCTGCTCAGCAGGGAGCCTGCTTCCTTCTCTCTTTCTCTCTGCTTGCCTCTCTGCCTACTTGTGATCTCTGTCTGTCAAATAAATAAACAAAATCTTTAAAAAATTTTAAATTAAAAATTAAAAAAAAATTAAGCATCTTGTTTAAATCCCACATGAGTGAAGTTGGCCTTACCTGGCATACAGACATAACTGCCAATCTACAGACTAGGAGGTATTATATTAATGAGCTTTTATGTATATGACCTATATCTTCTTTGTTAATGAGACAACTGAGGCTCAGAAGAGTTAAGAATTATGAGCAAAACTCTTACACGCAGCAGGTGGCTGGGTGTAAATCTAGTCTTTGGAACCTCGGAGCCTTCCGTGATGCTCTGCTCACATATATGCTGTCCCTCATTGAGCCTCTGCCTTGCATATCAGCTCAGCATGTCTGTCCTCTCATCATCAGGGCACTTAGCAATACCACCATCTTACCTTTTGCTCTTTGTTGTGTTCAGATACTCTGTTGTATGATAGTTGAATATGCCCTTGTTCCCTGAACATCCCAGGACCCAAAGCAATGGAGTGGCCATGGCTCCCATCAGACAGAAGAAAATAACATAACACTACTATTTACAGGTTAAGTTTTCCATGTGATGGCAGGACTCAAATATCCAAAAAATTTTCAAACTTCTTGTATTTCTGGCAAATATGATAGATTAGACACTATAGATGCTCCCCTTGCAAAAGCCACTTAAACTGATGAAAACAATATTTAATGCAAACTTCTCATAGGAGTCATGAAATTGGTTAGAAAATAAAGAATCTACTACGGTGAACAGCATCATGAAAGAAGCCATCTGGGTAAGTCAGCAAGTACTAAAATTTCCTTTTGCATAAAAAGCATCATTTTATATTCCTTTTTGAGGTGGTCAGTCAATGCAACTATAAAAGGGCCCAGAGGAAAGGCTCAGAACAGAGGAAAGTTTATTACATTCATAGTATACTCATACTCCTGAAGACAAGAGGGTCAGCATGCCACTCAGGACCACATGGGGAAGATAACAGTATGGTCATGAGTCAGAAGACAGGAGTAAGGAGAAGGTTTAGGAGAGAGCCTTTATCAGAACTTCCATAGGAAAGGCAAGGCAGGGCAGGCTGAAGAGTTTAGGAATGGCTAGTTGGAATAATTTTGGTGGGCTTTGGGGATAGGGGTGGGTGGTCCTTGTTGCCTGGGATCTGGCCCTGCGATGATGAAGGCAGAAGACTGTTGTCTTCTGGGGTCATGAGCAGATAGAGGGTTGATTAATTTGCGTATTGCAAGCTGGACCCTTTGCTATGTCTAACAATTTGCTAATCCCAGAAGTGGTCATCTCTCCCCATCCAGAAAGGTTTTTTAAGAGGTCAAACATCATAATATGCAGAAAATTTAAAAATATTTACAATATAATCATAGATGCCAAACTATGGTAACTTGAGCTTCTGTTTTGAGGCACAAAGTGCAAAGGACAGGAGATAAAGCTTAGAGAGAGCTCTCCCAAGGCATAGAGACAAATAGATCTCAAGATAAATATGGAATACTAGATAATTATGCCCTGTCTTTAGGATAAATGATGAATACACACCTTATAGAAAGAAAAAAACTAAAAAACAAACAAACAAAAAATTTGCCTATCTCAATATTGGTGAAAGTCAGAGAAAAATCTTAAAAATCTGTAGCACATGTGAAGTGTGTAAACCTGGTGATTCACAGACCTGTACCCCCGGGGATAAAAATATATTATATGTTTATAAAAAATTTTAAAAAACATCTGTAGCACAAACCTCCCCTTCTTCAAAAGTGCTACTTATCTGCTGCTTACTTTACACAGTATTTTTTTTTATTTCAGATATTATATTTTCAAGTTTAAGAAGTTCTCTATTTTTTGTCTCCCATTTTTCTGTTTGCAATATGTACTTTTTTCCTTTAAGTCCTTGAGCACATAAAAACAACTGTTTTAAGCTCCTGTTTGCTAATTCCATAATTTCTGCCATTTATGGATATTTTTTATGGCCAAATATTTCTTCTGATTATATATTACATTTTTGTCCTTTTTTTATATCTAGTAGTTTGGGATAGGACACTCATCCTTGTTATATCATTGAGGATAAAAATCTGTGTTCTTTTTTTCTTCTTTTTAACAGTCTTGGATATTGTTCTGACAATACTTATAGTTTATCTTGATGCTTTCAGAGCTCATTTTTAGCTTCGTTAGGTAGTCTGGAGCACCCTTGGGTCCAAACTAGTGTAGCATTGCTACTAAACCGTGGCCCTCGGGGTCTCTACTGAATTGAAGATGTTCAGAGAGGTCGTTGGAGTAGAGTCAGGGTGCTGTTTTCCCAGCTCCAAGTGGACTCACATGCATATCTGAATATTCAGCAATAAACTCAAAATCGTATACAGATCTGGAGCTCCTTCTTTATTTAGCTCCCTCTCCTCTAATACTCTGTCCAGGAAATTACAGCTTCCGCAGACTCCCTGCTTCTCAATCTTGGGCTTCTTGGCTCAGTGAGATTGCTCTGATCTGCTCAGCTACCCCATTCCTTCATTGAGCTTCCACATCTCCGAAAAAAACCTCTAGGCAGAAAGCCAGAGCAATTCTGTACATGACCCATCTAATTCTCTGCTTTCAGGGTGACAGTCCCCAGCTGCTTGGTGCCCTTGTCTAAAACACCTGTTTCGTAAATGTTAAAGTGGTTGTCGCCCAGGTGTAGACAGACTCAAAAGTTATTAAAATGAGTGTGCTCTACTGTATGTAAGTTATACCTCAATAAAATTGATTGTGAAACCCTGTAAAATTGATGACATAATACTCTGATACCCATCACTCCAAGTGTTGAGAATTATTATAAAGGTATAGTTATTAAGACATGTGGATGAGTGGAACAAGGTAGAAAAACCCAGAAGCATGCCCATTATATATGGAACTTTTAATCATGACAGTAGGACAAGGAAATTAGGAAAGAATGTGACAGCAAATAGTGGTGGGACCATGGTTATCCACATCAGAAAAACAAATCACATTCCTACTTCACATCATGTTAAATATGTATAGGTTGACTAAAGACTTAAATATGAAATGCCGAAAAAAGATAAAACTCTTAGAAGATAACTCAGATGAATATCTTTGTGGTTTAAAGTTAGAAAAGAATTTCAAATATGCAAAAAAAAATACTAGCAAGACACGTATTGATAGATCAGACTACATTAAGATAGTAAATCTTCTATTCACCAAAAAAAAAACCATATTGAAAGTGAATTTCAGGCTAAAAACTGTGAAATTGCAACACAGGTTAAAAACTATTACACAAAACTAAACACCTTAGTATCAGACTACATAAATAAATTCCAAAGGTAAGAATTGATGAGAAAAAGAATAAAAGTACTCCAGCAGAATAATAAGAACTTGAGTAAGAACTTCAAAGATGAGAATACATGGGGGGTATAAGTGTATGAAAATATTCAGTCTTGTACGTAATTGGGAAAATACTTAAACCCAGCAAAAGACCGTTTTCTACTTAAAAACTTGTCAAAAACTTAAAATACTGTCAATGTCCAACACTGACAGTGATGTGCAGAACAGAAACTCATTTATGCTGCAGGCCAGAAATATTGTCATAGCCATTTTGAAAAATAAGACATTTTCAAGCCAAACTCAAGACCCACAGCTCCAATCACCTCTCATATGGGTACACCCAGAAACATAGAAAGTATCATAGTAGTTTCCATACTATCAAATAACTAGATAATAACCAGAGTAAGTGGAGTTTGATATAATCATGTAATGGAATAATACACACATAAGAACTCATATGACCATTTAAAGACAACTAAATAAAGAAGCCATAAAAAATGGAGCAATGCATTAGTTGAAATGCCGTAAATGTCTAGCAACTGGTACTATAACAACTTAATACTGGAGAAGTATCCTGGAGATGCTCCAATGTGCCAGGCAGGAACCTTCTTTTTTCTGGGTCATGGGAAAGTCCAGAAGCTTCCTGAATATCCAGGGTAGTTGGCTTCCAAAGCAGCTGAGAATAGTGACTATTTACTAAGAGATTGGTAAATATTTCACTATTTTACAGACACACAAGGGCTGAACACTTGCATATTAGCCATAGATACATTCATTAGTGAAGGAACTACAGAGGAGGATCATTGCGTGATGACAGACGCAGACATCACCATGGAGGTTATCTGAGGTGGAGGCTATCTGAGGTGGAGGCTGTAGAGTTGGCATGGGTAGGGCAGAGCTCTTGGGGACCTTCTTAAAGACTGAGGATGTTCCCACTGGTAAGACATGATGTGGGGACACCAAGGTTTGTATTACTGCTGATCTTTCCTTGTCATAAAACCATGTACTTATAGTCATCTATTTCTTAATGCAATCAATAAAAATTGGTGCAAAAAAATCTTGAAAATGATACAAGCCATTTCAGATCAAGGAAACGTGTTTTTGGCTAGAAGCACAGAAGTCACATCCAGATAAAACAGCATAATTTTTAAAAAGAGAATAGTTGCAAAAAGTTGGTTTCTGATCATGGCCGTGGAACTTGGTGACAGTCCTTTACTCAACTTGAACCTTCAAGCAGGAATACTGATATGCAGTGAATAGCTTCCATGCTAAGGTTTCCTCAAGGTGCTGAGCTTGAAAACAAGACTGAAGCTGTAAGTTTCTGTGTATCTATGCGCAGGGTGACAGTACTACTTATTCTGAATCTTCCCACTACAAATCTGAGACTCATTTGCAGATTGAAAGGTAGAAACATAATCGTGTTTTCCAAGCGTGCACAGCCAGCCCCATGCTAAGATTTCATGTGAGAAATGTGGAAGAGTATAAAATGTTTTTCAGAAATGCAGCCAGACCCTCCCCATCTCCCCATGCTCCACCTTCGCATCCCTGGAAGCACAGCCCTGAGTCATATGGCTGCAAACGTCTCTTACATAGGTACACTGTTTTTCTCTTTTCTTCTCTGATTTCTATACCACATGGAAAAAGTTGGCCCGTCTTTGCAATGGACTGAGTCAAGAAATACACTTCCCAGTCAGAAAGATAACTCTACTTTAGGCAAATCTTTTGTTTTCAGAAGACAGAGACTGAAAATAATATATCCACAATTATTGACAGAAGATGGCCACAATATGTGACTCATTTAACAAAGTTTAAAAAGGTAAACATGGAAAGCTCTGCTCCAGGGTTTGGCAACTATTCCCTTTTTTTTTTTTTTTTTTAACTTAACCAATTTTCAGGGGATAAAAAGCACTTGTGCCCAACGGATCCATTTTTTACAAAATACCCCGTCTAGAACATTAGATTCTTTATAATTCCAAAGGTGAGAATTTATTTTTACTTACTTTCTTAACTACTTATTTAAAATCCAGCCACAGTTTCTGAGTGAAGCAGGATGTTTTGACCCCACTAATTACAAATCTGAGTTCATTTTGACCTGCTATGCTTTCAAGAGTTAGCAGTCAATGTGCCAGATGGCTTTGGCTAATCTTATGTTGTTCCAAATATACCTATTTATGACTCTCACGCAATCTTGCAACCTAAAAATGTGCTTGTTTTCCTCCCAGGTTAAGTCAGGCTATGAAAACTCAACCAACAGTAATGAAATGAGTGAAAAGTTTATCCAAGTTGCATGTTCTCCATGCAAGCTGGATCCAGAGCAGATAAACTACAATCTGGAAACTGGGAGGTGGAATCCCAAGACTAACCCAGAAGGGAATGAGCTATGTGCAGCACTCCCTCAAGGAAGAACCACATACCATGGTAAATTTAATGCTTGGAAGTTGAAAAATTCATCTTAGTGCCGGGAAAGAGTTTTGGCGATTCAGTGATCTCAGAATTGTTCTCAATTTTTTCGTAGATTAGCTAGGACACAGATATAAATTGTCAGTCTTTTATGCAGTAGATTACCACATCAGTAGTAGGAATAATAATGTAAAAGAAAGAGTCAAAAACTCTATGTGATAAACTTCATTAGTTATTTAAACTGATAGGAGAATGAAATAATCCTAATAGAATTTGAACTTATATATAAAGTTACATAGGAAAACTGAACTTGGAAGTCATAGCCTTCATATAAAAAAGTTACATAGCAAAAGTTGTCATCTCTACTATTTTCTAGAGGTCAAAACTATCAGTAAATTAACATTTAGTGTAAAATTTGCATGAGAAATAAGGTACTACAGTGAAATATTTTCAGGAAAATAAAAATAAAATGGAAAATATTGGAGACGGCTCAAACTTTGATCTGCATGGGACACTGATCAAGAATTCAAATGGTTTAATAGAACTTATTCTAGAAGATACCATCTTAATAAAAATTCCATGATGTTTCAAACAATTCAACGCATATTACAAAAGACATTGGATTGTCTGGTTAAACTGTTTATTTCAAAACATCCTTGACAGTCCAAGCACAGAGTTGAGCAATCTCCACATCAAAGTGTCAGGATCAGAAAAGTGGTAGAAAACCATTCTGTACCCATTTCTGAGATTTCCTCCAATTCAATGTTACTACGTCCACTGAACAAACTTGCCCTCTTTCTTGAGTGCCCCCCCCCATTTGTATACACAATTTTCTGGCTAAAATATTATTCCTCCTCTAAGTTTGTCCCATTCTGTACCCTCAATTCAATTTGTCACCATAGTCAGAAAATGCCAGTAACTATTCTCCTCTCTGTTTCTCTTTAGTTATGTTTTAAAACACTATCTCCATGTGCCATCATCCTACTCAAAAAGTTTGGCTTCTGGGTTTGGTGTTAACAGAGTTGCTGGTACTAGCCCAGCCTTCCCACCGTAGAAAATAGAGCACAGTTTTGAGACTACCATTTTCAGGTATTGGATAACAAGTGGTGCAAGACTGCAATAAATAGAAGGTATAAATAAAGATATAATGAAAGGCAAATAAATAAATAATAAAGACACTGGAGGGGAGCCCCAACTTCACCCAGCCGTGTGTTCAGGAACAGTTTTCTGAGGGCAGCCCCGGCAGATGGAGACCAAGTGAGCATTGTGGTCCTGAAGAGCTCGGAGTTACAGATGAGAGTTCAAATCTCCTGACATAGTGGGATGAAATCACTAGGTAGGGTACAAGACAGGGGGCAGTGGTTAGAAAGGAGACCCCAGAAGTGAGAAGTCCTTTGGAGGATTCCCTGTAGGACTGGGAACAAAGGCAGAATGAGCATCTTGGGCTGAGGCCAGATGAGGGCCTGCAAATGGTGGCTGCTAGGAGGCCGGGAGTGGATAAGGTGCTACATGGCACAAGGAGCTGGCAGATGTTGAAATTCGGGTCCAGTCACAGTGGGAAGATCTTTTTAACATCTAGCATCCAGATGAAATTTCAGAAGTCAAGCCTTATGAGTAAGGACCACAGACTAAAGGAGTAGGGCATGGCCATCTTGGGAAACTGTATCATAACATAATATTATTAAAGTAATATTACAATAACATAATATTCACAATAACACAATACATGCAACCAGTAGCCTTTAGTATATTGTTGAACCAAAGCTTCCTGCTAATGTTACCCTCTACGGGATGGCCATGATAGTCTGGCCATGATAGACTCCAGCTGGTAGCTTAGGACCATTTTTTTTGCTTGTGGAACTGGGAACGTGAACAAGAGAAGAGGGCACTTCTGTTGGAGGAAAGCATGAGGAAACAAAATCAACCTTCTATTTCCATTTGAAAGGAAACTGCGGTTTAAAAGACATTTGTACATTACTACCGTGCTGCCAATCATATCATAAGTTGGCGTGGTGAACACATTTAGTCTGGTGTCTGGATTTATTTCTAGAAGTTGATATTAACCCCACTTCTCAAAACAGATGCCCTTCTTGGTCTTCTCTGAATATTTGGATCACTGGAATCTCATAGAAGGGACTTGCTACTTGCTGATACAAGAATAGCTTCATTTTTAAGTGAGGAACTTTACTCACATATTCTCTGAGCATCCATCCAGTGGGAGACACTGACTCTGGCTCTGGGTTCCAGGATGTACAACCTTATTTAGAATCTATAGGTCGATATTTCTTTATGTTCCAAAAGCAAAACATCTTGACCCTCTAGACATTTAATCCTCATCAAAAACTGGGCACATTAGAGAACGAACCTTTTAGTATTTGATCTACTGCAATGTGAATAATCTTTCCCTTATACCATCAGGTCATTGACCTCTGGTCATCTAGGTTGGGATTTTTTTTTTAAGATTTATTCATTTATTTATTTGAGAGTAAGTGAAACATGCACACGTGGCAGGGAAAGGGCAGACAGAGAGGGAGAAGCAGACTCCACGCTAAACACCGAGCCTCTCGTGTGGGGCTCTATCTCATGACTTCTGAGATCAGGCCCTGAGCGGAAACCAAGAGTCAGACATTTAACCAATTGAGCCACCCAGGTGGCCCCATCAAGTTTGATTGACTTTTCAGCCTCAATGACTCCAAAGCCAGTGCTCTTTTTTACTAAATCATATTGGTAAATAGAGACTGGCCCAATGTGAAGGCATGATGAAATATTAGGTAAATCCTCTAGAAGAGAACCCTGGACATTCTTGGTGCCAAGCCTTGTAAGAAGTCAGGCACAGTGGGAGTGAGGAGGTACAGTCAAGCTTCTATCTTTATCTGTTTGGCTCTTTAAAAGCCAGGATTTCCCAAAGTAAATGCAGGTATGTAGCTCATTGTCCATTTCTCTTGCTCTGTCATGCTTCTTCCCCCCTTAGAACTGAAATGGTGCAGAAAAATGCCTGCTGTGTACTAGTCTAAAGCAGCAAAACACAGCTGTTGTTCAGCTAGCAGATGTACAATAATATTTAATTTTGTGGTGTTGATAAGTAGCATCTATTTAAGTCAGAACAAGTTCAGTAGTGCATACACATTTCTGAGGTGTATGATGTTGAAATGAATTATTAAATTCTTCCATATGAGGATAAATTTGGGTTTGTCTTTGCCCCTGTCTCATATACCACCTGCCCATATTCAAGCACCAAGCCATCAGCCCTTACCTGCAGGAGGAAACATTTACTTGAAGACCACACCAACAAAAACCTTTCCCTGCTCTCTTCTCCTCTTCCCCTGTAAACCCAATGAACCACAAAACCACAGATTCTGCCTCTGCAAGGTCATCTGTTCTTCCTTTCCATGTCGACCAGCCACTTCCAGAATCTAGAGGTCAGGGAAGGTTGGGACTGGAGCCCCTGAATGCCATGGAATTGGCAGGATTCCACAGCTCTGGTCTGGCCTGGAGAAGAGTCTTCCCCACACCGGTGTCCATGTCTCTCCACGACCCACCCTGCTTTGTCTCGCACCAAAACCGAGTGCCTCAGTTTGGCATCCAAGACTCAGATCCCTGAATCCCCCTCTTCTTCCCACTGGAGATTCCCCAATCTCAACTTCAAGCCAAAGAGTAGAAACAAACAGACTCAATGTTGAACACTCAATACCACTGAGCTCAGTTCCTTAGCCTATAAATTGAGAGGGCTGAACATGGCAAACTTAACATATTTGTTGACTTCTTATGATTCCTCTTTAGTTAGTTCCTCAGCTAAGCTAAAATATAGGTATCATGCACAAAATATAGGTACTATTCACATAGCTGTTTAAGCTATACAGTCTCAGGTGTATTAAAATATAGATACAGTAAAATCTAAGCACTATTAATCACTAATGGTAAATGTGAATATATTGCCTTGACACTTTTACTATCATGTTTAAAAGTGGAAAATTTTAAATACATATGCAAGGAGAGAGACTAGTGTGGTCAGCATCTTGTGTCTGCACCCAGTTTGGGCATGGTCTGTCTTATTCCAGCAAACCCCACCACTCCCACATGTCTCTGATTATTTGAAAGTGAATCTCAGTAATGGCATGTTACCATATCACCTAAACAAAATTCAGTATGTGTGTGTATACACACACACACATGCATATACACACACATACTCACACATGTCTAAGAGATAAAATTTCTCAGAAACCTAAGCAAAATACCACCATCATTACTTAATTAAATCCTTAATATTATCATCTATCCTGTCTTGCCCAGCTCTCCTCTTGAAGTATTTTTAATGGTACATTGAATGGAAATCTGCTTGCACAGTAATGTGTGAATAGCTCTGAAACAAGATCTGTGCCATGCCAGAAAACTCAGTTAATTCAGCGACTTGCAGTGTAAATGAGAAAACCTTCAGATCTATAGTCCTCCAATGTCCCACTTCAAAGGCTGCAGTTGTGGAAAAGATAGTAGGGGTCCAGGGTTAGTTCATTAAAAGGTGTCCATGGTTGTCTTGTTTTTGTTTTTGTTTTTGTTTTTTGTTTTTGTTTTTGTTTTTGTCTTTGTCTTTGTTTTTGTTTTGGGGGTAGGGGGAGCTTTGGTGTGCTGCTTTCTTTCCAATAAAGAAAATAGTATTAGAAAACATAGGGCCTGGGCACCTGGATGGCTCACTTGTTAGGCGTCTGCCTTCAGCTCAGGTCATGATTCCAGGGTCCTGGGATCAAGCTCCACATCAGGCTCCCTGCTCAGCGGGAAGCCTGCTTCTTCCTCTCTCACTCCCCCTGCTTGTGTTCCCTCTCTCGCTCACTGTATCTCTCTCTGTCAAATAATAAATAAAATCTTAAAAAAAAAAATAGGGCCAAGACCAATAAAAAGAAACAATCCTTACTGGAACAAGATCATTTCAAGGGGTCCACTTGGTGTTAATATTCTTTTACTTTAATAAATATAGTGTTCCATAGAGGAAATAAGCCAGTCCAAATTTGGGAAAATAATGAATTAGAGAATAATCTGTAGAACAAGAATTACAGATGGGCTCTCCCAGGGGCTGAATCAAGCCTATGAAGTATTTTATTTGACTCAGTCATCTGATTCTTTCAGTAACTCATAGAAGAAGTACTTTTTTTTTTTTGAACACTTAAACTTTTTAAAATTTAAATTCAATTAATTAACATATGATGTATTACTGGTTTTAAAGGGACAGGCCTGTGAATCATTAGTTTTATATACTATCAAGTGCTCATTACATCACATGTCCTCCTTAATGGCCATCACCCAGTTACCCCATTCCTCCACTCTGCTCCCCTCCAGCAACCCTCAGTCTTTTTCCTATGATTAAAAGTCTCTTATGGTTTTTCCCTCTTTCTGGTTTGTCTTGCTTTACTTTTTCCTCTCTTCCCCTATGATCCTGTTTTGTTTCTTAAATTCCATATATCAGTGAGATCATATAATTGACTTTCTCTGACTTATTTTGCTTAGCATAATATCCCTCTAATTCTATCCACATCATTGCAAATGACAAGATTCCATTTTTGATTGTTGTGTAATATTCCATATATATATATATATTCATATATGATATATATAGATGACATCTTCTTCTTCCATTCATCTGTTGATGGACTTCTAGTTTGGCTAGTGTGGACATTGCTGCTATAAACATTGGATTACTACATTTGTGTCTTTAGGGTAAATACCCAGTAGTGCAATTGCTTGGTTATAGGGTAGCTCTATTTTCAATCTTTTGAGGAACCTCCATACTGTTTTCCAGAGTGGTTGTACAAACTTGCATTTCTACCAATAGTGTTGAAGTGTTCCCCTTTCTCCTCGCCTACATCTGTTATTTCTTGACTTGTTAATTTTAGTGATTCTGACTGGTGTGAGGGGGGTATCACAGTATGGTTTTGATTTTTATTTCCCTGATGGCTAGTGATCTTGAGCATTTTTTTTCATGTGTCTGTTGGCCATTTGGATGTCTTCTTTGCAGAAATGTCTGTTCATGTCTTCTGCCCATTTCTTATTTGGATTATTTGTTCTTTGGGTGTTGAGTTTGGTAAGTTCTTTATAGATTTTGGATACTAGCCCTTTATGGGAACTGTCATTTGCAAATATCTTTTCCCATTTTGTCTGTTGTCTTCTTCTTTTTATTCTTTTTTTTTAAACTATTTTCTTTGCCATTCATAAGTTTTTTATCCTAATGAAGTCCCAATAGTTCATTTTTCTCTTGTTTCCCTTGCCTTTGGAGACATGTCTAGCAAGAAGCTGTGGCCAAGGTCAAAGTGGTTGATGCCTGTGTTCTCCTTTAGAATTTTGATAGATTCCTCTCTCACACTGAGGTGTTTCATCTACGTTGAGTCTGTTTTTGTGTATGGAAATGGTCCAGTTTCATTCTTCTGCATGTGACTGTCCAATTTTCCCAACACCATTTGTTGAAAAAACTGTCTTTTCAACAAATGGTGTTGGGAAAATTGGACAGCCACCAGTTTGGGTTTTCTTTTTCAACATTCCTTTGGCTATTCAGGGTCTTTTCTAGTTCCATACAAATTTTAGGATTATTTGTTCCAGCTGTTTGTACCAACAAAAAGTTGATAGCATTTTAATAGGGATTGCATTCAATGTGTAGATTGCTCTCGGTAGCATAGACATTTTAATAATATTTGTTCTTCCAATCTATGAGCATGGAATGTTTTTCCATTTCTTTGTGTCTTCCTCAATTTCTTTCATAAGTGTTCTACAGTTTTCTGAGTACAGACCATTTGCCTCTTCAGTAAGGTTTATTCCTAGCATCTTATGGTTTGGGGTACAATTGTAAATGGAATTGACTCCTTAATTTTCTCTTATTTCTGTCTCATTGTTAGTGTATAGGAATGAAACTTATTTCTGTGCATTGATTTTATATCCTGCCACTTTGCTGAACTCCTGTATGAGTTCTTGCAATTTGGGGATGGAATCTTTTGAATTATCCACATGGAATATCTCGTCACCTGCAAAGAGTGAGAGTTTGACTTCTTCTTTGATGATTTGGATGCATCTTATTTCTTTTTGTTGTTAGGATTTCCAGTACTATGTTGAACAACAGTGGTGATAATGGACATCCCTGCTGTGCTCCTGACCTTTGGGGAAAAGCTCTCAGTTTTTCCCTGCTGAGAATGATATTCACTGTGGGCTTTTCATATAGACTTTATGATATTAAGGTATGTCCCTTCTATCCCTACACTATGAAGAATGAATAAATGGGTCAGCCAGGAAATTAAAGAATTTGGAAAATTCATGGAAACAAATGAAAATGAAAACACAACTGCCCAAAATCTTTGGGATGCAGCAAAGGAGGTCTTAAGAAGAATGTATATAGCAATACAAGATTTTCTCAAGAAACAGGGAAGGTCTCAAATACACAACTAACCCTTACACCTAAAGGATCTGGAGAAAGAACAGCAAATAAAGCCTAAACCCAGAAGGAAAAATAAATAATAAAGATTAGAGCACAAATCAATGAAATAGAAACCAAAAAAAAAACAGTAGAACAGATCTGAGAAATTAGGGAGCTGGTTCTTTGACAGAATTAATAAGATTGATAAACTCCTAGCCTGACTTATTAAAAAGAAAAGAGAAAGGACACAAAGAAATAAAATCACAAAAAGAAGAGGAGATTTCACAACCAATACCCAAGAAATACAGACAATTACAAGGACGTATTATGAGCAACTATATACCAACAAATTAGGCAATCTGGAAGAAATGGATGCATTCCTAGAGATGTATAAACTACAAAAACTGAAACAAGAAGAAATAGAAAGCCTGAAGAGACCCAAAATGAGCAAGGAAATTGAAGGAGTAATCAAAAATCTCCCAAGAAACTAGAGGCCAAGGCTAGGTGGCTTCCCAAGGGAATTCTACCAAAAATTTAAAGAAGAAATAATACCTATTCTTCTGAAGCTGTTTCAAGAAATAGAAATGAAAGGAAAACTTCCAAAACTCTTTCTATGAGGCCAGCATTGCTTTGATCCCAAAACCAGACAAAGACTCCATCAAAAGGAGAATTATAGACCAATATCCCTGATGAAAATGGATGCAAAAATTCTCACCAAAGTACTAGTCAATGGGATCCACCAGTACATTAAAAGATTATTCACCACAAACAAGTGGGATATGTTCTTGGGGCACTAGGTTGGTTCAACAACCACAAATTAATCAGTGTAATACACTACATAAATAAAAGAAAAGACAAGAACCATATGATCCTCTCAATAGATACAGAAAAAACATTTGACAAAGTACAGCATCCTTTCTTTGTTTTTTGTTTTTGTAGAAAAGGGAGGGTTTGTTTTGTTTGTGTGTGTGTGTGTGTGTGTGTGTGTGTGTTTATGTTCAGTTAGCCAGTATCTAGTATATCATTAGTTTTTGTCGTAGTGTTCAACAGTTCAATAGTTGGATATAACACCCATTGCTCATCAGTACAGTCCTTGATATCCTTCACCCAGTTACCTAATCCCCCCACTCCTCTCCCTTCCACAACCCTCGGTTTGGTTCCCAGAGTCCAGAGTCTCTCATGGTTTGTCTCCCTTTCTGATTTCTTCCCATTCATCTTTCCCATCCTTCCCCTGTGTTCCTCCACACTATTCCTTATGTTCCACATATGTGTGAAACCATATTATAATTGTCTTTCTCTGCTTGACTTATTTCATTCAGCATAATCTTCTTTAGTTCCATCTATATCAATGCAATTTTCAGGTATTCACCTTTCTGATGGCTGAGAAATACTCCATTGTATATATGGACCATATCTTCTTTATCCATTTGTCTGTTGAAGGGCATCTCCGTTCTTTCCACAGTTTGGCTATTGTGGACATTGCTTCTATGAACATTGATATGCATGTGCCCCTTCTTTTCACTAAATATGTATCTTTGGAGTAAATACCTAGTAGTGCAATTGATGAGTAGTTGGATAGCTCTATTATTAACATCTTGAGGAACCTCCATGCTGTTTTCCAAAGTGGCTGTACCAGCTTACATTCCCACCAACGGGGTAAGAGCATTCCCCTTTCCCATCTTGTTAATTTGTGCCATTCTAACTCATGTAAGTTGATATCTCATTGTGGTTTTATCTCATTGTGGTTTTTATTTGGATATCCCTGATGACCAGTGATGTTGAACATTTTCTCATGTGTGTATTAGTCATTTGTGTCTTCTTTGGAGAAGTGTCTGTTTATGTTTCCTCCCCATTTCTTAACTGGATTATTTGTTTTTTGGCTGTTTAGTTTGATATGTTCTTTATATATCTTGACTACCAGCCCTTTATCTGAAATGTAATTTGCAACTATTTCCTCCCATTCTGTGGATTATCTCTTAGTTTTGTTGACTATTTCCTTTGCTGTGCAAAAACTTTTTATCTTGACAAAGTCCCCAAATTTCATTTTTGCTTTTGTTTCCCTTGACTTTAGAGATGTGTCTTCAAAGAAGTTGCTGTAGCCAATGTTGAAGAAGTTACTGACTATGCTGTCCTCTAGAGTTTTGATGGATTCCTGTGGCACACTGAGGTCTTTCATCCATTTTGAGTTTATCTTTGTGTATGATGTAAAAGAATGGTCTAGTTTCATTCTTCTGCATGGGGTTGTCCATTTTCCGCAGCACCATTTATTGAAAGATTGCATTCTGTCTTGATTAAAACTCTCCACGGGAGACATACTTCTTTGTTCCCATGCCAGGCACAGCTCTGAGTGCTGAAGACACAGCAGTGGAGAAAATAAACAAAAGAGCCTACCCTCAGGGAACTTGCCTTCTTCTTTGAATTTGAACGCCCGAGGTAGACCATGTACTCCTTAGTGCTTTCTTTCATTCTTTGCTTCAGTTAAGTAAGAAGGGCATTTAGGGAAAGCTGCTTTCCTCCACTGAGCCTGGAGCCACACATTCCTTTCTGGTTTTTAACCAGACCACCAGACCATCGATGTGGACATATGGGTTTGGTGTTGTTGTTGTTGTTGTTTTGTTTTAAAGGATTTGAGCTTGTGACACTCTTTTGTTAAGCGTACATCTTTTGCCTCCAAGTAGATGTATTCAATACTGCAACCCATCAGTGGTCCTTCCTCAGCTTATGGAAGAATTTTTCTATCCAACACTTACTGGTGGAACCTCTCATCTACAACAGCATTGAGCTGAAAGCCAGGACTGCCAAGTAGTACATCCTGGCCCACAGGGTCCTGGAGCTCTAGGTCTGGTGGAGAAACCATCCTGTAAACATCACACTAATGTCGGGGTGCCTGGGTGGCTCAGTGGATTAAAGCCTCTGCCTTTGGCTCAGTTCATGATCTCAGAGTCCTAGATCAAACCCTACATTGGTCTCTCTGCTCAATGGGGAGCATGCCTCCCCTTCTCTCTCAGTCTGTCTCTCTGCCTACTTGTGATTTCTGTCAAATAAATAAAATCTTTAAAAAAAAATCACACTAATGTCATGAGACAACTACTATATTATATGGGCAGAAATAAAAGTGGGCAGACAGGGAGTACATGCTTCTTGGCACAGGGAGGCAAAGAGTAAAGATACAGAAAATATACACATCCTCCAGGGCAACAAAAGAGATCAATCTTAAAAATGTACTGATATTTCATTTATAGATTCCTTATCGATCATTTAAAAGTTTGCTTCAGAAGGAGTTCGTTATCTTTCAGCAGTTTTGTTTCCCCAGATACATCAACTCCTTGCTTTTCCTGTAAAGTAGTCCACATGTAATGCCTGGGCCTACTTTACTTCAGATAATCACAGTTACAAATGAGCAAAACCTAAGTTTAATATATATTTTTTCCAGGCCATTAAAGGCACTCATGTCAAATGATTGTTTTTTTTTTCCAAAAAGATAAGGACCATCACAAATATGATGGAAGTATTTGTATGCTGATCAATTTAATTTGAGCCAAGATACAAGTTGTCCTGGTAGAGATGGAATGTCTACTGTGACTTTAAGCCAGAAAATGTAAAGGAATGCTCACAAGGAAAATAACATAAAATTTCAGAGCTGAATTAATACCTGATGTCATAAGCTCCCATGTCTAGCATCCCGATGAGATAGTTCTTAAGGCATCCATCAGAACTGGAGATAGCTGGGAATATTCCAGAGCTTCTGCCTTAATGGCATTCTCCCCCGGCAACTTCTGCAATGTTCAATCAGACTTAACACAAAGTCCCTCCTCCTCCCTACCAACCAAACATGCTGGCTGTGGTGTAAGACTATTCATTATCTTCCTTGCTCCCTGGAGAAAGAAAATTAAACTGTATCTTCCCCTTCTTTCCCCCTCGGAATATTTTACATATCCCAAATGTTTTTTGTTGGTTTTGGTGGCTTTATGATAGTAAACATCTGGATATAAGGGATCAAGCTTGAGTCTTAACCACTCCTATTAGATGGAAGTTCATCTCCTTTTGGCTCTCAGACTGTTTTCCTCAATATGACCCTACCTCCCTAAATCTATCTGGGAATCCTCAATTTTCTATCTAACATAGCATTCATGTTGCTTGTGAATGCACCTGCTGCCATTCCTAAGCATTCTGTTTTGAAATAGAAAATGAAATTTAGTTCCTTTATTCTAATAATGGCTTCATGAATATTTGAACCATCCAGGTGTAAATTCACACTAATCAGGAAATTAGACAATTCAACCAAAAGAAGTATTTGTTCATCATTTTTAAAGAGATGTTGCTAGTTGTTTTAAATAGCCATAGACAAGTATTTAAACTGGAAACCTCACTTCTCCAACTACCAAGATTCATTGTTCCCAGTTTTTTTTTAATTTTTTCAATTTATTTATTTTCAGAAAAACAGTATTCATTATTTTTTCACCACACTCAGTGCTCCATGCAATCCGTGCCCTCTATTATACCCACCACCTGATACCCCAACCTCCCAAACCCCCGCCACTTCAAACCCCTCAGATCGTTTTTCAGAGTCCATAGTCTATCATGGTTCACCTCCCCTTCCAATTTACCCCAACTCCCTTCTCCTCTCTAACACCCCTTGTCCTCCATGATATTTGTTATGCTCCACAAATAAGTGAAACCATATGATATTTGACTCTCTCTGCTTGACTTATTTCACTCAGCATAATCTCTTCCAGTCCCGTCCATGTTGCTACAACAAAAGTTGGGTATTCATCCTTTCTGATGGAGGCATAATACTCCATAGTGTATATGGACCACATCTTCCTTATTCATTCGTCCGTTGAAGGGCATCTTGGTTCTTTCCACAGTTTGGCGACCATGGCCATTGCTGCTATAAACATTGGGGTACAGAAGGCCCTTCTTTTCACGACATCTGTATCTTTGGGGTAAATACCCAGGAGTGCAATTGCAGGGTCATAGGGACGTTCTACTTTTAATTTCTTGAGGAATCTCCACATTGTTCTCCAAAGAGGCTGCACCAACTTGCATTCCCACCAACAGTGTAAGAGGGTTCCCCTTTCTCCACATCCTCTCCAACACATGTGGTTTCCTGTTTTGTTAATTTTGGCCATTCTAACTGGTGTAAGGTGATATCTCAATGTGGTTTTAATTTGAATCTCCCTGAGGGCTAATGATGATGAGCATTTTTTCATGTGTCTGATAGCCATTTGTATGTCTTGATTGGAGAAGTGTCTGTTCATATCTTCTTCCCATTTTTTGATATGTTTCCCTGTTTTGTGTGTGTTGAGTTTGAGGAGTTCATTATAGATCCTGGATATCAACCTTTTGTGTGTACTGTCATTTGCAAATATCTTCTCCCATTCCGTGGGTTGCCTCTTTGTTTTTTTGACTGTTTCCTTTGCTGTGCAGAAGCTTTTGATCAGTTTTTAAGATTCTGTTTTCTTAACAATCAGGTATTTCCTCCTTTCTACCTCTACCTTTACAGACCTAGAACATCCCTTTCTTGCCTTTCCTCTATACAGATGGTACCAAAAAAGACTCCTTAGCTTCATGCCCCTTGAAAAAAGTAGAACAATATTTCTCAATTCCAGATCCGACTATGTCATTCCCCTATGTAGTATTATCTGCCGTTCTGTATTTACTTATATTTCATACTCACCTCCCAAAAATCTCCATCATTGAATGCCAGGGACAACAACCTACCTATATCCTCTAAACCCACTGGAGAGCTTTGTGCATCCATTCCTTCCAAGGCTCCCTATCTAGGATTATTTCCAGGATCTTTTCGCTCCACCCTCCTACTTATTTGGCCAGCCCTCTCCAATTTTGGCCAACCCTCTCCAATCTTGGACAACCATGCAAGGTCATGTTCCCATTACATTCTCACACTACAAAGCAAGAGCTCCCCCTTCAGACCCCAGCCTACCTCCAGGCTCCTAGGGCTTGTCCTCAGGAACAAGTGTTCCATGTTTCTTCACTAGGCTGCATTTCTGGCCACCATGCATTCCCTTTACTGCAGCAATGTCCTTACAGGGCAACAAAACCAAAGAACATCACAGATAATAAGATGCAACATTTCAAAGATTTGACAACATTCATGCCCACAGTCTCATATCCATCATCTGTCTGTCACAAATAGAGCTTTCTTTGGGGTGTTGGCCTGCCTCCACATACTAAAGCAAGGGACTTTGCCTACTGTGAAGGTTCTCAGTAACTGAAACTCATCTGGTTTCAGAGGAGGGTCACCCTTCTCTCTCTTCTAAACTCAGCTTCTCCCATCCTAAATTTTTATCCCTTAAATGCACCTCATCTAAGATGAACGATGGTGGGAATATCACTCCTTTGGGAAGGAACCCTATTATCCCCCAGAAGGGTATGGCCCTAAATGATAGTGCCAAAGGCAAAATAAATTACATCAGGGCATAATGGCTGAACACCAGTACATTTTTGTATTCTGTCTTAAATTTGGTGAATGGGATGTCAACAGTAGGCAGCAAAAAGTCTGGATCTGCCCTTCTCCATGGTCTCCAGCTAGAATTTAGTGCTGAGGAAGCATGCATGCAGTTGTCTGTGCCCTATTGCTCTGAGCTCCCAGTCTCAAGTAGGTGTCTGGCCAAAACCTTGTTGAAGCTGTTCACTCCAAGAGCAAACCACGACTGACCTGAATCCCACTGTGTACATTGAGGCACTAGGCTGTCAGTTGACAAATTCTTTGTGTTTTCAGAGGGAATCACAATTCTGTGAACTCTTTGCCTCTTTGGAAATAATGTTTCTTTTTCATGCATTCAGGTTCACTTTAACCTTCATTTCCCCAAGAACTAGAGGTGGCCTTTGTGGAATAGACAGATTCAGGGTTCTCAGAATAAAATCCCCTTCTCCAGAAGGTTGTGAGCACCCTGGTCTTTGAATATTCTCCAGTGTCCTCTTCCTATGGCTCTCTACTTGGCTATCAATGGACTTTAGCTTCATGGGTATCCCTGGAAAAAGGCAAAGTAGCTAAATGATTCCTTCCAACAGGGCCTTTGCACATGCTGTTCCCTCTGCCTGGGACACTATTCCTCCCCATCCCACCACCTACCCCAAATCTAGCAAACCCTATCCCTATACCTCTCCAGGAAACCTTTCTGAGACCTCACCTCCCAAATGAGCACCTTTTATGCAAGTATGTTTCTCCTTCCTAAAGCATGCCATACCTGTCTTTGCAAACATACCCCCAGCTCAAGTGGGGCAGGAACAACATCTTTCTTCTTTGTTCTCTAGTTCGTGGCCCAAATAAATGCACTTAACCAATACTTTCAAATAAAATTATTTTCCGAACTAATGTGTTATGGCCCAGAAGTAAATTCTGCATTTCTTACTCGATAAATATATATACATGTGTTCATATATATATACATACATATATGTGTGTGTATATATATATATCTTTGTTGATTATATGTATGTTGTGTGTGTGTGTGTGTGTGTGTGTGTGTGTGTGTAGTTTGAAGCTTTGAGGTAGCAGGATTTCACTTTCTCTAACTGGACATAATTAACATATACGGGGGTTCTTTTTAGCCCCAGAGCTTTCTATAACACTTAATCCAAGATTTATTTCCCCTCTCAGTCTCCAGCCAAAAGTGACACAGATTCTTCAGGAAGGTTTTCTATCCTTTAGGCTGCCTCCTCATCTCCTGTACTCCTACTTCACTGTCAAACTTATCTGCATTCAAACCTGTCCTCCATGAAGTCCCCCATTTCTATTCAACCACGTGTATCCCCACTGTGCTTTGGACTGGAATCCCATGGCATTTTCTTAAAGATGACATCATATTCTACCACACATAATCATCAGCTAGGTAACTGTCTTAAATTTTTCCTTCATTCCATTAACTTGTGCTGTTGCACTTGAGATGGAAGGCAATGGATAGCTTCAAAAGGGCATGATGTAATGAAAAAGACGACAGCTCTGGAGTAAGACCAACTCAACTTCGTCTGAAACAGACATACCTTATGACCTTAAAAACATTATGAGGCCGCACAGAGCTGGACTTCATCACCCATTAATTCAAACTATTATTACCTACCTCCCAGAGTTGTGAAGGTTAAATTCAGCTTCCCCCACCCCCCACCGCCCCAGACACAAACTCGCTTCTTGTCCCCCTCTTGTTAATCTCAGCAAGCAAAAGAAAAAGGTCAAGCAAATTGCTTCCATTTTCCTTTTACTGGATGGAATTTCTATGACTTGACTTTTCCCAATTATTTCTCTACATTAAAGGTAAGGACATTCTGTCCCCACATTACAATTTTTATTTCCAAATACTAAAATTCTTGCTGATCAAGGAGGTTACCATCAGTACTTGTAGGCAGAGCACATCACTGCAACTAGTATAAAATAGTAAATTGCCAAATCTGAGCATCCAGGCCATATAGTAGTCTTCTCTTCATGGTGAACTTGACACTGCATTGTAAATAATTGGTGCTTGAAACAGGTTCCATGGCCAGAGCTTTCTATGATTTCCCCGAGGGCATTCTTGTTGTAATTCAGTGAGTAGGTCTAGTCTGTTGGAAAAAACCACTAGGTTTTTTTTGGAAGATGACAAATTATTAAGTTGCAATTTGTGATTATCAGATAAGAAATTCTGTGTTCTGATCAGAAATTCTGTGCAGTTTTATTTTCCTTCTAATATAGATAGATAGATAGATATAGATATATACACACACATATGTATTTTAATATATATGTGTATATAATATATATATAAATATATATAATATATATATATTTACCCCCCTAATCCAAACACACTGAAAATTTGCCTTTTCATTTCTTGGATGGAGATTATATATAATCCCTTATTCCTCTTTGTTCAGTCTCCAGGCTCTTTGTATCTATTCCATCATGCACAAAAAAAAGCTGTTTCTGGGCATTTTACTCAACCTTTTCTCTCTGGCCGGAATTCCATTCCAGCATCAACCATGAAGAGATACCTAATTTTTACCTTAGCCATTTTAAATTACATTTGAATCAATGCAATTATACATGAGTGAATAAAATAAACTATTCTATCTTATGCATCTATTCCCACAACATTGTATGCATGACTTACTGAATATAGTTCTTATTTTATTATAAATAAAGTTTTAGTATAAAACTTTTGAGGCAGAAGGATGATGTTTTAAATAAATAAATAAAGTTTTAGTATAAAAGTTTTAGTATAAATTATATTATAAATTAAATATTTATAATAATTATATTTATATAATATATATAATTATATTATAAATTAAATATTATAAAATATTTATTATAAAATTTTATTATAAAAATATTTATTTTATTATAAATATTATAGTTCTTATTTTATTCTTATTTTATTATAAATATTTTTGAACCCAGCTTACCTTCTTCATATTATTTCTTAAAAACTGTATTAAAATAAAAATAAAATAAAATAACTATTGAGTACCCATAATCCCTCCAAAATACTCATCAAGCAACTTCTAAGAGGTCACTTAGGAGCTATTCAATACGTATTTTTAACTGAATGAATGTATAGCTGTGCTTTCTATAGGGTAGTCACTAGCCACATTGGGCTTATTTAAATTTAAATTAATTGAAATTAAATAAAATTAAAACTTCAGCTCCTGGCCATTCTAGTCTGATTTTAAGTGCTCCATCATCACAAAAGTCTAGCGACTACAATATCAGATAACAGGGCCATGGAACACTTGCATAAGAACAGAAAGTTCTATCCGATTATGGGGTCCAATGAATAAAAGGAGGAAGGAAATGCACAATCCATCAGGAGGGTCCCAAGCAAGGCCCTCTCCACCTCTCTGACTTCTCACAGGGACTACACTGTATCACACAAACACTTTGCCTAATTTGTAGATCCGCTTCCCCACGTAAGCTTCACAGTTTGGATTATTCAAAAAGAGCTTGGGAGAGCAGTGAACACATCCTGCAAGCACGGCTGCTGCCTTTCCACAGACCCGGCAGCCACATTGTGACAGGAGTGCTTTCCAGATCCAATTTGTCTGAATCCCGTGTGTTAGATTAACAAAGGATGCCTGGCCAGAAATGTCAGTCATCCCCACAAAGAGTTATTTCTGTCTCCGCTCTTCTTCCAGAACTGCAAAGATTGATCGGAGGCTGATAGTCTTTTGTGCATTCCTGCAGGCTGGCAGCGGCTGTTCTCAAAGCAACATCGATACATGTTTTATGAGTCACTTCTTTGTGTAATGTGTGAAGCTAATCATCTTGATGATGACACAAAAAGCATTTGCCTTGAAAGCTCGAGTGCAGTGTTCATCCCTCCATCGTGCGGGGAGTGTGGCGTTCCTTGAAATGTCCATCGTATTAAATCTCAATTTTGTAATTCACCTTCACGATCCAGGAAGGTATGAGCATGAGTACCTTTCAAGTTGGGCAAAATCAAAGGCTTTATTTGGTAGATGCAAACCCAGGGTAGGGAATGAAGGGAAGTGAGTGCAAAGAAACCTGTGAAGCCAGGGGACAACATCATCCTTCTGCCTCACCACAAACCTTGAAGATACAGAAAATCCTGTGATAAAAATCTGTGCTTTGGAGTAGAATATGGGGGAAAAGAAGGAAGGAGATTTATCAACCTACCTTCTTCCCATCCTCCATTGTTCCCTTTCATTGACTCGTTCATCCCATGGAGAGTGAATACCTCCAGAATTCAGCAGCAGCATGGGATACTGCATCTCAGTCCTACACAAGGTGCTTCATCAGTGACCGGAAGTAGATGGGCATCTCACTGGGCTTCTCTCTCACAACTAGATGGGCTAGTTATGTGGGGGATGAGGGCCAGGCAGGCTCAGAGCTTCCAGCCATGTCAGGCACATCTTTAAAGGCTGTGCCCAGAAATGAAGTCTGGGAGGCAGGTGATGCTTTAGAAGGAAGAAGACAAGCAGTTACAGGAACCCAAAGAAGCATCTAATTTCTTGGTCCAGTATAGCTTCTCTCCTTACATACCTTCTGGATTCAACTACAAGACAGTGAAGGATTCTCTAAACCAACAATCACCTGACTTTTTTCACCCAAAAAAGTCAGAAATGTCTCCCCACTCCAAATCAAAGCATTCTCATGTGATTTGAGAGAACATAGTCATCACAGAGTTTCTCTTAAATAGAATTATAAATAGTGGTTTTTGTAAGAGTTGAGAAGAATAATCCTCACTGAGAGTGTCCTGGCCCTCTAGGCCAGTGAGCTTGAAGTGGTTCCACTACTTGAAAAGATGACAGTGAGGGCTATAGGAAAGAAGAGGTGTTGATGAACTATCAGAGACAGAGGCTGAGGTCATTTCAGCTGCCCACTCTTGCCCCATTCTTATAGATTATCTTTTGGTCTTCCCAAAAGAAGGGCAGTGTAGAAGAAAAACACCCGCTTTGATCTATTCTTAAATCCTAGGTGCATTTCTACTAGCTTGTGACCTTTGGGCAATTACCTTTGGGAGACTGATTTTTCTTCCATAAAGTAATAATAATATGCATCTCAGAGTGAAACTGAAAAGGCTAGTATTCAATGTCTTTACATAGTAGTTTTGGTGGACAGACTCTGAGTTGGCCCAGATGATCTACTCTTCTTGGTTTTCATGCTCTGACATAAGTCATTCCTTATGACCTTGGGTTAGAACCATGATTTGCTTTTAACTGAAAAAATACAACAAAGTTGATAGGATTTCACATCCTTGATAAAATTGCATAAAATTATAAGAATTGTCACACCGAGAGACTCTTTTCCCTGTTGACGGTAAATTGACAAGCTGCCAGGTTGTAAGCTGCACTAAGGAGAGAGAGCCACATAGCAAGAAATGGAGGGAAAACTCTGGCAAACAGTCAATAAGACACTGGGGCCCTCATCCAGCAGCCTGCAAGGACTTAAAATCTGCCAGCAAACATGTGAACTTGGAAGTTGATCCTTCCTCAGTTGAGCCCCAGATGAGAACTCAGCCGTGTCTGACCCCTAGTTTGAAGCTTTACAGAGGACCCAGCAGACCCAGGTTCAGACTCCTGGTCCACAGAAACTGAGGTAATAAATACAGTTATGTAGTAGATACATAACACAACAGTCTGTCCACAGATCCTCACCTTGGACTATCCCATCAGGCACCGGGATGGTGAAAGTGAACAATGCCATTGAGACCATTTGTTTGTATTCCTCCTTTAAACATAGCAATGGGAGACTTTTAAGTTTTAGGAGACCCCAAAATGTGTATGTATGTGTATACATTTGTGTGTGCCCACTTGGGAGCAATGCAAAAACATTCCATGTTATTTATGCAATGCACTGTGCCCAGGAGCCACTGGCCTTACATTGAGTTATCACTAGGGACAAGTGCTAGTACTTCATCTCTAGGCTACAAATAAAGCTGTTAACTGTGTGTGTGCTCTCTGTGCCCATGCTCTGCCTGCCTCCAGTGCTTTGTGTTAGCATTTTCGCTTTGGCAAGTTCTTGGTCTTGCTCACTGCCCAGTTGCCTTCTTAGGACAATACACAGACTGCTTCTGTCTCTATAGCTCCTCTACTCCCACTGCTGTTCTGCAAGCCCACAGTGTGCAGGGATCCGGACTTCTTGTGCATTCTCCTCCCAAGGCCCTCTCCTTGACTACCATGATGGGGGACATTCTCATCCTCCTCATACCCTGGGTGGGAAGAAGGTAGAGTTCTGTCTGAATGCTTCCCCTTCCTTCTCATATGACCTTTTTCCCATGGTAGTGCACAGTGCCCCTGCCCCCCTTGCATCTCACTTTCAAGTATCTCTTGATCTACAAGAGTTGAAGAGAAATATTCTCTTTTTCTGGCAATATCTCCTCCATGGAGTAAGGAATCATGGCATGTTCACCAGACAAAGTTTATGCCTATGCTTCGGGTATTCAACACGGAATGATGTTTTCCAGGTCGTTGACTATTTTCACATATAACATAATAATTTCATTGGCTTTAGTTTACTATATCTACCTAAAAACAGAGTGAGAATCAAAATTTCAAGTATATTCTGTTTCCTATGCCAGGAATGACCAAGTTGATCACAGTTACAATTCATTAAGGGCCTCACAAGGGCCGTGAATGTGCTAGGTGTTCAGCATGCCACACTGCATTTGATTCTTCTTCAACCCAATGAGGTATGTTCTGTAGAATCCTATCTTACAGATAAGGAGGATATTTGGACTTTTGTGAGCCTCAGCTGGCAAATATAGAGCTTCTTCAAGTTGGCTTCAAATCTCAAGTTCTTGCTTGGGAGAAAAGGAGATTGGGCTCCAAAAGGAGTCACTGAAGCTCATACAACCGTCATCCTCAATAACCCCTGAACTGTTTATGTTACTCTTTTTTTTTTTATTTTTTTTTCCAATTTATTTATTTTCAGAAAAACAGTATTCATTATTTTTTCACCACACCCAGTGCTCCATGCAAGCTGTGCCCTCTATAATACCCACCACCTGGTACCCCAACCTCCCACCCCCCCGCCACTTCAGACCCCTCAGATTGTTTTTCAGAGTCCATTATGTTACTCTTTCTTGCAATACAGATGTACCATTTTTTCATCAAGTACAAAAATGGTCTCAAAATTGAAACCTATATTTTTACATCAATATATTTCAAAATATTTACTGATATTTACTGATTTTTCAGATTTTACTGGTATTTCAAGATATTTACTGAAGAAATATTTTTGGTGACTCTTCTAAATTTATAAATGTTCTATACAAATAAAGATGATAAACACCCCCAAAATTATTATGATCAACTCCTCTTGTAATACAAGAAGCGCCTAAGGTCCTATCTCGACACTATTATGCCTGCACCTCTTGTTCTTTTCTTCATCCTTAGCCATTCTTTAAGAAATTTAGATCAGTTTGGACCTTTGAAAGATAAGAATCAATAGTAAAAATGTTTACTATCTATAAGCATCTATATTACCTAGTTCACTAAATTTTACTAAAACTGGACATCTGGTTTCATAGAAAATTTCAAAATTTCCATCAAGCTGTGGTATTACAAGACCTCTCTTGCCATTTACACTGTAAGAACAAAAAGCACATACATCCCCAACCCACTGACTCACTAGATGAAAAGAACTAAGTGCAATTTGCAGGCAGAAGGAGCCCTAGGTGAGTGGATTGGCTGATGTCATGAAACCTCGTGCCCCCTGTAATCTCTGTCCTGCAGCTCCTGGGAGTTACATGCAGTGCAGGGGTATGTCAACTGATGTCACTGGGACAGACAAGAATGCTGATTATCCATGCTTTCGAGGGCAAAAGAACAACCCTGCATTCTTATTTTGCTGTGAAGGAGGTCACAGAAGTTCACCATAGGATTCGGCCCCACTCAGTACAGGAATGGCAGTTTATGAAAGCCAACAGAACCAAATATTGTTCTGACTGAGAGGTGCTCCGACCCCGCACAGGGACACTGTCAGTTGCTAAGTGGGAGTGGAATCAGCTCTACTGCTGTCCAAGAGAAGGTCTCGCAGCTCTGCCAAAGCCACAACACAGCCACAGCCGTCAGGTGCCTGTGAGGACTCCCGCCTCAGTGCGCATTCTGTGAGCAGAGACAAGGGAGAAGGGGATGCTTGTGTGAGAAGGAACAGCAGTGACATCTAGCCACAACCATGCTTTGCTTTTCCCTCAGTGAAGAAAGGGCAGCACCGAGAGGACGATTTCCAAGGTCACATATCCAGCTAAAGGCACAGTCAGATACAGAAAAGTAGGTGACTGCCCTGGAGATTAAAATTGTGATGCCCCAGATTTGGAAGCGGATAGAAAGGAGAGTTTAGCACTAATTAAACAGCTGTGGCCATCACGATAGTGATCAGTATGCTCTAAAACCTTGCAATCCCTCTACTGGTTGAAAAAGAAAAAAATTCAAGTGCATTACTGATTTATTAGGGAGGAGGGCGGGTGTGAGTTAGAGAACCGTAAAGGGGATTACTATTCCACAGGCAGTGTCTGAAACCCCGTGTGGCCCAGAGGCCTGGCTTGCAGCACACTGTTCCCTGGGTTCTTGCTGACAGAGCAGTAAGTGAGTTCTGAGGGCCTACGGGTGCCCCGAAGGTGAGTCGTAAATGCACAAACCTGCCCCAAGGAAACGCAGTGACTATGCCCATCACATCTGCAGCTTCTAGGATAATAAGCATGAATTTCAGGTCAGGTCCTCTTACAGAGGACTAATGAGTCCTTGCAAGGCCTCCAAGCACCTATTCCTGTATGCTGAGCAGAGCGAAGCAAGGAAGGAGAGGAAATGGAACTTTCCTGAGGTTTTCCAGTCACCCGGTTATATATATGCCTTTATGGGAAATGCTTCTCCATGTGGAAAGGATGCCAAGGTTTCATGCCTGACATCGTTTCCTGTTTTCTATTAGTTTTTATTTTGCATTTGTTTGGATTTGTTTTTCAGTGTGCTTTGTCTTTCTCCGGCTGAAAGCAGGCAGGCTTGGTCATTACAAGGTGGTAACAGCTTGCAGATTTTAAGGCACTGTCATGGGCAGTATTTTGTGTGGTCTTTACGACAACCATGTGAAGTACGCGTTTTCCTCATGTTCAGCTGAGGAAACCGTCATTCAAAAAGTTTCCCTGAGGGGTTCAAGGTCATTCGTCCACCTGGCAACATGCTGTGCTCAAGAACTGGCCACTGACCCCAGATCCCTTGGCCCTTGGCTCTGTACGGAAATGCTGTTGGTTGGAAGGAGAGTTGAGGCTCCCCCCGCCTGTTGACCCATCGCTTTCTCTAAAGATGTGAGTTCGCCTGTTTGTATGCCCGCCCCGTCCTTCCTTGCAAATTCTTCCCACATTTCGCGTTCCATCTGTTTCTGGTTTGCTCCCTGCGACAGTCGAGCCATGTGTCCGACTTAATTAACTGGCTGTGGTCCTCGCCAGTGTGCCATCCATCAGTCGGCGAAGAGGTGTTGAGGGCCCACCACAGACAAGACCCAGAGCAGGCAAAGGGAGGATGAAAGTAAAAACAATTGTTCTGGATTCATGGGGAAGCACTCCGTACTCACAGACACAATAAACTGCATCGCCTCTGTCCTAGCTAAGGGGATACTGACAGTGGGTGGAAGGTCAAGAAACATGGGAGCCAAAGCAGTGCTCATGGGGGATGTCAGAGAACATCCCCATGACGTGAGGCTGGTGAGAACCAGCCCAGGACAGGAGACCTCCCGTGGAGCACATCTAACTGCCGAGCTCATCGCGTACCCGACTCTTGTCACCGTCCAGCCATCCGCAGTGACTCAGAGCTGCCGTGCGCTCTCAACGCAGCGTGTTTCTCTGTCTCCTTGGCCTCGAATGTCCTTAGAGTTTATCTTCCTGAATAACCCTTTCATTCTTGACAATGGGCCTGTCATTCCCTCTTGAACACCAAGGACTAGATCAGATGCTATTCCTTCATGTCCCGACACCTTCCTGTGCCCGCTTTCCCTCAAACACAGGCTCATTATGCCGCATCTGTCACTCTCACCATGGAAATAATGGCAGGGCACTGAAACGCGGATACGCTAGCGGCATAAGTGAAAAAAAACTGACGCTGTTATGTACATGAACAGATCGGATTTGTTAATTTTGAGGATTTCTAATCTATGTTCATAAGGGATCAAAACTTTCTTATTTTGGCCCTAAAATTACCTTGGCTGATTCAGTAAGTTAGAAAACTCTTTCGATATTCTGTGCATCATCTCATTTAGCACGGAGATGACCTCTTCTCGGAGAGTTCAGTGAAACCTGCCTGGAAACGGTGTGAGCCTGGAATCTTCTTGGTAAGAAAAACTTTGACTACTTATTTAATGTAGTAATGGTCATGGGCTTCTGCAGATGTCTTCTCTTTTTAAAAATAGATGAATCATTGAGCATTACATCAAAAACTAATGATGTGCTGTATGTTGACTAATTGAATTTCAATAAAATAAAAAGGAAAACAGGTGTATGTTTCATTTCTAGAAGTATACAGGCTTTATTAAAATTTTGAAACTTGTTGGCATAAAGGTTTTCAGAATATCTTCTTACGAATTTTAAATCTTTACTGTTTCTGTTTTTCTCCCAATTGTTTATTTTTAATAATATCTATCAATGGCGTTTCTCAGTGTTTTCTTACTGTTGCTAAAGGTATGCGTATTAATTTGTACAAAGAACTATACTGTAGTTCTTGTTGATAAACTGTATTTTCTCTATTTTTGAACACAGAAAAGCAAATACATCATACTTTATGGAAAATATTTACGTAGGGAAACTCATAGAAACAGAAGCAGAAGCAGTTTGGGTGCAATACTAGTCAGGGGTCAAGGTTCTGTTCGCCAAAGGATCAAATCCAATTGTGTGTGTGTGTGTGTGTGTGTGTGTGTGTGTAGGGAGAAAGAGATAGAGAAAGACTTATTTTTAGGAAATGGCTCACATGATTATGGAGGCTGCCACATCCCCAACTTGAATTTCTAAACTGATATTGGGATCTGTTGGTGAAGGGAAACTGTAACGAGGTGCCCAGACTCCAGACCCTCCTCCCAAGGGTCACTGTCCTTCCAGTCCCACTGATCCTCAGCCCCTCCCTTTTTCAAGAGCCAGACCTGAGGACTAACCACGCCGCTTGGGAAAGTCCATCTTTTATGTGAACAGAGGAAGAGATGATGGTCAGAGAAAGGCGTAGGGGAGGGGCTGTGGCCACCCAGAACTGACGATGTATGTGTATTAAAGGAATAGCTTTTTCCTTTCTTTTTTCTTTTTTTAACTTTTTATTTTCATTCCTACTTCCCTTATTACTGGTGTTTGTTGTTTTGTTTTCAAAATTCATTTGACCCTGGCAATAATTTGGCCATGTGTGTATGTGATTATAGTAATCCCACACTTGATCCCAATCTTACGAGAAGGTTCTCTTTTGCTCCATGGAGGCAGGGATCATGTGTACTTTGTGTTATGTGATATTCTCAATGCCCAGCAAAATGCCTGGCACGTAGTGGGGATACACTACATCAATTCATTACATAAAACTGAACTGAATTTCCTCAGGAAGTGAGTTCTGACAGACAATAAGAGAATTGCTTTGAAATAGAACATTGAAAGATATTCAAGGGAATGGAGTCCATAGTTTTAGGAAAAGTAAAAGGCAAAAGGAGCACAAGTAATGCAGGTATTAATCAGGAAAACCACAAATTGAATCCAAATAAGATTCTATGCCTGGATACTCTTAAAAATGCCAAGATAATTCCAATGTATGAGCACAGGAAACAAGAAGAGGTGAACACCACAGCACACGGTAAAAGATCCCCACAGAACTGGGGGACTTTCTAAAGCACAGTCTTCCATCAACACATCGAGACCGAAATGGAATAGTTGTATCTACTTCTACTTAATGAGACTTTTAAAAAGGAATAAATCTTGAATTTTCCTTTTTCTTAAGTAACTTAGAAAACCTTTCAAAGTTCTATGTTTTATTGTTTCAGTCCCCAAACTAGCAAAATATTTTCTTTTAAGATTCATTTATTTATTTGAGAGGGGGGAGAATCTGAGCAAGAAGGGAGAGAAATCCTCAAGCAGACTCCCCACTAAGCATGGCGCCCAACGTAGGGGCTTAGTCTCATGACCCTGAGATCACGACCTGAGGAGAAATTAGGAGCCAGACAGTTAACTGACTAAGCCACCAGGTACCCCACCAAACTAGTGAGATATGATTCCAGCTGTCTTCCTTATTCAGCCATTATTGTTTTGTTCTGTTTCTTTCAAGTTGGCAGTGACTGGATAGGGGTGGTTCTAGTCACTTTTTTTAATGTGTTACTGATGGTTCAATAGGAGTATTGCTTTACACTTAAGGATAAGTGGTTCCACTTGGACAAATTCAAGTATAATGTAAATAACTATACTTATTTGTAAATAAATAACTATGTAAATTTCTATATTAAATATTAACTGATATGGGGCACCTGGGTGGCTCTGTTGGTTAAGCATCTTCCTTCAGTTCAGGTCATGATCTCAGGGTTCAGGGATTGAGCTCTACATCAGGCTCCTTGCTCAGCAGAGTCTGCTTCTTCCTCTTCCTCTGCAATCTTTAAAAATAAATAAATAAGTAAAAATATTAACTATAGAGATAACATAGAAATGATCTAGGTTGAGTTGGCAGAAGGGTCCTTGTAAACTGAAAAAGTTGTAGGAAATAACTCTGGATAAGTCATTAAGAATACTTCCTTTGTTTGTCTTAGACCATGTAATTTTCTGTGAACTGGGGGACCTATAGTAAATAAGACAAATAGAATTCCTACCTCCAAGGAACTAACATTCTAGTGAAATAGGCTAACTAGAAAATATTAGAGAAGGGCACCTGGGTGACTCACTTGGTTAAGTGTCTGCCTTGGGCTCAGGTCATAATCTTGGTGCCCTCATTAGGCTCCCTACTTAGCAGGGAGTATGCTTCTCCCTCTACCCCTCCTACATCTTGTACTCTCTCTCTCTCTCTTTCTCACCCTGTTCTCTCTCTCTCTTTCTCTCAAATAAATAATTAAAATCTTTTTAAAAAATAAAAAAAGAAATTAAAAAAAAGAAAATATTAGAAGATAGTCAATATGGCTGCCACCTATTAAAATGTCCTGTTTCCCTTCTTTGTGGGAATAGTAGAGGAAGGATTTTGTGGCCCAGGTGTGTATGAGATCAGGAAGCCCATAGCTGCTATATGGCCTGCGGTTAATGAAAAGACAGGAATTCAAACATTCTACCTAAATAAATAGGAGAACAGCTAGTATCCAAGATCGCATGGCTGATCAACTGAGCTGACAGAGGAAATCCCTCAATCCAGATATGCATTCACCCTGAAATTAGGAAATTGGCACCAGAAGCTCCCACATAACATTTTGTCATCAATCGTTGGTCACGGTATGTTGCCTACCCATGTTGATATTACTTAGAGTATACGTTCTGTTATTTAAAAATCTTCCTATCACTCTAAGATAATAAAATTTGGGTTTTATGTATAGTATTTGCAGAACTAAAATAAAAGGGAATTGTTACCCTATAATAAACCTACCCCAATAAATATTTGGGTTATTCATGAAATGTCACTTGGATTGAGATGCTACTCATATATAACATCAGGACATTATTCTACAACTAAGCAGATAAAATCTTTTTAAAAAATCAGCAACTAGACACACACATGAATAAAGGCTATTCTCTTCATTCTGATGTCATTTGATAGCTTTTATTTTAATAATCTAGTAATGTCTGGTTCTTTACAGTGATTTTAACCTCTTTTTCATTCATATTCTTAATTGTTACAGAAAAACTGCTCTTGGGAAAATCATGAAATTATTCATATATTTTTTATTTCATTAATTCTAATATAATTGATGATTGAACTTTCTGTAGATTAAATGAAAATATGAGATAAAATGAATATAAAAAATGGATTCTGAGGCAGACTATTTTTCATTAATATTTAATTGGTTGCAAATTTTGCTATCTCAAAAAGTTTCTGCTCTCTGCTTCATTAAACAAGTTCTGTCATTATTCAGTGTAATTATAGCTTTGGGGAAAATTTCCCAATAAAAGCTTAGAAGAGAAAAAAGGAAGCATAACAATTAATGATAAAAGCTTAGTTAATAGTTCTCGGTTTCCAGATTTTCTCAGAGTTCTGATCAGTGTGATTTCCGGTGACCTATATGGGTGGGTTAGATGAATGTTCATAATTGATTTAGACAAGAGGGAGGGTGTCATGAAAGCAAACAGATTTTTCACCACTTAATAATTTCCCTATATGTCTGAGCATTTCCTGAATTCTAGGGTTCACTCAGTTATTTAATATATACTACGTATATGGAAAACATCTGCAGATTCTCTGCTCTTGCCAATTCCCCAAATGTTTGCTCAAAGTCCCAGTATGAAGCATTCTAGATTCATTTGAGAAACACTCACTTTTGGTCCATTTAGATCCAATTTTATTTAAGTAGTTGAATTCCTGACATTATTACTTCCTGTCTGTATGGTTCCCAACTGTGGATCAGTGATTTGAATTCTATTATGCATAAACCCTAATGTGTTTGCAAAGGCCAATTTGTCCTCTCCACCTTTTAGAATGTGGCTTTCTTCTGTGTTTTCTTATATATTGAGTGCAGGGGTATGACCTAAAGAGGTACCAGCTCATGCAAATATCTTCCTACAGCTCCTGTGTTCTGCCCCATGATATGCCACCACCAATATTAGATTTCCCACTTCGGGAATTGATTCAAAACTGTATTATATTATCTGGTATATGGGAAAAACTTAATACCATTTTGTTAAACAAATGCTTCTTACCTGTTTGGGCAAAGAAGACAGGTCAAATTGTTGGCCATTTCTGATTTTGGTTTTGAAGAATAAGTCCGTGTAATTTTTTTGCAAGTCCCATTGAACCACAAAGCACAAGGCACTTTGCATTCTTGATCAAAGTTATTTCAATTCCCACAGCAAAGTTCTGAAATAGATAGCATGGGATCATTTTAAAGATGAAGAAGTTAAGACTTGCAAAGGTTAGTTGGTTTTCCACACTTTGTCCTAGCAAAGTGAAATACTAAATGAAGACTTCTGTCCCGTATTTTGAAATACTTTCCATCCTGAACAGATATTACCCAAACTATAACAACCTCTTGCTTAGTGTGGGTATAGCAAGGCTCCACTAGAGAAGAAGACCTCTCTCAAATCAGTCTTAGGCCATTAATAGAGAAAAATGCCAAAAGGCTCAGCCACTACATAAGTAAAACTTCCCATTTTTGTCAGCTGCCAAGCTTCTAGAAAGATCCCACAACTAGTCTCTTCTTTCACTTACAACTCTGAAAACTCTTAGTAGAGGTGAAAAATGGGGATCTGTGGGAAGAAGTGAATTAGGTGATTACCCCCTAACACTCAGGGTAGATCTGAACAAGCACACTCAGAGGACTGGTTTAGCCCATTCACCTGCTTACTTCACAGATGTCAACCGAACCTAGTCTCCATTTCTAACATCATATGCTATGGACATGAACATATAGCTGAAATCGAAATGAGCGGTTCATATATAAATTATCAATGATAAAACAATACAGCATGATTACCCTCTAAGGAGATCAAATTTGGTTCATCACCTATTTTTAGAAATAATCTTTTATCAAAACATAGCTATTGACGTTCCTTCACCCTATTTTCTGTGGCTGCTTTCACTGCACAATAGCAGAGTTGAATAATTGTAACAGCAATCATGTGGCCTGCAAAGCCTAAAATGCTTACTATCTGGACCTTTATGGAAAACATTTGCCTATCCCTGTCCCAGGCTAAGAGCTTTACATTACATCAACACCAAGTTCTGAGCTCTTTTCAGAATCCACATGTAATCCCAAATTATTTACAGTGTTTCCCTCTGCTTACGTATCACTTAAGATTAAGTTCAATTGTAATTAACAAATCCCACAGGAATATAAATGGTGAAAAGATTGGAGTTTTTTCTTTCCTTCACAGAAAATCGGAGAAAGTCCACGTCATTCAATTTGTTTCAAGAAGTCTTGCAGGGCCTTAAGCATTTTTTAACTTTCCACTCTAACGTCCATGGATATGATCCTCAACCTCAGGGTCTAAGATGGTGGCCAGGACTCCAGCTGTCACTTCTGACAGACTAGAAGAATAAATAAATAAAAGAATAAAGGAAAAAGGAAAAAAAGGAAAAGCACACAACTGATTTTTTTTTTAAGATTTTATTTATTTATTTGACAGACAGAGCTCACAAGTAGGCAGAGAGGCAGGCAGAGAGAGGGAGGTGGAAGCAGGCTCCCTGCTGAGCAGAGAGCCTCATGCAGGGCTCTATCCCAGGACCGTGGGACCATGCCCTGAGCTAAAGGCAGAGACTTTAACCCACTGAGCCATCCAGGCATCCCACACACAACAAATTTTAAGGAATTTCTTGAAAGTTTCTTGAAATTTTAGACTTTTGTGTGTAAGAAATGAGCTTCTACTATGTCGAGTTGTGTAGATTTTAGGGTTTATTACATTTCCCATGGTGCATTATAATATTACAATATTAAGATTTTGTGTTCAATACTAATGAGAAGACTATGTCAATTTCTTTTCAATCCAGGGCCATACGTGGTATAATACTACATGAAGCACAAATATTCCATTGGATAAATTTTCTAGTTAACCTCACTGGAATTTTTTGTTCTGTCCCACAATGTACCTTCAAATAACGTTGTCTGTGCTGCCTTGATAGACACGTCGTATATTTGAGAGGAGGCCCTGGACTCTGCGAGAATTTATGAAGAGTGACCTCAAGGAGTGAGATCAACTTACAAGCAATATCAGGCTCTCGTTCAGACCCCAAAATGGTGATCGCATGGAGAACAGAAAGGCTTTCTTCAAGCTGTCATTTTAAAATATCCACACTCGACTCTGGTGACAGCCAGAGCCTTTCCCACCAACATGGAAACGCGTGGTGTTGATAATTCTTAGTGACACGGTCAGTTTCCAAACAGAACTTTTTCTTCATAAATGGAAGAAACTTAGATGAAAATTTGGCCTGGCCTGCCGCCCTCCTCACTTTTCTCTATCCCTTCTCTTCTAGGAAAACCTGCCTGTCCTTGCACTTAACCTGAGCAGATACTAGCATTCTTCTTAGGATATGGTACTAGGTTCATATGCATTTTTAAATAATTGTCTCTCCTAGAATTTATGTATCTTGAGGATTGACACTTCTTTCTTATTTCAAGCTCCTAATTTTCCCCAATCTCTTGCCCAGTGCCTCACATATAGTGGCAAATATGAGACTTGGTTTGAGGCAGAATGAACTAGTTGGCCTTAAGTTAACAGAAAGACAGGAGAAGAAAACTATATCTAGTAATGAGCTTGGAAGAAAAACAAATTAAAAATTTTAAAAATTGAGAAAAAAGTCAGTCTTGGAGTTGCAATATTGTGAAAAAGTTTCTGGGCTAGAGGCAAGAGGCTTGCATGCTGGTCTCGGCGTGGCCACCAACTCTGTGATCCTGAGCATGCCAGCTGACATGTCTGTGTCTCAGAGTCCTCATCCTTAGAGCCATAGTGCCAAAAGAAGGAAATTCTGCGGGCCTTTCATGGCCCACATCCCCATTCTAGAGAAAAAGAGGCTACAATTTAAAGTAATACAGAGCCATCTACCAGTGATATGACTTGTTTTATATTATTAATTGTTTTATTTTATCTCATTTTATCTATCAGAGACAAATATGAGTCTCCTGAAATAAAACAAACCATCAGTGAGTTCTGAAGGGCATCCCACCCTTGGCCTCCCAGAGGAAAGTGGACAGTCTTTTTTCATTCCAACTTAGATGTTTCAGTGGTCGTGAAGATAATGTGGAAGATAGAGCCCAGGAAGGCCGCCACGGAGGAACCGTGTTCACCTCACTGAGACACAACCAAGCCTTTGTTCTCCTGTAGTATTCTGCCCAGCAAACAAAATCTCTTAGTAGATGGCACCAGCATAGCTTTGCTATTCCTGTCCAACATTCTTGGAGACAGTAGAGCTTGTCTGAGAAATCCTTCATCTTTCAGGAGGAGAAAAAGGAAGGCTTTGCCAAGCCTGGTGTGGACACCCCAAGACTAGAAAGGGCACTGTGACTGTCAGTTTCATGGCAGCGGGATCCACATTCCCTTTGGCTTGGCCTTAATTGTTGCTGGAGAAGCCCAGCTTGGTGTGGAGGCACAGGGGTTGTATGACTTACATGAGAAACTGAGGGACAGAGACATAGCCACAGCATCGACAAGCAGTTCTAGTTTGGACACTACTGTCATGTGACAGAGGACTGGAAGTCTTAGGTGCAGTGTCAGACCATGAGTCTCTCTGCCCATTGGGGCAGTCCTTTCCAGACTCTGTGGGTCTGAGCTTATGAAAAATCAAAAGTACCTGAGCACATGGTGTTGGGTTTGAGACCATTCCTCTTGACCACCAGGTCCTCCTGTTGTCCCTCAAACACAGCAGACACACTCTTGTCTTGGGGCCTTTCCTCTGTTATTTCTTCCCTCAGAGATGCTTTCCCATTAATCCCACTTGCTAATCCTCCACCATATTTGAGACTTGGTGAAACCTCCCACACAAGTTCTACCAGGACCACACTGTGAACTCCCACAGTCTGCCTCTTTCCCCAGCAAACCCCATTCCCACTCTTCTTGATCCAGGTCCACTTCTTTTTGATATGGAACTTACCAATCTCGATGTGCCATATTATTTGGTTCAAAGTATCTAGCCTGGTCAACCCCATTCCCCAGAGGGGCACTCCTTGGGGGCAGGAATCCTTACTCTGCTCACAAGTGTGCCCCAAGTGCCCAGAACAGTGACTGCCATAACGCAGGCCCTCACTCGGTGTCTGTTGACTGACTAAATGGGCTTATTGGGAAGCTTCACCCATTTTAATTTTCTTTTGAAAACACAACACTTTGAGAATGCCTGTGATAGATCCTAAGGACTGTGTCATGCAGCGCACACAACAGACAAACCCACAGTGCTCTGTGTACTTCTCAGAAAAGAAAACTAACATTCATATAGCTGATGGCAAGAGGTACCCTTAGAGGACAACCCTCTGAGGTCAGGAGTATTATTCTCTGCATTTTATAGACAGAGTAACTGAAGCCCCAGAGGGTTTGATCAACCTGCCCCCAGTATGTCTGAGGCACTATTTTAAATGATTGATATATTTGTATTAACTTCTTTAATCCTACATCAGCCCTGCAGCAGGTCACATTAGAACTCCCATTTCAGGGGGCACCAGGGTGGCTCAGTCAGTTCAGCATCCAACTCTTGGTCTCTGCTCAGGTCATGATGTCAGGGTCATGAGATCGAGCCCCATATTGGCCTCTGTGCTCAGTGGAGTGTCTGCTTGAAGAACTTGTCACTCTGTCCCTGTCCTTCCCCAGTTCATGCTCTTTTGCACGCTCTCTCTCTCTCTCTCTCAAATTAATAGATAGATAGATGATAGATGATAGATAGATAGATAGATAGATAAAAGAAGAAGAAGAACTCATTTCATCAATGAGGAAGTTGAGGCACATGCTCCCATGGACAAAAGGTGTCAAGCTGTCCCTTCTGGATCTCTACTGGTTCCTCTGTCACACAGCCTAATTATTGCACCAGGATATTTCCTGGGACTTCCTTCAAAAAGTGTCTTCATGCTGAAAATTCTAGAAAAAGGTTTCTAACATTTTTAGTATTCTCATTGCCCGCTTTTCTCTGTTTAACTTTGACATTTACCCAAAGTTCTCATTTTGATGTGTAATCTGATCAGTCAGAGGATTCATATTCACATGTTCATCCTCTCTTTTTGCCATGTCCATCTGGGGAGATCTGCGGCTCTGTGGGTGATACGTTGAGTGGAGCTGTAACCACCACACGGTGAGCAAGCAATAGGAAAGGTCAACAGCCACAAAAGCTCCCCTCCTCACCAAAAGCAGGACTGGCTCAGCAGCTCTGCTGCTGCTCAGAGAATGAGCAGCTATACAGCAGATCAAAAAGAAGGGACTGCCTCCTTCTTCTGCCTACCTCTCACCACCGGGTTTAGTCAATGCCCAGACTCACCACAGTTCTGAGCAGAGCTAACCTAGAACACACTCTGTTTATTAAGTGTGATCAGTTGGATCAGCCTCTCTGAGGAGCGGTTTGGGTCATTCTGTGCTCAGAATGACTAAGAGAGGTAAGACGAAAGACAAAGGATGAGGTCATTTGGGGTCTAGCGACCTGATGGGGCCCCCAGACCAGTGAGTGTTTCTCAAACTACTGTATAAAAGGAAATTTTGTTTTTCCTCAATCTTTAGAAGACCAATATTTGTGAAATATATTCCAAATGAATTAACAGAAAAAAAAGAGAGAAGAGATGAAAATAAATACAAAATAAAAAGCACAATTTGTATTATTACTGGATCACATTAGATTAATAAGTAATTAATACTTTAGATTAGAATAGTATCAATGGATTATAAGATTGCTTTGTGGGATGGTTGGGTGGCTCAGTCAGTTAAGCATCTGCCTTCGGTTCATGTCATGATCCTGGGGTCCTGGGATCAAGTGCCACATCAGGCTTCTTGCTTGGTAAGGAGCCTGCTTCTCCTTCTGCTTGTTCTCTCTCTCTCTCTCTCTCTCTCTCTCTCTCTCTCTCTCTCCCCCACACACACACACACAAATAAATAAATGAAATATTTTAAAATTTTTCTCTTTAAGTTTGCTATTGAAAGTTTCTAAGAGCTTACTTCCCATTTTCATACTTTAACATTGCAGATGATTACCAAGTAGTTCCACAGACCACATTTCAGATGGCAATGTTCTAGACCAGGCTAGAGAGTCCAAGACCCACCCACCCTGGGTAGCAGTGGAGAAAGGGTCTGTGAAGGATAGGTTCAGCCTAAAGAACAAATACAGAACCCAGCATGAAAGGGGCACAAAAGCAGTACTTGAGCCCAGTGATAGTAGCAAGAGGGAAGCCCATCCAAGCCTTGTGAAGCAACATACAAATGAGCAGAAGACAGAGAGAAGAAAGAGATGGGGTGATGGGGGGAGCATGGCAGTGTGCCCCCAACAGCTGAACACTATTTCAGCATCCAGTCAGCTCATTTGTCACTTAAAAGCTATATGTTTAATATTCAACCGGAACACGGTTATTAAGAGCTCACTAGACAGTGAGCCACATGAGATCAGGAGCAGGGTTTTCTTCCCTCCACGTCTCCTGTGGAAGGTCAGGACACTGGTTGCCTGTGGGTATGTGTGTAATCCTAGTTTAACCCACCCCCATTTATGTAGGAAGCCAGGAGAGTAGGACACCCATTTTGGAGAGATCAGTCAGCATTATATCTCACTTGATGATTCTGCCCAATAGGACCATACCGTCTCCAAACGCAGTTCCGAGTGACTTGGTCTAAGAGATCACTTTCTCACCGTAGTTGCTGATCCTCTCAGTGCGCACTGATGATCTGCTGCTGATGCCATGGTCCCACCGTCGCTCCTCCTCATTCCACCTCCAGCCAGTACTGCTGGTTTTGCAGGAACTCTTAAAGTAGCAAGAAAATGTTGTTTTCCTCCAGAAATTACAACTTTTGTGGCTTTTTTAGATTAGTTTCATTCATTGCAGAGTGAAGAACATGTTTTTTTTTTTTTCCCAGGGATTTCACCAGTGGACACGTGAGGGCTATCAACTATGCACAGTTTTGATTTGTCAGAATCAGCAAGAGAACCCATGTTTTTAAGCCTTTTCCTATTACTGGGTTCATTAGCCACCTCCTCTCAGCAGCCTGTGGAGAGTGGGCAGCCTGCCTTCTGCCTTCTGCTTTATCCCAAGAACCTGACTTCCAGCCTCAAATCCTCTCAGTCATGCATTTCAGCAAACATTGAAGGTTTCATTTTAAAAGAGCTCCTGCATGACCTGATAGGCAAGAAGTCCAAGGTGAACAGACAGATTAAGTTTTACAGCATATAAACTCTCCTGAATACAATTGGTTAAGAGAACCGATGCTGGTATCACAAGGAGTCTTCTCAAAGGGACTGTCCTCAATGCAATCACTATGCCCGGTTATGTGTATTGTCCTCTGTCTATTCATTTGAAAACCTCCTCTCTGAAGAGATCTGCTTAATAACAGCCAAGTGCTGATTACTTGACGAATCATCAAGAGGTCATATCTTGATCTTGGCAAACTAAGCAATAGAAAAAAAAATAAATTTAAAGAAGTTTTAGGGCAGTTGTTCTCAACTGAGAGTGATGTTGTCTCCTTCCCCCTCCCACCACTCCCAACTCCAATGCCTCTTCCCTCCAGAGACATTGAAATATCTGAAAACTTTTTTATTTTCATGGCTGGGAGTGGGGGTGGTGCTACTGGCATCTAGAAGGTAAGGGTCATGGCCATAGATGCTGTTAACAAAGAGCCCCCACCATAAAAAGTTATCCAGTCTGTATTGTCAGTGGTGCTGAATTTGAGAATCCATGCTCTGGGATCATACCCTGATGAACAAGTAATTAATAATTGTGATTTAGATTAGTTTCATACTTCCCTTAGGTAGACCAGTTCTCTACATTTTTCTCAGCAAAAAATGTGCCGTTGCTGACTTTGCTTTGATAAGTAGAAAAATAGCACTACCTTGGGAAATAAACGTTGAGGCAATTGACTTTTAGAAAAAAATGTGCAATTGTTTAACCTTTGTGGGCACATCTCTCTCTTTGGCAACCACTGTTGGACTGGGAGCCACCATTCCTCTCCCTCCTCCCTCGTCCGCAAGCAGATGTTTCTGCCCTGCAGTGTGATCCTGGTGAAAGTTCATAATTCTGCCATTCTGAGACCTTTCAAGAATGGCACCTGTGTGCTGTGGTAAAATCACAGCCAATGGGACTTATCAGAAAGGCGATTATTGCTAACTGAAGAGTGGCATGTGGTCCGTTCCTCCCCGAGCATCTAGCCCAGGCTCTTCTGACTTTAATGTGCAGATGAAGCCCCTGGTAGTAGGGGTGGGAGGTCTTGATAAAATACAGTAGGTCCTGGGTATGCCCCAAGATTCCACATTTCTAACAAGACCCTGGATGGTACCAAAGTTGCCTGTCCAAGGTTCATGCCTTGAGTAGTGAGTTTCTGGGGTACTGCCCATGGTCCTGCTCATGCTCCTGTTTCAAGCTGGTCCATATTATTCAGAAACATGGCTTACCTTGCTAAGGAAGCCAAGAAGACCATACAGATTCATAGAAAAGGTATGTACTTTGGAATGTGAAAAGCATGTATTTAAGCCTGGATCTTCCTCATAATGGTTTTGTGACCTTAGACAAAGTAGCCAGGGTTTCTGATATCAGTTTTCTCATCTTAGTATGGATATAATTATTATTTCACAAGACTGTTGGCAAGAATTAAATGGAATTACTGGACCTCAACCCCTCATCCAAAATACTTAGGGCCAAATGTGTTGTGAAATCCAGAATATTTTTAGATTTTAAAAAAGGGAGTATGAGGCACATTCATGTATTGTGTGAATGTATGAGGCTACCCCTCCAAGGCAGTAACCCATAACTAAGTACGCTAATAGTTAATGCAACAAAATATGCAAATGCTATACCAAATAGGAGGACTTAGGAGTATAAATACCTAATGTTCACACCAGGTGTGCTTCCAAATATGCTCAGGTCAGATATGAGTTACAAAAAAACTCTTTTCCTTTTCAGATATGTTGGATTTTGAAATGATAGTTAAAGAGACTGTGGACCTATGCCTAACTTGCGAGCACATTACTCTTTCTGCTGGAAGAGCGTGACACACTTCTTCCCTACACTTTGCAGGCTGTGAAGGCAAAGCCTCTGAGACTGGGACCAGACATGGAGTGGTGCCAGACCCAGGGTCTGAGAGAACAAAGGCAAGGGGAAAGCCCATTAACTAGGGCCAGACAGTGTTCAAGGTCAAACTTACCCCAGCACCTGTAGTATCACCCTATTGAATTCTGACAGCATTCTTTAAGTCATGCCCACACCCCCACCCTCACCCCTTCACACCCACATCCCCACAGCCACCTCCTCACACTCATACTCTCACACATATACACTCACACACACACACACATACACACACACTCTCACACATATATATATACACATATTTTCCCATTCACACGTGCTCTTAAGACCATCAGGATCTAGGGATAAATCCAGAACTTGGGGTCTGGGGGGGAGTTGGAAGCAAGAAGCCAGATAAGTTCTAAGGAAAACACACCCCAATACACCCTTCAGCTCATAACACTGGATGAGAATCTCTCCTCGGAGGGCTCTTCATTACATTTCTTGAAAATATACTTGGGAACACAGGCACCAATGGGAAGGACAAGTCATTTCCTTCCTCTAATTCACGTGCAAAGTTAGATGTTTAAAAGTGCGGCACCTTTCTTTCTCTCTCTCCTTCTTCCTCTCTCTTTCTTTCTTTCATGATCTTATAATTGCAGCTCTTTGTGCAAGATTTGGAGATGACAACTTGGCATAGCATTGAAAACAAAAAACATAGTCTCATAGCCCAGACTATGCCATTTCTCTCATTTTTTAAAACCCAAGCTTCATAACCATATTCAAAGGAGGTGTAAGCAAGATGTGGGAGCACCTCCATTCTGTGGCTCTAGCGACATGAAGCATGCATGGCCAAGAGACACCGCACGGGAGACCATGAGAGGGGAAGGCCTTTGACACATTCTGAAAAGCTGGCTGGGGCATCACGATCTAACATGACAGCTGGTTCTCACCCTGCAGTGCTGTGTATTCTTCAGTGAAAATAGGACTCTGAGATTATCGTCGCGGTGACTGGAAGACTGTATTCACAGAGGCAGTTTGAGCACCGTGGATGTGAGCTTGGTCTCTGAGCCAGCCCATCTGTCTTCAATGCTTAACTCCACTGCTTGCTGATGATGTGACCTTTCTGTAACTCTCCCAGCAATCTGAGGTCGTATCTCTTCACATGCGAAAGAAGGATAATAGGTCTTACTTTATAAGATGGCTGTGAACGTTGCTTGAATTAATAGACATAAAGTCTGAGAAAAGCATAGAGAAGGTATGTCTGTGTATGTTGCTATGGCTTTATTAATCTACCTCCTGTTTCAAGACTGAGTTGACTGGCAAGTTGGCCCTACTTACTAAGATCCCCCACAGGAGAGTAGCTCTTCCAGGCACAGAGAGACCTCTGCCAGGGCACAACCATCCTTCCCTGGAGAAGGTCCTCAGAGGACAGAATTTCCTACTGAGCTCCAGGCAATGTGTGAGGCTCTTGACATATTTTATCTCACAAGGTAGATATTAGCTATCCCCACTTCACAGATGAGAAAACATGCTCAGTGAATCCAAGAGACTTGCAATCCACACAACTGTTCAGGGGTGAAGCCACACTGGGAAACCATGTCTACAGAGTTTTAAATTCCAGATTCTTTTCACCAAGCTCAGTCTCCACAGTTTCACACAACCTGTGAAATCCATGCCTGGAAAGTTTACACACACACATACACACACACACACACACACACACACACACACACACACAGGACCATTATGGGCACAGGGCAAGAGAGGAGCTTGACCATAAACCAACCAACCATAGCATATAAATAATGACCAAAAAGCCCATGGTCTGTTATTCCCATCATGTCGTGAGATCTATGGCATGTCAATGGCAAAAATGTGGATGGAGAATAGCAAACTCTGGGACAGGTCTTGAAACCAGATCTGTCCAGCTCTCTGGATCAGTCCCGGCTCATTCCCCACGCAGTCTGCGGACCCCAGCTGAGCTGACTGCACAGAGGAAGTCAGTGAGCAGCCAACCGCCGGCCACTGAGACAACTGCTCAGACTCCCACCAGGCTCTGGACCCTGCCAAGCCAAAGAAGGAAAACACTCTTCTTTTCAACAGCTAAAAAACTCTGCTTGGGGCCCCAGGGAGGTACGATTGAGGCCTATGTGTTCCAGCAGGTTTCCCTGGGTGTCTGAGAAAGAAGAGATGCTAACCCGCCACATCATCTAAGTGATGGGGAGAGTTTCCAGTTTCCCCCATGTGTCCACGGCCACATCTCCTGCCAGCTAGGTCACAAAGAAGCAGCAGCACCACTCAGGGAAAACATTTCCAAATAAGTAACCTATAGCCTGCATCAGGGCCTCATCCCAGGGACCAGAACTGGCTGACAATGAATGGGATCCCTCTCCGTTGAGTTCCAAGTTGGAAAGACGTATTACAAATGTGGCTATAATTTCTCAGCAGAAAGAGACACACATTCAGGGTCATTCTAAAATAGTCTTTGCAAAGACATCTGTTCCAGTGACAGTGTCACTAAACCAAATAAGTACGTGGCGCTTCTGGTTTCCTGTCAAGCTGATCAAAGGGTGTTCGCATGTAGAATAATATGTTTTAGTAACGAATGCCCAGCATGTCTGCAAATATTAAATTAGAGGCAGAACAGGTGGGGTGGGGTGAGGACGGAGGGCACGTGGCCGAGCTAATGGGCTTTCTGTGTCTGTTGCAGGCACTGGAGGTGGCTGCAGGGACCTAATGAATCCGATAGCATCTCTGAGTCCAGGCTGTGTGATGACTCACCAGCCCGAGACTCATTAGCTCAGGGTCACCCAGGGACTGGGAGCTTCCTTTCAGAAAAGAGAGGCAGAGACTCCAAACACCCTTCTTGCATTTCAATAACTCCCTTCAAACAAGTAGAAACCAGTTCTACAAGACCAGGAATTTATATTCTCAGAAGAAAAGTTTGATTGCAGCGAACGAGGAATAGTTTTATTGATTTTTGGTGAGATTTGGGGAACTTAAAAATTTTAGGTGTTCAATGGACAGTTGGAGCTCATTCATTTCATTCATTGTTTTGCTCTGAAGTGCTGGCTGTTGCGTCCCCCACATTTCCAGCTCTGCGCACATGTACTCACATGGGACCTGAGCATCAGCACGCAAGTTTGCACACCCTGGCTATACCCTGTCACCGTCCAAGTTGGTGACATCAATACCCAATTTGCATTTGTAAAGAAAAATGTCATATTTGGATTAGAAGCATCAGTCAGAGAATCATGTTAATAATAAGAGACAAAACTCCCCTTCTGAAGATGAAAATGGCTCATGCAGCTCCTCCTGGACAGAACCACCCTGATCCCCTCACTGTAGGTATCTATTTAGGGCAGTTGACATTGGAGTCCTCCTTCCTTCAAACTCCTTATCCCTTGGCTTTGGTGACACCATTCAAGTTTCCCTCCTGCCTCTCTGACTTCTCTCCTCCTTCTCTTTTTCTGCATCTTTGATAAGCTGGTGATTGCCTGGATTCCTGCCCCAACTCTCTTCAGTAATTCTTCTGTGGCTTTGGATTCCATTCCCTCCAGAGGCTGCAGTCCCCATCGGTGAAGTGAAGATGCTTCTGTCTGGGCTCCAGACCCATCCCTCTCCCCAGCTCCAGCCCCATGGAGCCAGCAGGCTGTGCTCAACTCTGTGGAGTACCCCACCGTACCTCCATCCCTTCACCTCTACTCCTGTTGCCATTTTGCATTCCCATCATCCCTCAAGCCAAATAATGCACAAAACTAGGAATGATTCTAGACCATGCTGCATCCTCCATCTGCCTCAAATATTAGAACGTTGGTCATTGGTCCCCCTGCCCCTGAACTCACTCCCTTTCATACTTCCTCTTATACTTTTATAAAGTGCAAATCTGATTGCATTAGGTTGTACTTAATACTCTTCAGGGTCTTCCAGGAGCCTGGGATATCATTTCCAAACCCTTTTGTCTGTCATACAAGGCACTAGGAATCTGGTCCCTGAATTAGTTGTCACAACACCTTCCCTTTCATATCAACATTGAGCTCCAATCAAGCACAATCTCATGATCATCTCAAGTTGCCCTGCTGTTTAACTGCCTTCTGCTTTTCTTGAAGCTGAAATACCATCACCCTTCCACCTCAAATCCCCACTCTCTCTCCTGTCCCTAGGGAGTTCTGTTTCCTCTCATAGGTCCTACAAAACTACATTGCATGTTTACATTTCTGTGGCTCTACTGTGCTCTGCCTGCATGATCTTGACAAACTACTTCATTTTTCATTGCCTCACTTTCCCTACCTGAAAAATGAGCATAGCAATACCTACCTCCCAAGATTGTGCTCAGGATTAAATGAGTTGGTACATTTAAAGTTCTTACATCATTTGCCAGAGCCATGGGCACATGGCAGGTTCTCAATATATGTGAGATTAAAAAGATGGAACAAAGGAGTCATGGTGTAACTCATGAGTTCCTAGGTATGGTTTATCTGTCTAGAGATAACTTTTCTTTTTTTCACCTCACCAAACACTATATATAAAATATTTTTATATTAAACAAAAACTCCTTTTTTTATTGGTTACCGTACATTCTTTCTCTGTAAGGTTTTAACCTTTCATTGAAACCTCCAAAATGGTATAAACACTCCTCTCTTTCTGATTGGATAGTGACATCACAGGCACAACATATGTAAAAACCCACCCAGCAGTATACCTGAGATACCTGGAAACTTCGCTATGCAAGCTGTCCCCCAAAATCAAAACAGAAGAATAAATACCATGGGAATGTACTGCATTTGGTGACATTCACTCTGTGAAAATGCTGACCTATTAGGTTTTCTTGGAGAAGCTTATCCTATATCATTTTGAAATGTGAGTTTTGCAGTACCTGAAATCCAGGAACATAGGAGAGAGAAAAAGAAACCAGAGCACTCCCTCATTTCCAGTCTTCTTTCTACACCCATTATCACTAAAATGCAAGAGGAAAGGAGAAAATTTAAATGAGCCAAGAAAAGGCTAGTTCTGTTGTGTCCGATGCACTCCAAGATCTAGAATGCTGGAGAGATCAGTCTCCAAGAAAGGAAGGTCATAAAAGAAGGTTAGTAGGAACATGTAAAGGAAGCCCGTTCCCCTACAGAAGGGATTTCCATTGCAATGAAATTCAACCTATGTTTGGGTCAGTCTTCTTCTGAATATTCCTTACCCCAACAAGTAATAGGCACAGGTGGCTGGCACAACCTCCCTCTTCTCCTTCAGTCCCTAGAGCTGGAAAACAAGGATGGAAACACTAGTGATCTGAGCTCTGAAAGGATGAAAATCCCAAATGTCTTTAGCTCCCCTCCACTCCCTGAAAACCTGAGATTGATGGTGCCAGTCTGAACACAGCAGTGTGAAGAAGAAACCAATCTTGATCTCTTCAGGGAGCTTGGACCAATACCTGCCTACATGCACTTGGAAAATAGCTTTGAATGTAAAATGATGTTTATAAAGTTACACATACAACTTATTTCTTATTGTTTCAAGCCTCGCTCCCCCACCCCCACCTACCTTAAGGTTTGCTGTAGAGAAAAGGAACCACTATGCTACCTAAAAAACAAAAGTATTAGGCATCTTTTCTTACATGGGCAAATAAATGTGTATGGTAATTTGCCATCATGTATGTCTGACAGAGCAGTATTCTGAATTATGACTCATATATTATCTTACTGTTTTTCTGAGTACTTAACCTTCACCGTGGCTCCTCAAAATGCCCACCTTCCAAAGGGGAGATTCAAACTTCTCACATAGAGATGTCTTTGTTTGTCCCACAGTAGTGAAGACTTAGGTCTACACCAAAACCTATACACATGTTTATAGCAGCTTTCTGAATAGAAATGGACTTGCTAAATGTTAGGAGGAAACAGGAGTGGAAGGGAGTTGGGTGTAGTTATAAAAAGGAACACATAGGGATCCTGGTGGTGACAGGTGTGTTTTTTGGAGCATCTCAGTGTCAATGTCAAGATCCTGGTTGTAATACTGGACTATAGTCCTCCAAAATGGTACTACTGTTGGGGGGCGGGGGAGACAGAATAAACCATAGGCTCTCTCTGTATTAGTTCTTACAATTTTATGTGAATATACAACTATCTCAATTTTCTTTAAGTAAGAAGCTGGAAAAAAAGAAAGGATAATTCTGATATGCAAACAAGGCTCACGGGGGTCCCTGGAAGGGAGGTACCTAGTGAGTCAGGAAAGGTCCACCCATCAAGCACCACCACTTAGGGTTTGCTGCAGAGTGAAGGAACCACCATGCCACCTGAGAGAGTAAAGACATAAAGTTGCTGCTCCTTGAGAGAAGGAAGGTCTGGCAGGAGATGGTAAGAAGGACCTGCATCAGGTTGAAATGGTCTGCACTCTCTCTTCTCTGTGCTTTTTATTATGCTGGGACAATGAATGTGTTGGCACAATGTGTCCCCAACATTTTTTTAGAGTTCTAGGAGATTTCAGCCATCTGAGCAGACTCGCATCAGCTTTGAAGCTGACTGTAGCCAGGGAATGGGGAACCCTGAGTTGGTTCTCCTTGATCCTTATTGGGTTACATCAGTGCAGAATGGGCAGAGAACACCAGCATGGAAAGTAGCTATCAGGAGCATAGAGATGACACTTACATACCAAAACTCCAACTCAAGAAGTCGAGAGCTCCCTTCTGCCAAACCACACACACTCCTCACTAAGGGGTAAGGAGGAATCAGGAAATGGAAGGGGGACTTCCTGGGTGGTGAGCACACTGATGTGCCCTGATTCACAAGGAGAAGGCATAGAGCCTCTTCACTGCCTCCTGGATTTCATCCTAATGCATTCTCTGTAATAAAACTGTCATCCTAAGTTTAGTGCTTTCCTGAGTTCTGGGGAGTTGTTCTATCAAATTTTCAAACACGAAAGGTTCATGGGATCTCCCAAACTTAAAGTCAGTCAGTCAGAAAGGCAGGTGACCGGGACAAGGGGGACCCCTAAGGCACAGGTGACTTTTGAAATAAGGGCAGACCTATGGAGGTCCAAGTCCTTAACTCGTGGAGTCTGATGCTAACTCCAGGGTTGGCATCAAAACTGCTATATTCAAAAGAGACCCCCTCCTAAGTTCTAAATCACTATATACCCAGTTGCCGAAAGAGAAGAGACACCCCTCTCATAAGTTCTAACTCTCCCCATAATCTCCTCAGCAGGTCAGTGTTCCCTCCTCTCCAGCCCACTGTACGCTGACTTCCACCCTGGTTTCTGTAATACAGTTGACAGTTGTTTACACGGACATCCTTCCCACAAGACTGAAGCTGCTCTTGGGGCAGATTCCTGTTTCCTACAATATAAGCCTTTACAATGTGGAGGGGTCCTCTTTGCATATGTGCATTTTATAAAACCACATAACCACGTAATGTGAACACATTGCTGGGGCCCCTACCTGGGCCTTGGAAGAGGCCCAGTCTGCAGAAGGGGCCCTGAAACCTAGCCTCATGAGCCTGGGGACAAATCCACTCTGGCATCAAATTCCTCCCTGGCATCTGCCCCCCCCCCCCCGCAGACATTCAGACCTGCTAGTGAGGGAGGGAGAGATTAAGTGGCACAGCACAAAGATAGGAGCGAGAGGAAGGCATTCTTAACCTTGCATTTAAAAGATGGTTTGATTCCTCTTATTTAGATGACAAGGGCCCTCTTTCCCCATTTCGGGGCTGACCTCACTTGTTATTTTTGCCTGTGTCCCTGCAGTGGGATTTGGAGGGATCTGGAAGCTGTGATTACCAGGTCTAGTAGTGAATTACAGAAGCCTAGTGAATTTGGTCATCTGCTATTTGCAACTAGATTAGAAAAATCCACACACACACACCCCTTCAGGACCTCGAGTTTTCATTTCAGTGTTAAATCACAAAAGAACCAGAGAAACAGAGCCTCAAATGCAAATTTATGGCACATTTTAAGTATGAGGGATTTAAAGCCTTTGTCTCAGAGCCAAAGGCTTTCTCTCTGTGGAGCATCCAAGTCATGAGGTTGCCCTGGCATTGTCTAGGTTTGATAACGTGGTATTTGTCAGCTTGTTCACAGCCATTTAGCATCAGGGAGCCTGGTAGGTAGCACTTCATAGCTGTCATGCCACAGTGAATTCTAGAACATTGAGTACCTCTTAAATTCACGTCCCGTCTCCCTCACCTCTGTCACTCCCCAGGGAAGGCCCTCTAAGCAGATGAGAAATGGGCGAAAGAGCACTGTATGAGGAGTCCCAGAGACCTGACCTGCTTCCCACAGCCCCTTTCTCATCTGTGTGCATGATCGTCTGTGATAATGTGATCAGTTGTGTCACACAACTTCTCCAGGCCTCAGTTTATCCACTAGACCTTGGTACTTAATAGCGTCCGCCATCTTGGCATCTCTCCACCTCATGGCACCATTTTAAGCTTGTTTTGTTGAAAACAGGAATCCCAGATTTTAATCCCAGGTAGGTGAAGAATGACAACTGCAAAGTTATTTAGAATCCATAGCCTGGTTTCTTTCTTCTGCTCTGGGCTAAGACCCTACTGCCAAGGAAATAAAGACAGTAGGTTGTGTCTCAGACCCAGGAAACTGATGCTACTCATGGGCACCTGAAAACAACTGGAATGTTCCATGGCATGCTGTTCCAATGCAGTTAGTAGTTGGAAACCATACAATGATAAACTCGAAAACGCCAGACAATAAAATGGAGATCATCTGTAAGACTGAGGAATATCTTGTGGGGAAGCATAAGGCCCATTTTGCCTCCAGGGTTCTAGGAACTCATTGTTGAATAACTAAAATGTTCTTCACTAAATTGCCAAACCCAGAAGGAAACAAGCTCCTTGGACATCCTTGCCCATGTCCACCTTTCATGCCCCTGAATCTCCTCCCTGAGCAGAGTTGACAAAACGGTGGTCTGGGCCAAGATCACGGAGAGTTCAGATCAGCCTGCTGTCCTCCAGTTCACAGCAAGAAGGGCTGGATGGCTTTCAGTAGGTTCACAAGACTGAAGTCAGCTGGGATCCCTATCATTCAATTAAAAACAATCAGAGTCCACTCTAAGAGAACCTGAATGTGTGGGGGTAAGGGAAGTTCTCATTCCTTTTTTAAATGATGGCCTCATTCTAACTCTTCAGGAGGCAGTGAAAGAAACTAAAGCTTTCCCAAGCACTACCACTTACTAGGCACCATGCTGGCTGCTTTTGCTTCTGTTACTTTAGACAATCCTGACATCAAGTCTGGGAGGCAGAATCATTATCTTCATTTTAGAAATAAGGCAACTGTAGTTCCAAGAGCTTAGACTTACCTAAGCCTACACAAGTGATGAGCTGCTAGGTCTGTTCAACTCCAAATCCCACCTCCTGTCCCTTGTCCTGGGCACCAGGTGGCCAGGGAACTGAAGCCAAGGCCTAAAACCCACTTCCTTCCTTCTGGGCCTCCTGTGGTCTTTATCCTTCGGACTTGACTCATTTTCCCTGCACTCTTATTTTTCTTGGGGGTGGATCTGCTGCTACTGATGTGTTAATATGCTGCTGGCTGTGTTTTTCCACCCACCTTGCATTTTTAGAATATGTTTCTCAAAGGAAAGTGATAACCGTTTGCATATATTCTGCATATAGTCTCTCCTCGGGTGCAGGTTTCACACTGCTGTGCTTCTGTTTACACTGTTCCTTCTGTCTGCCTCACCAGCATCTCTCTTCCTCCAGGTAGACTCATCCTTTGAGGCTCAGGTTCATGCTCCTTCCTCCAGGAAGTCTGACTGGCATGCTCAGCAGACGGCACTTCTGCTCCTTGACCTGTGACATCTGCTTCTTGCACAGCACTTACCACATTGCCTATGTCTTGGTGGGTCCCTGTGAGCTGGGAGCCCCTTCCACTATCTTACCCAATCTTGTATCTCTCACAGCTTCCGGAGGGTCCTACCTGAGATAACGTATAAAACAAGGGCTGTGCATTCAAAAAGGCTCACCTTGCTTCAGTTGTTGCACTGTGTGCGAGTCACCTGGGCTTTCTGGGTCTCTCCCTCAGTATCCCCAAGCACCCACTCTCATAGCCACTTTGCCATTCATATGTATGCACATGTAAGCAATGACCACTAGCTCCTTGCAGCCCTAGAGCCTGGAATGCATTAAGCCACTGAATTATAATCTTCTAAGACATACAATGAGGCCTTGTCTCTGCAGACAAGGACACTGTTTGCACTTTGTCGACTAGATTCTGCTTCCCCCTGGACCACTGACTGAAGCAGTGAGAGATGGTATCCAATGGGTTGGCACAGGCAGGACCCACAGCTGGCACTGGTCCCCAATGTTGGGTATTTGAGAAAGTGACTCTCTCCTGAACAGGACATGCTAGATGACTGGGACACACCTAACTCATGGGCAGTTGAGACAAAACCCAATAAAATAGGTGCCTGGTACAAATTGCTCACTCTCCACTGAGGAACCGGACCTCTAACTTGGGATTCTCCATGTGGACTCTCCACCTGGTCTTCTCCTTATAGGGGCATCTCAGTGGGAAACATATGAATCATCTGGGGCATTTGGGGGAGTCCAGTGTTGTAGAAAGGGCTCTGGGAGATCCCATGGCTCAGCATCAAATGGAGATAGCACACGACCAGAGAAAGACGGACGAGTTGTGTCGATTCCATAGGCAATCTGCCCTAGTGAACATCCAGAGCCTGCGGCTAATTTGGCCACTTGTCTAACAGGCTCTATCATTCTGTCACACTGCCATCCTCCTCTGAGTATGGTTGACTTCAGATATATTTTACTTCCCCAGACAAAAGATATGCCTGTTTCATTTTAAATAACTAATAACTAACAAATGACTAATACTCACATAACATTTTCCTATTCACAAAAGGCCTCATACATATTATTGCATTGAACCATGATAGGAGAACCTGCTGTGAGCCGAAGAGTGTCATTTCGGCTTAACAGATGACGAGAATTAAAGCGCACTACTCACGAGGTTCCTGGGAGTCATTCAGTCCAAAGCCACTCACTCAGGAAGACAGAATCGGAATCTGAATGTAGTTCCTCCAGCTGCATACCATCTTCTTTCCATCAGGGACATTTGTAAGACACTGTTCTGTTTTCAGGATGCTTTCCCTAGCTCTCCAAACCACCCCGGGAAGCAGCATCCTGCCTGTGTCCCCGTGGAAGCTCCAGGAAGTGGAAGTTCCACGAGGAAGAGTTTCTGTCCACCCTCTGCTCTCTGTCCAGGCCTTGGACACTTCCAAAACAGAAGCCAGTCATAAATATCTTATAAATGCAAAAGTGAAAGGTACACACAGATTGCATTACCTGTCCCAAATAGCACAGCTAATGGGTGCGAAAGCTAAGAACTGAGCCCTGGTTTCTTGACGGAGCCTAATTACATTCCTGATCCACGTTCTGTTTTATAAACTGTTTTATAAACTGCAAGACCCTTTATCCTCATTATTACCAGCACATATTCTTACAAACTGCCTCAAGGGGAGGGAGTCAGGAAACTTCAACAAAGTGTTTTCTCATTCTTATTGTTTTAATTCCAGTATGGCTAACATACAGGATTATATTATTTTCAGGTATACAAGATAGCAATTCAAAATTTCTGTACATGACTCAGTGCTCACTAAGGTTAAATCCCCAACACCTATTTCCCTCATCCTCCCTCCTGCCTCCCCTCTGGTCACTACCTGCTTGTTCTTTATAGTTAAGAGTCTGGTGTTTTGTTTGTCTCGTTTTCTTTAGCTTTGTTTTTTAAATTCCATATATGAGTGAAATCATAGGTCATCTTTCTCTGACTAACATATTTCACTTAGCATTATACCATCTAGATCCATCCATGTTGTTACAAAAGGCAAGATCTTATTCTTTTTTATGGCTGAGTAATATTCCATTCTATAGACATACCTCATCTTCTTTATCCACTCATCTATCAATGGACGCTTGGGATGCTTCCAGACTTTGGCTGTTGTAGAAAATGCTGCAATAATCATAGGGGTGCATGCATCTTTTCAAATTAATGGTTTCAAAACCACAATGAGATATCACCTAACACCAGTCAGAATGGCTAAAATCAACAAGTCAGGAAATGACAGATGCTGGCGAGGATGCGGAGAAAGGGGAACCCTCCTACACTGTTGGTGGGAATGCAAGCTGGTGCAACCACTCTGGAAAACAGCATGGAGGTTCCTCAAAATTTTGAAAATAGAACTGCCCTATGACCCAGCAATTGCACTACTGAGTATTTACCCTAAAGATACAAACGTAGTGATCCAAAGGGGCACATGCACCCTAATGTTTATAGCAGCAATGTCCACAATAGCCAAACTATGGAAAGAACCTAGATGTCCATCAACAGATGAATGGATAAAGAAGAGGTGGTATATATACACAATGGAATACTATGCAGCCATCAAAAGAAACGAAATCTTGCCATTTGCGACAACATGGATGGAACTAGAGCGTATCATGGTTTCATATTCTTTGGGTAGATATCCATTGGTGAAATTAGTGGGTCATATAATAATTTTATTTTTAATTTTTTTAGGAGACTTCATACCATTTTCCACAGTGGTTGCACCAGCATGCACTCCCACCACAGTTGTATGAGGGTTCCTTTGTATCCACTTCCTTGCCAGCACTTATTGTTTCTTGTGTTTTTTATTTCAGTCATTCTGATAGGTATGAGGTGGTATCTCATTGTGGTTTTGATTTTAATTTCCCTGATGATCAGTGATGTTGAGCACCTTTTCATATGTCTGTTTGTCATCTGTATATCTTCTTTGGAGAAACTTCTGTTCATAAAACAAAGTGGTTTCTTGTGTACCATATCTGCCCGTTCCAAAATCATTCCAAATGGAAAGAGCATCCTCTTTGTACAGACAAGTAAGTCAAGTATTAAATAAATAGTATAAGTCATCCAGGACCAAAGAAGGAGAACACACATCCACCCATCAGGATGCCTGATTACCATAACTACCACATCTACCACAGCTACTCTGCTGGACGTGAAGAGAGGAACCGTCTTGGGGACAGCACTCATCTGTGGGTGGTTTTGTTTCCTTCATTTTAAGAATAAATGTTAAGAGACTGAGTAGTAGGACTAGCCACTACTAAGCTACAAGAGAAGTCTCACTAGTGAGCAGTTATTGAAGGACTGACATGTAATAAAGTTTAGGGGTGCTGTGGTAACTCAAAAGAATGGGAAATCCCAAAGATGTGCCATAGTTAGGGAAAGCTTTGCAGAGACTGTAGGATTCAAGGTCATTGTATAGGAATAATAAATGTCTCCAACTTCTCCCACTCTCTGGCAGTGACATGAACTGTGACATGAACAGATAACCTAACCTCCCTTTTCCCTAGCAAAATGGGGATAAGAGCCTGCCTTACAGGGCAGCATGAGGAGGAAATGAGATATTCCTAGAGCATGCTTAGCTTAGTAGCTGCCACCCTGTAAGCACTCAGTAGATGCTTTCTATAAGAATAAAAATGATGCCACGGAATCAGCATCCAGGGTAAGAATCCAAGACCCTTTCTCCCTCCTGTATTTTAAAACAAAGCTGAAGGGTCTTCTCTTGTGTGAATCCTTTCCTGACCACCCCACAAAAGAAGAGCCTCTTTCTCCATAGCATATAATCCTCAGTCAGTGCCAGGTTCTCCTCTAACACTTGCATGCCGGCCTTCCTGCCCCATCCAAGGACCTCCTTCTTGGAAGATGGTGTTTTCATAGGTCTCTCTGCCCTCAATGCCAGCATGGGTTTGGCACATTTTAGGCCCTTGGTGAATAATAAGCAAATATACTAGGGATTCAGAGGTGAGAATAAAGTAGAGCCTGGTTTTGTGGCACTGACAATGTAAATTTTAGATTATCTACATGGTGATTTATTCCATAAATATTCACTGAACATCTATCAACCTGCTACACAGAGTGCTCAAATTTTGGAGTTAAAACTTTGTTTTCTTCCTTGAAAAAGACTACTGGTCTAGTGGAAAGTCCAAGATCTTGTTCTTGCATCTCTGAGATCCCTTCAAGCACAGAGTTCACCGACGGTACCAGGTTGGCAGCAGAACAAAGCACAACACTTGTCATTAGAGAGCAGAGCATGGCATGCCAAGCAGGTGACAAGAAGACCCAGCAACTTTGTGGCAGGACCCATCCAAGGCAGACCCACAGACTCAGCAGAGGATACACTGGAACTGAGAGTGAGGAATGAAGGTAGGACTACCACCAAAGGAAGAGGAAGAGCCGGAAACAGAAAGAAGAACTAGACTAGAGAGAGGCTGCATGTGGCAGCTCCCATGCACTCTGCCAAGCTTGGACTTTGCTCCCATGAGCGTCTGGTGCTTCTCCCAACATGGCGATGAACTTAGCTTTCCACCATGTCCAGTGTTGTCTTTTTCCCCTTCCCTCAAGAATGGAAGTTCCATGAGAATTTTATTTACTGATAAATCTCAAGTTCCTGTGACCAAACCTAGCATATAGCACATGTTCAATAAAATTTGCTGAATAAAGGCTCATGAACTGCACAGAAGCATGTTCCAGTGTTTCAATGTCAGCTCTTACTGGTTATTCCTTCAACTTTAATCTGTCATTTATGCTCTTAAAATGCATTCTGGGCCTGTTTTGGAAAGAGAAGTAGACCTGCAGATCTGACTACTGTAGTTGCCCCTCCGTGGTTTCAATTTGCATGGTTTCAAGAGAGGTCTAAAAATATTAAATGGAAAATTCTAGAAATAAACAACTCATCAGTTTTAAGTGTGTGCACCATTCTGAGTAGCATGATGAAATCTCACGTGGTCCAACGCCACCCCGCGCGGACGTGAATCATCCCCATGTCCAGCGCACCCACACTGCCTGTGTCAACCACCGTGAGTCACTTGGGCTCCCAGTTGTCAGATCGACTGTCCCGGTATCACAGTGCTTGAATGAAGTAACCCTTATTTTACTTAATCAGGGCACAAAGTGCAAGAGTAGCGATGCTGGTAACTCAGAGATGCCAAAGAGGAGCCATAAAGTGATCCCTTCAAGTAAATAAGTGAAAGTTCTTGATGTAGTAAGTAAAGAAAAACTATTGTATGCCAGAGTTGCTAAGATCTACAGGGACTTCAATTACATTCTCTTGTTATTATTATTCTAAGTTATCGTTGTTAATCTCTCAGTGTGGCTATTTTATAAATTAAACTTATCATAGGTATGTCTGTATAGGAAAAACACAGTATGCATAGATCATATACAGTAAGAGCTGTGGTTTCAGATGCCCATGGGTGGAAGGAGGGTCTTGGCACATATTCCCTGCCTATAAGAAGGGACTTCTATCTTGTGATTTTATCCACCTCTGATTTCTCTATCAGTAATTTTCATGAACTTCCCTGCACCCGCTACCCCCACTCATCTCTTTTGGGACAAGAACAAACCCTTTTACAAGTTCATTCTGACATGAGAGCCCAGTGCAAGGGCATGCGGGGATAAGGAATGCATGGGGCGTCAACAGAAATATTTATCCCGAGTTTCCTGCATGTCAGGCTATGACAGCTTGCCTTCTGTCTCAAAACTATGTTCATGTCAATAAATCTGCTAAACTCCTCCACCAACCTGCTCGCTCTTCCCACGGCAGAGAAGCTGTGAAGAATGGTTGTTCTGTCTTAAAAAAAAAAAAAAAAAACTACTCCCCAGGGCATTTTTGAAATGCACCTTGGTAGAAAACTATGTCTTTGAGATCTTTGTACTATTCTCCCTGAGCCCAAAAAGTTAGATGCTGACCCAAAGTGCTGTAATAGCTATAGTCGTATGGGAGGTGGGAGACAGGGTGTTTCTGTGTGTGTGTGTGTGTATCCCATGCATTTTGTGGGGTGTGTGTGTGTGTGATATATCGTGTGTGTGTGTGTTCGTGTGTGCAGCATGTGTGTTTTGTGGTACCTTCCCTTTGCATCAGCCACAGCAAAATGATAGATCCAGTCACATTCCTAAATTTTGGCTCAGGTTGTAGGTCCCACCATCTTGATGGGGCTTTCACATTATGGAGAGCATGTGTTCTGATGGACCACAGGCTTTGGAAACACATAGACATGAGGTCAGAGTCCAGCTCCATCCCTACCTGTGTGAGATCAGACATGTTATTTAACCTTTGTGAGCCTTGAGTATCACATCCACAGACTGTCGGGAACTAACACTTAGAGGATTGTTGTAAGGGTAAAATGAAAAAATGTATCTCAAAAACTAAGTTCAGTATCTGACACCCAGTAGTTACTTCATAGAATAGGCTGAGGACACTCATTTATCACATAGTAGGTGCTCCTCAAACCGTCACGTGTGAAGACAACAATGCACGCATTGCATTATCCTCATTGGTGGGGATTATGGTGGGGAGGGGAGGGCGGCAAAGCTGCAAGGAGAGTGAACAAAGGCCAGGAGTGCTCACATTCCATTCGACACCATCTCCCAGAGTTAGGGGTCTGAGGGCTCCCACCCTAATAGGACAAGATGTGTGGCTGGAAGCATCTCCCCTCTCCCAACAACAGCTGAAGGTGAAGACCCTTCATGGCAAGGGGAGGCCCAATACTTCTGCCAAGGGCCCTCATCCTGATGCGCTGCCCTCTTCTCAGCCTCTCTGAAACTGAAATTGAAGCAGCCCTTTTCCTTTCTGGACCTCACGTTCCCAAATTATAGGAAGTATCTGAATTAAAGTGAGTGGTATTCAAACCATGGGGCAGGAGCTTCAAGGTGGGGGGTAGGTGCACAACTGGAAGGCAGGTTGTAAAGGAGGGCAGTTCTGGAAGCTCGCCATCTTCAACATAAGTGACACCATGCCCATCTGTTTGGGGTGGGCTCTTGTCTTCCAGAGAAGATTTAAAGGTAACCAAGGATGCCACCTCAAGCTAAAATGGAAGCAAAACAAAACAAAAACAAACAAACAAACAAACAAAAAAAAACCAGGAGTCCAGCTTCCATCATGTCACCAACAGTTTTCCAAAAAGCATCAGTGAGGTTGGACAAACCTGCCCCAAACAACATCTCAGTCCTCTGGAAATCAACCAAAGTTAGACAACAAACTGAGGAGCATTTCTTCAGAAAAACAACTGTACCTCTTGTAAGAGCATCAGGAATCTATGGTGCTCCTGCCCAGAGCTTCTGCCATCCCCACCCTCCACTCTGCCAATAGTTCAACCAGATCAACACAGACTGGGGTGACAAGAAACTCCACTACCACTACTACTCCCAAAGGACCTCATTGGATTTGGGACATAGCAGGTGACAAGGAAATAGGAAGAGCAGGTGGCTAAGGGCATCCTGGAGTAAGGACTGGCCTGTCATCAAGTCCAGCAATAAACTGGTGAGATAGCCAAAGCTTTCACAGAGAATTGTAGGAAGTGGGGTAGCCATGATGGGCCTTGACAAGCTCCCACATATCCTGGGTTGCCCACGTGTCTAGCATGTATGCAGCAGATTCAGGAGCAAGTCCAAGGCACCCATACACTTCTAACCTTCCAAGACTGTGTGCGCATTTGTGCAGAGGAAATGTGAGAGGTGAGGAAGCCCCACCAAAAGCAAAGGCAGAACAGACTTGAAAATATGTACTTTCCAGTCCAGATATAGTACACACATAAACATCCATAGGATCGACCATCTGCTGGGCCACAAAACAGGTCCAAATTAATTTAAGATGATGAAAACCATATAAAGTCCATCCTCTGACAATGATGAAATTAAGTTAGAGACTGACAAAAGAAAGATATCTAGAAAAATCTCCAGTATTTCAAAAAGTAACACAGTACTATAAAGCCCATAAGTCAAAAAGAAATTATAAAGGTAATTGAAATACATTTTCAAAGAAATAAAATGTTTAAAATAAAGTGTAATGGATGGTGGGGGAGACAAGATGGCAGGGAAGTAGGAAGAGGCGCCCTTTCAACCTGTACCCTAAAATGAGCTGATTACCTACCAAAGAACTCCAATCACCCATGAAATCAGCCTGAGATCAGAATTATACACGTCTGGATCTCTACAATGGCAGAAGACGCCAGCGGGCAGGTAAAGCAGAGTGGGAACATTGGACTGATATTGGAAGATAAACAAAAGGGGGAGGGAGCCACCATAGACCAGTGGAACAGAGTAGAGAGCCCAGATATGGACCCTCAACTCTACGGTCAAATAATCTTTGACAAAACAGGAAAAAATATATAGTGAAAAAAAGACAGTTTCTTCAATAAATGGTGCTGGGAAAACTGGACAGCTATATGTAGAAGAATGAAACTCGACCATTCTCTTATGCTGTAAACAAAGATAAACTCAAAATGGATAAAAGACCTCAACGTGAGACAGGAATCCATCAGAATCCTAGAGGAGAACATAGGCAATAACCTCTTCGATACCAGCCAACTTCTTTAAAAATATGTCTCCAAAGGCAAAGGAAACAAAAGTGAAGATGAACTTTTGGGATTTCATCAAGATCAAAAGCTTCTGCACAGCAAAGGAAACAGTCAAACAAAACAAAGAGGCAACCCACTGAATGGGAGAAGATATTTGCAAATGACAGTACAGACAAAAGGTTGATGTCCAGTATCTATAAAGAACTCCTCAAACTCAACACACACAAAACAGACAATCATATAAAAAAAATGGGCAGAAGATATGAACAGACACTTCTCCAATCAAGACATACAAATGGCTATCAGACAATGAAAAAATGTTCATCATCACTAGCCCTCAGGGAGATTCAAATTAAAACCACATTGAAATACCACCTTACACCAGTTAGAATGGCCAAAATTAGCAAGACAGGAAACAACATGTGTTAGAGGGGATGTGGAGAAAGGGGAACCCTCTTACACTGCAGGTGGGAATGCAAGTTGGTGCAGCCACTTTGGAAAACAGTGTGGAGATTCCTCAAGAAATTAAAAATAGAGCTTCCCTATGACCCTGCAATAGCACTACTGGGTAATTACCCCAAATATACAGATGTAGTGAAAAGAAGGGCCATCTGTACCCCAATGTTTATAGCAGCAATGGCCACGGTCGCCAAACTGTGGAAAGAACCAAGATGCCCTTCAACGGACGAATGGATAAGGAAGATGTGGTCCATATACACTATGGAGTATTATGCCTCCATCAGAAAGGATGAATACCCAACTTTGTAGCAACATGGATGGGACTGGAAGAGATTATGCTGAGTGAAATAAGTCAAGCAGAGAGAGTCAATAATCATCTGCTTTCACTTATTTGTGGAGCATAACAAACAACATGGAGGACAAGGCGAGATGGAGAGGAGAAGAGAGTTGAGGGAAATTGGAAGGGGAGGTGAACCATGAGAGACTATGGACTCTGGAAAACAATCTGAGGGTTTTGAAGGGGCGGGGGGTGGGAGGTTGGGGGAACTAAGCGCTGGGTATTGGAGAGGTCAGGGATTGCATGGAGCACTGAGCGTGGTGCAAAAACAATGAACACTGTTACGCTAAAAAGAAATAAAATATTTTAAAAAAAAAGTGTAATGTAAGGAATGCAGGTGAAGCATTCCTTAAGAATAAATTATATAAAATTAAATACTTATATCAGAAAAACATGTATAGGCAATAAACTAAGCCTCCATTTTAAGAAAAACAAAGAAGAGCAAATTAAACACAAAGCAAAAAGAAGGAAGACTAAAGTGGAAATCAATGAAATAAAAGCAGAAATCTATTGAAAACAACTCTTGGCCAGATTTTGCTTGGATCAATAAGGTTGGCAAGCTCTTAGCTAGACTGACATACAAACTAAAAGAAGAAAATGAAGGAAGAAAGGGAGGAAGGGAAGGAAAACTTGGAGACACAGAACGACAAATCAGAAAGGAAGAAGCAACACTGTCTTTCAAGTTTGACACATTCCCGTACATAAAAAGCTTTAAGGAATCCACAACAAAACTTCTATAGCTAATAAGTGAGTTTAGTGTGATTTCACTATGCACTAGCAATGAACAACTGGAAATGAAATAAGAAAATAATATAATTCACAGTGGCTTTAAGGAGAATAAAATATTAGGAACAATTCTAACAAAATGAATGCATGATTCATACTCTAAAAATTATAAAATATTGCTGAGAAGAAGTAAAGAAGAATTAAATGAGGACAAAGACATTCCATGTCCATCGATTCAAAGAATGAATATTGGAGAAAACATACTTCTTTCTGAATTGATCTACAGATTCAACACAATCTCTATCAATATTCTAGTAGACTTATCAGTAGAAACTGGCACGAAAAGACCTACATTTGTATGGAAATGCTAAGAAGAGCTGGAACAATTTTGAAAATAAAAAAGTTTGGCTATTACCACCAAATTTCAAAACTTACTATATTCCTACAGTCATCAACAGTGCAGTGTTAAAGGAAGGATAAGTGTATTGATCTGTGAAATGAAACTGAGTGTCTAGAAATGAACTCTTGCATTGATGATCAATTGATTTTCAACAAAACAACTAAGTGGTGAAAGAATAATTTTTTTTTTTCAACAAACGGTGCCAGGAAGATTGGAGCAGCATATGCAAAAAAACAAAACAAAAGCCTGAGACCATTATTTCACACCACACACGAATTTAACTTCAAACAGACCATATGCTAAATATAAGAGCTGAAGTGACAAAACTTCTAGAAGAACACATGGGAGAAAACCTTGGTGACACTGGGTTAGGCAAAGAGGTCTTGGACACAATACCAAATGTGTAAGCTATAACAGGAAACAAAATGATAAATTAGACTCCGCTAAAATGAAGATTGTCTGTACTCAAATGACATCATTAAGAAAATGAGAAAAAACACAAATTGAAAAAAAAATTTGTGAATCATGTATCTGACGAAGGGATTGTATCCAGAATATATAAAAACTTTTTTAATTCAATAATAAGATACTGAACAATCCAGTTTTTAAAACATAAAAACTGGGCACCAGAAAGAACACTTAAATAAACATTTTAACAAATAAAACACAAATGACTAATAAACCCATGGAAAGGTATCTATCATTGGTAATTGGGCAAGCTCCACAGCCATTAGAATGGGTATTAAAAAAAAAAAAAGGTAGTGGGGAGCAGACAGTATCAAGTGTTGACAGGGGCATGGAGTGAATGGAATCCCCACACATTGCCAGTGGGAATATAAAATGGCACAGCCACTTTGGAGAACAGTTTGGAAGTTTCTTAAAATGGTCAACAGATCCAGCAACTCAATCATGAGTGCAAGCAATTCTACACCCAGGAATCTACCAAAGAGAAACGAAAACATACATCTGCACAAAGACGTGTGTGTGAACGTCTATAGAATCATTATTCATCATAGGCAAACCTGGACACAACCCAGTGGTCCATCACCCAGCCGATGAGCAAAGAAGCGTGGTGCAGCCTTGGAACGGCAGGCTGCTCAGGAACATAAAGCAAACCAAACACTGATTCGTGCCACAGCACGAATAAACCTCAAAATTATTATGTCAAGTATAAAGAAGCCAGAACAAAAGACTACTTATTATTCACTTAGATCAAATACCTAAAGAAGACTAACCTTATAATCACCAAAAGCAAATTAGTTTCTGTCTGGAGCTGGGAGTGAGGATTTACAACAAAGGCTTAAGGGAATGTTAGGGGGTGATGGAAATGTTCTGAAACTGGATTTTGGTGATGGTTGTGCCACCCTATAAATCTTCCAAAACGCTGAATTGTACACTTGCTGTAGGTCAATTTCATGGAATGCTAATTTAAATAAAGCTTTGAAAAAGCACATTCGATGCTGTAGAAACACACACACACACACACGTGCGCGCACGCCACCAAAAAACCTTCCAATTCCACACTGCTGAATATTGTTTGCGTCTATAATGCTCCTTGCAGCTGAGACCCTGAGTCCCAATTCTATCCAGTCAATTCTCTGAGATCTGACGCTTTACAGTTCGGGGAGAATCCTGTGCTAAGTTTTCCCTGAATTTTTTGGTTGCATTTGCTAGGCAACCCTCACCTCCTTTTGCAGCCCGTAATTTACGCAGGTCACACACTATCTCTTGCATGTGGCTCTTTCCTGCTGCCAGGTACAAGCTGAGCCCATCCTCAGACTGACCTACACAATAACTCTTTCATAGTCTGATAATGCTTTCAGCTGCATTTTTAAGCAGGAAGCCCTGCTTGTAGAGGAGTTATCTATTTTCTGTTATAAAAATTTACCAATTAAATTGAGTGCATTTGACCCAATTTAAAAGAGAAGAAAATGCTCTGGTATTTTCAGATAAGGCTTTTTTTTTTTTTTTTTTTCTTAGCAATAGCGGGGCCACGTTCTCCATTTCCCAAATGCCTCCAGGCAAGGAAACCCGTTAGCAAAAAAGCTAATTTAGAACTGAGTTTGAATTTGGGCTGACAACGGCTCCTTGAACATGGATTCTGTAAGAATCTGAGGCTTTGTGGAGAAGCAGGACCGTGGGTCCACTCCCCACTCTAATCTGCGGGGCAGTCCTCCTCTCTGGAGCGGGATGTCCTCTGGGAATGGATTTGTCCTTAAAGCACACAGGGGCTGTAACAGCAGAGCCTAAATCTGTCATGGATTCTGAGATTCTGATCTGTAAAGCCCACAGCAAAAAGCTTCAGGAAGCTTTGGTAGAGATCCCCATGCTAATTCGAAAGCCTTTTAAACATGAAAAGGACATTGTCTTCTTTTCAAATGTGTGTCCTTGCACAGTGGCCAAGAACAGATACTGTGCTCCAGTTCAAGTCAAAGAAAATAGAGTCCAAAATAAAAAGTGACTCCGTTGAAATCATAATCAGCATGTCCCACCTGCCCTAGCCTCCTCATTTCTTCAGAGATGTTAAGGCCTCAAAAGAACCCACCTGACCTCAGCACACTTTCCATAATTCCTCAAATTCTCCATCTTGTCTTGGGCTCCTCCAGCCTGTTCTCTGCACCACTGCCAGAATAATCCTTCAAAAATTTAACCTCTTCCCTGCTCATTATTCATTGTGAGCTGTCTCTGCCTCTGGGGTAAGTCGAGTCACCCAAGCCTGGCACCCACCTCATCAGCCATGTTTTGATGGAAGCCTCACTGCTTGGCTCGGGGCTCCTGGTGCAAGTGACAGTCTGGGGTCAAATGTCTCATCTCTCTCTAAAGGAGTCACTCATGTCCGTGGGACGTTGCCCAGCACTCAGGGGATCTTATGCCTGCTGCTGCTTCTAAAAACGTTTATGCTTTATTTAAGCCTCGGCAGCCATGGAATCTCTCTGAAAACTTTGCAAAACTTTGCTCTCCAGCCAGAAATCGGTCACTTCCTTCTCTCTGTCCTATGGAACATCACAGATCCATTACTCAAAATATTTCTGAGCCAGTGCAATACAGCTGTCCACATGTCAGTGCCCGAGAAAGACCACACACTCCTCCAGATTTGGCTCTTTTCTATGTATTTGGAGTCACTCATTTAATAGAACAGCAAGAATGGGAAGGAAATGAGACCAACTCCTGAAGAATGAGGGAGGAGAAACACTCAGGTTCGCCGTCAGCCTTTAGCACGGAAGAAATGATAGGAGGGGAGACAAAACAATGGAGGTGAGCTATGCAGATATAGAGAAGGCTTTGGGGAAGGGAGGAGGACAAGCTGATCCGTGATGTGGCCTAGGGAGCAGCCAGTGTGGACAGCCGCAGCCTTTCCACCTATCTGCAGGTTATCAGTTCGATTTTTATCCACATCTCCAGAAATACCTAATATCCCTGATTCATGAGCCTTCCTGGGGCTCTGAAATGCAAACTCTTTTTCCTTTTCCCACTTCTCTGGGATGAAGCTTTTTAAAAATCTGTTAAAATCAGTTATCACTTGTATATCAGCTTTCCAGATTCCAAGAGTCTTTGCTGTATGTTCCTTTCCCATTGTGTCGCTTCTCGTGATTAATGCCAGTTTCACAGGGCTACAGCGCGAAGCCGAGGTAAATGTTTATATTCCAAATGTCACCAGTAAGGGAAATCCAGTTTTTTCCTTCTGTTTTCACAAGGCCAGTTGGCCACTCTCAAATACTGAGTTTTCTCCCTAGACTCACAGAAAACGTGCTTCTGGGATGAGTACAGAAACTCCTAAAGGTAGGGTCAGTCACATTGTCTCAACTAGTTATTTCCAGGCAAATACCTTACGTTAATAATGTTGCATATTCTCAATAAACATTTACTGATTGATATTGACTGATTCCTGCCAATATACAAAGATATTCTTTACCAAGTCTCCAGCAGACAAATCCATATTCAGATTTTAAGAAAACACCACTCTGACTGCTAGTCACACTAAGGGTGAGCCCTTAGCAGGGACAATGTACTTCTGTCCGGAGGCAGAAACAGGAAGGAAGCCAGGGGCCCGACCTGCCAGGCATCTGTGCCACGCAACCGTAGGAAACCTGCAACCGGTAAAACAGACAAGACTTTCTTCAAAATGTTCTTTATCCGGTTCAGTTTTATATTCTCCCTGAACATAGAGATGGGAAAACGTGGTGTGTCTCAGCAGCTCTGACGGGCAACTGCATAAATGGTTTGAAAGCAGTGTGCGCTGGGTCCCTGGGTGCAGTAGCAAGACACGGGGACCCAGAGAGCCTCTATCGAGAGAAGGGGGGTCCCAGAGGGCAGTCAGTCTTTGGGGTCACTAGCTCCTCTGCAGCCAAATGTCCCTCTAGAATGCTGTCCTGTTCCTGGGGAAGTCTGTGTTCTGCTTTAATAAGAGTATCCCTATTCTTACACAGGGAGTCTAACACTGACTAATTCATATTCCTGAATGCACTTGGAGTTCTGCCAGTGCTACCGGGATTTAGAAAATCCATGTGGCCTGTCTTCCTAGAGTGTCGGTTTTATTTATTGGTAATTTTAAGAATTCTTCTTTTTCTGCCCTGTGTTGGGCTCCCTGCTCAGCAGGGAGTCGGCCTGTCCCACTGTCTCTGCCCCTCCTCCCACTGTTTGGTTGCTCTCCTTCTCTTTAAAAAAAAAAAAAAAATCCTTTTTTCAAAATTTTATTTATGAATTTATTTAGAAAGCATGCAAGTAGGTGGTAAGGACAGAAGGGAGGGGCAGAGGCAGAGGAAGAAAGAGAATCTCAAACAGACTCTAAGCTGAGCACAGAGCTTCATGTGAGGCTCGATCTCACGACCCTGAGACCATAACCTGAGCCTAAACCAAGAGTCTGGCACTTAACGGACTGAGCCACCCAGGTGCCCCTTAAGAATTATTCTATTTTAAAACAAATAGAATTATGTTATGGAATGGTGGGGGGAAATTCATTGTGATAATCTTTAAAGATGAAAGAAATAATTTCAAAGAAAAATTCCAAAAGCTGTAAATGCTTGGCTTTCTGACCTGCCGACACCTACTTTCTCCTGCCAAGACAAATGTTTCATTTCTTCCTATCTCCATGACCAAATGTTTGCTAGACTTCTAATCTATGCCAGGCGCTGTTCCATTCATGGGCATTAGGACTACACAGTGATGTGTCAGATGAGACCCCCAGGTGTCACGGGGTTTGCAGTCTGGTGAATCAAGAAGACACACAGTGCAGACCCCCAAGGAGGAACAGAGAGGGTAACGAGACAGAGTTAGCCAGAGGTGGGAGAGCAGCACTTTACCAAAGGGGATCTAGGGAAGGAAAGCCTCTGTAGGAGGGTGTCACTTGTGCCAAAACCTGAGTGTTGAGAAGGCAGCGACATAAAGAGATACAGGTCGTGAGCATTCCAAGCAAAGAACAGAGCAGGTGAAATTTACCTGGGATGAGCCGGTGCATTCAAGGCCAAAAGGCACAACCCTGCATCCAAAGCTTAGTGTATGAGGGGAATTTCAGTGCATGGGGAGACCCACTCCACCTTCTCATTAGACACCAGCATCAGAATCACCTGGGGCACATGTATGAAAATGTAGTTTCCCTGGCTCACCCCAGACCTACTGATTCAGAACCTAAGAGGCAAGGGCCCAGGACTCTGCATTTCAAAGATTTTTCACACTCATGCGCACACACACACACACACACACACACACACAAACACCCCAAAAGTTTCAGAACATCCTTTAAAAGAAAATTAAATTAAAACATTTGTGAAACATGGTAATGTCTGCCTGGGTGACTCGCACTGGAACTTAATTCAGACAGAAGTCCCTGCTGCTATCTAAAAACACGACAGGACTGTCTTCCGCAACTCTCTCCTGTCTCCTCTCCTGGTGAGCCCAAGACCTTCTCAGACGTCCTTCATCCAGGGTAACTTCTTGGGGAATATTGAGAAGGTGATTCGTCTCAGAAGAACGCGTAACGGAGCCCTGCTGCCTGGTGTTGGGGCAGCCTATTCTCCCCTCAGTTTCTCGTATGAAGTAAACAAGCACTGACACTGGATTGGGCAACAGCTGTTCTCGTGAATTAACTATTTCTGAATTTAGAAAATTGCTGTGTTCCACCAGACTATCTTCCCAGCTGGTTAAATGAAGACAAACAGAGTCAATTATTATAATTTTGTGCAGTTGTGGGGCTTTTTCTGCAAAAGTTACAGTATTTCTATATTTTTTACATTAAAGATAAAAGAGATGAATGACTTCAATTTTCTTGTAACTTCAATTACAGGGCTCGAATCATCCCAGAGTCAAGAGAGAAGTTGAGAATTCAGAATACACAGCCATCCTATTAAGGATTACCTCCTGTATCAGCAATGCGCCCAAAGCTGTGGGGTGTGCTAGGAAACACAGATTGACTCTCATTTGCAATTATTTTAGGAATTACTTTTTGATATTTACCAACTTCCCAGGAAGGGGTGTGTCCATGAGATCAGCAGGAATACTTGCTTCCATATGACAGTGTTGTGATTTCCAGAAGGAATCCGACGCAACTCAGGGTTTTTGCTTCATGTGCCTCTAAGCTGTCCTAGGAGCTGGTGGTTATCACAACCAGAGAACAAAGGGAGTTTAAATGAGATGTGTCATCAAATCTTGGATATAATAGCTAATGTTTGCAAACACTTTCACAATTTAAAGAGCATCTCCACTGACTTTATTCCTTTGATTCCCTCAGTGACCCTGGAAGCCTGAAGTCCTCTGATGAGGAAATTGAGACTGAGAGAGATTCAAGACTGAGAACCCAACATGAAAGCTGCCATGTCTTCTTGATCAAGATACTAGATTATTCTGGTACAAGCTGCACTTCACATGGCTATACTAAACTGACAGACTTTCCCTCTTCCATATCTGAGGGGAAAAAAATATTTAATCCCATACAGGTAATCTTGACCTGAGGTCTCATTATGTATAACCTACTAATTTGGCATTTCCCTTCTCTGATCCTGGTATAGGAGAATAAGCAGACTCAGGTGGAGTGATTTCACCTAAAATTAATTGATTCCATGTGGAAATTATAGAATGTGTGTATGATGAAATATGTATATACCTAATGTACATACATATTTGTCTATTTCTTGAAGTCTTTGTCACCCCCTATTTCAGAGACTGCTCATAACAATTGGAGTTAACCCTCTCCTATGCCCAGTGAAAGGGATACATGGTTTGAATCCACCAGCTCTTCAGACACATTGAACTTGATGGATTTCCAAAGACTTTTGCTCAACACATCCCTTCTTTTTATTTACACATGTTTTTAAAAATGTGATTTTACACTAGCTTGATGTATACCAAAAACAGTCAGGAGAATAGAAAGTTCTATTTGTGTTCCAAGCCAAGTTACAGTTGTGAATCAAGTCCACACAAATACCCGTATGATGTACGTTCCTGAGGTGCTTTGTGACATAGCCTTTGCATACTGGGCCGACTGGCTCTCAGTCCCTGAGTGGGCACCTAGTGAAACACTGACAAATAGGGCCCCAGAAGGCTCTGGGAATTTGGGGAGCAATCACTGCTCTAATATCAGAGTCACATTTCCCTTGTGATATATGCATGTTCTCTTCCAAGCTTCAGGATATATATATTCCCTCTCAAAGTCAGAGACATCCTATTTCTGAGAATCTGCAAGAATTAAGAAACCTAAGGTCTTAGGAGTGAAATAGGGAATAATGGTTGGAAGTGAATCTCTAAAAGTCTTCAGAAACATGACTGTGGTCATTGAAATGAAACTGGACACAAACATAGAAGACAGTATGAATAACACTCTATAGTAGTTAACCACATCATAGCTCAGTAAAAATTAATTCAGCACAACTACTTTACATTTATATTTGTATCTGTATATGTTTTTTAACTAATGGGCTGGATTGTCTTTTGGTGCATTGGTATTTCATTGAAACATTCAGTGTTTTTCTGACTTAACAGAGGTAGAGATTTATCTCTTACAAGACTTTCTTTTTTAAGATTTATTTATTTATCTTAGAGAGAGAGAGAACACGAGCAAGGTGTAGGGGGCAGATGGAGAGGGAAAGAAAATCCTCAAGCAGACTCCCCTCTGATCACAGGGTCAGACATGGGGCTCGACCCCACCCTGAGATCATGACTTGGCCTGAAACAAAAAGTCAGACGCTTAATCAACTGTGCCACGCAGGTGACCCTCTGGTTAGACTTTCTAAAAACATTTCCCAGACTCAAACACTGAGTGATTTCATTGTGAACTACTTACCCTATAGTCTCAACATTTAGAAAGACATGATAAAAAGTTTACATTCAGGGAATCATGAACTGTTAAGGTTAGCAAAGGGTTGGGTCCACATAAATGTTTGCACAATTGGTGCTCTCAGGTTTCTTAAGAACAGACTAATCAAAGAATTCTTACTTCACAGTATAATTAATCCAAGGTTGAAGTGACATTTGAGCTTTCCTTGAAAACTGGATAGTATTCCAAAAAGTTAGTGTGGTTAAGGGAGCGGTTTGGGTCCAAGGAAACCACGCAAGCAGAGCTGTAGTGGGGTAGGAAACTCACAGTAGAGGAAGTTGGTGGCAAGTGAGTCTGGAGTTCAAGACTGTGTTTTTGTTACAGAAGCCTTCTCATTGTGCTCTCAGAGACAAACAACAGGGAGGCTGCACAGGCTACATTGTTAAAGTTTGGAATATTACTAGTGTTCCCCACTTGTGTATGGGGTGGTTTACCAGACTGTTTAGTGTGACCCTGGAACTCTTTGAACCCTTCTTATAGCCTCTACATGGCAGGAGAGGAATCAGGAACATTCTCCAGACCCCCTTTCACCTCATGGTTCCTGGGTGTCAGGTATTAGGGAGGGGCACTCCAGAGAAACATGGAAGCTAGAAAAGAAAGAGGCTCTCATGATTCTGGAGGGGAAACACCATCCAGTAAGTGTGCAGGAGGCAGGGTCAAGGCAAAGACTGAGTGAGTTTCCTAGGAAGCTCATTCTTTACTCCTGCAGACTGATGGCTTTGGTGAGACCTCCCTGACTCGTTCTTTTCAGACTCACATGGTCCAGAAGCCTCCAGTTCCCTGTATGAAAGCCCTTCCATGTGGAATACATCAAGTAGCTGAATATCCCGACCAAAAACTGACAGACAATTTGGACAGAAAGAGGCTAGAGGTAGACCAGGCAACTAGGAAGACCAGTTAAGAAACATCCAGCCAGGACAGAGTAACAAAGCTCAAAACTAGAAACCACCTTTTTAAAATCATCTCATTGATTTTTCAGCTACTCTGCATTAAAGCACAGCCAACATCACCTTGCGGGGTTGGGGGAGGGCAGGCATTGTGGAGCTTGCCCCTCAGTTAAATTCTCCGGACAGATTCCACCTCTGCCTTTTCCCTCACTTGGCTTAACCAAACAGGTGTCTACATTGCATCTCTCAGCCTTGTTGAGCAATATCTTCATTTAAATCCAGAAGGTTCATAACCTCAGGGAGGTCAGTTATGATACACTGTAATGGCGGAACACTTCCTAACATCAGGATGCCAATGAAATTTAAGACATGGTCTGATCAGTCCGGCATATAGGAGCCTTATTTACAAGTCAAGCTGATACAGTTCTTCTCAAATGCATCCTTGCCCCATCTCTACTGAGTGACTTAGGAAAAAAGACAAGTCTCCATGGCAAAAGGAAGTCAGGAAAGGGGCAGAGCAAGAGACTGCAAGGTGGGTTCCATGGAAACAGCACTTCACAATCAGATAGATTCCTGGGTTGGAGCCCCAGACATCCCCTCTCCTTCTGAGCCCCTCACACCATGAAATTTTGGAGTCACCAGCCCAGTTTGCTTGTGAGGAACTGTGGTTCAGAGAGCTGAAACACTTGGCTCTGTCACAGCATTGATTGGGAAGTGGCAGGACCATTTCCCTTGGGTTCCTGAGTCCACCCGGCATCTTCCTTGCTCCACCTACCAACTTGTCCTGAAACTCAGTCCCGCTGATGAGCAGGTTCCTTGAGCCAGTCTCCATGGAAGAGCATGTGTAAGAGGGGTGGCACAGAGGGCTGTTAGATCACTGGTGTAGAAACAAGTGGAGACTGGTGTGTACTCCACATTTTAGGTAGGACATACTTTAACTGAAAGCCTAGTGTGCTTCTAAAAACAAAATGGAGAATTGGAAATATATTCAAGGTGAGGTACTCTATTCTGGGTTCACTTTGCCATCCTGAATCCAACACTGAAGGGTTCTGCTGAACAAAATTCACTAAGGAGAAGCCGCCAGAAACAGACTCACTATTTTTATTAGCCTTTTAAAGTCTTCATTTTAATCCATGGATTGTAAAAACATCCTACCTTCTGAAATTATAGAATAAAGACTGAGAAACTGGCCCAGGAATCTCACCTGACCTGCTGTGGAGTGTGATATCTGGCAAGGTAACTTCTATGTATGCTCCTGACATTTCTATCAAAAAGGACAAGTCTCCTCTTTCATTGCTATTCTCTGAGTACAGATATTCATCAGCCAGGTCTCTGAGTATCCTGAGGTGGAGAAAGCAAAGTTGGGAAAGTCTGATCCACCACCTGCAGGCAGTGCCTTCACCGGGGCTAAGGACTGCCTTACCTGGAGCTCTCCAGAGCACAAATAATCCAAGTGACCACAGCTATAGAAGGAACTTTGTGCTCTGCCTTTGTCTACCTTTAGAAAACTCCCTATAACCTTCAAAATGAAGCTGAGACTCTGTAACTTGGCCACTGTTGTCCCTTGCACTGTGACCCACACCTCTTCTTCAGCCCCATCGTCTGATGTCCTCTCCCTCCCACACCACCCCTTCCTAGGTCTCAGCTTGAAAAGCTTTCTGAGACCCCAATGCCTTAAGCTGTGACCTTCTCAGGTCTCTGTTCTCTCCATCCCAGTGGAATAATAGTGTCTTTGAAAGCTTATCTCTGTAGTGAAAGTGTTTGAAGCTTCCCAGAAAGAACTAATTTCTTCTCTCCTTATGGATTTCCCTTGCAGTCAATGAATACCTCATATAAAACAAGAGTTACATACCTTCTGATCATTCCTTCCCATGCAGTCCTCCAGATTAAGCCCAGCTGCTATTCATCCTTGTGTCTGTTGGCACATGTAGACACACAGTAGTGATTTTTGAAGAGCTGCCAAGTCATGATGTGCTTAAAATGATGAATTTCGTGCTTTCAAGACATTCCCCAGAACTGGGTGTCCAGAACAGGACAAGAGAACAACTTCTTCATCTTCTCTCTTTCTTCTTTGGAATCTTCTCTCTTGTGTTGCTCCAGGGAGAAGCAAGCTGGGCAGGCAACATGACATTTGAAGGGAAGCTCTTCCGACCAACATGCCAGGCACAGCCGAGGCCTGACACAGCATTTGTGGCACCTGCTTGTAATTCTCAGAGTCAGGAGGTTTTTAGAGTACCGGACATCCCCCATGCCACTGTTTTGACATGGAATGTTTTCTTCACACTCACCTCTGAAATCCTCAGAACTTGCCTGCAGATACTACCCAGCACCTAGAAGCTCTGACATCAGAAGATGCAGATTCAAGAAGAGACATGCAGAGTCTGGAGTGAGGACAGAAAACAGAAACAAAAGATTTCCAGGGGGAGAGCTGTAGCTTGGCAGGAGCCCTGCAGAAAATGGCCCCAGGCTAGGCTATAATTTAAAAAAAGAGAGAAAGGAAAGAAAAAAGAAATGCAAGTCCCCTTGTCTGCACAAGGGAGGTATTTCTCTTTGTTGGAGTGTCTCAGAAGAATCTGACATAATTAGGAATAACAATTTTTCCCTGACTTTGCCACTTCCTGTCTAATGCCTAATGTGCTGTTGGAAGAAAGATATGAATAATATTTAAAGACCTTAAGAAAAGGATAGTGGTTGTGGCAATAAGCAAGTCCACTGACATATAGAGAATAATGCTTGATTTTGGAAGTATATTTATGGAAATGTCTGTTAAAAATATGTTTTATAAGATCAGTTAAAACTCTTGGCTGCGGTAACCAAGAACTCTGTACTTCAATATTCCTGTCCAGAAATTGGACCAAGAATATCTACCACTGGACACTGTCATGTTGATATGGTGCGGTAACAGTGACCGAGCATTGTCAAGAGTGTAGAGCCTAGTAGATCCATTGGGTTCATTGCTGACCAGTCACCTTCTGGGAAAATCAGAGAAGGCACCAAGTCCATTTTTTTTAAACAATTTATTTATTTATTCATGAGAGAGAGAGAGGGTGGGAGAGAGAAGCAGAGGGAAAGGGAGAGAGAAATTCAAGCAGACTCCACGCTGGGTACAAAGCTGACACAGGGCTCGATCTCATGACCCTGAGCTCACCACCTGAGCCAAAACCAAGAGTCAGACACTTTACCAACTGCAACACCCAGATGCCGCCCCACCAAGTCAATTTAGATTAGCAATCATCTACCGACCCTGGCATGTTTTCCTAGACATCATGGAGAATACAAAAGTATCTCAAAATCCAAGGTGTCCTAAAGAATTCCAAAGCAAGTAATATCCTGCAAGTACTGATATATTACTGTGCCAGATCCTAAGGGGTTTGCAGTTGCTTCAAACTGTGTTACATTCAATCACCTAGCCAAAGATTATGTCTGTCAATCAGATGTCTTACTGGTGTCCCACACTGACTGAGATGATTGAGCTCCAACCAGAGAAGAGAGAACAGCCTCCATCTAATTAGATAGATGTTTGGTTTCCTTAGTCCTGAGCATGTGTACAGTGCTCCAGAGTTTATAAACCACTCTCCCATGTGTGCTTTGTCCATAAACCCATGAGGGAAACAGGAACAATTGGAGGACACATTGAAAATGAAAGAAATCCCATGAGCTCCACAAAGTCATGGATGGGACAAACTATCTCTGTGGGCTTTGTGCCGGGACTCCCCCTCGAGTCACCCTGCCATGCCGCACTTCACCACGGAACAGCCAGATGCCAGGGCTATTTCTGATGAGCCCCGTCATCCCCCTTGCACCCCTTCCTCCTCTTTTTCCTCCTCTTCCCTCATCACATTATCTGGTTTAGTAGCATACAGAGAGAATTTTACCATGGCTCAAAAGGCATTTCCCACAACTTAAACACATGCACACACACCCAGCTTCCTGCCTTGTTCTTATAGCTGTACCCATTTTCCCTGTCCCAGAGACCTCGGTGAAATCATCAGTATTTTGATCTTCTAAGACTCTGCAGACATACAGAGAGTGGAGTTAGCTCAGAGTTCAAAACCGGCTTCTAAAAACCCGCACATCCTTAACTCTAGTGAACAGACTGAGGGTTGCTGGAAGGGACGGGTGTCAGGAGGTGCGGTAATTGGGGGATGGGCACTAAGGAGGGCATGAGCTGGAGCAAGCACTGGGTGCTCTACAGAACTGACGAGGCACTGCATTCTACCCTGAAACTAATAATGCACTATGTATTAGCAAATTGAATTCAAATTAAAAATTTAATATAAATGGGACGCCTGGGTGGCTCAGTTGGTTGGACGACTGCCTTCGGCTCAGGGCGTGATCCTGGAGTCCCGGGATCGAGTCCCACATCGGGCTCCCAGCTCCATGGGGAGTCTGCTTCGGTCTCTGACCATCTCCTCGCTCATGCTCTCTCTCACTGTCTCTCTCTCTCTCTCTCTCAAATAAATAAATTTAAAAAAAAAAAATTTAATATAAATAAATAAATGTAATCAGAATAAAAACCTGCACATGTTAAATGCTCCCCGCGGCCCCAAAACAGTTCTAAATCAGTGGATTCCAAGCCTTTTTGAAAATTTCCCTCAGGAAAAATATGTTGATCACAGACTCCTTGATATATGAAAATTTACTTAAATTAAAAATTTTGCCTGCATATTTACACATCTATACCTATACAAATCTCAGACATAAATAATGAAACTTTTAAAAACGAGAACATTTTTGGGGGCGCCTGGGTGGCTCAGTCAGTTAAATGTCTGCCTTCAGCTCAGGTCATGATCCTCAGTCCATGATCCTGGGGCTCCCTGCTCAGCAGGGAATCTGCTGCTCCCTCTTCCTCTGCCCCTCTCCATCTCTCCCCCACTCCCACTCATGCTTGCTCTCTCTCTCTCTCTCTCTCAAATAAATAGATAAAATCATTTTTAAAATTAAATAAATAAAAAAACAGAACATTGTTGGGATGCCTGGGTGGCTCAGTTGGTTAAGCGGCTGCCTTCAGCTCAGGTCATGATCCCAGCGTCCTGGGATCAAATCCCACATCGGGCTCCTTGCTCAGCAGGGAGCCTGCTTCTCTCTCTGTCTCTTTCTGCCACTCTGTCTGCCTGTGCTCGCTCTCTCTGTGACAAAAAAATAAATAAAATCTTAAAAAAAAAAAAAAACTAGAACATTGTTATGTGAAAACTGAAAAAAAAATGCTGAATTTTTATTTTCTTTGTTTCATTCCTTAATAGAACAAAAGGTTTATATTATCAGTTTATCAATATTTTAGACAAATGTATGTGATCAATAAACTTTATTACTTTCTTAAAAATATTGGTTTAAATTTTTTAATGCAGAAATTTAAAGAACTGGTTTTGATTCAGGTTTATCTTAATCCTTGGGTTTAACAGTTGCCATACATGAAAAAGATCCCCCAAAAGAGAAATATCTACAAAGCAAAGAAGTGCATTGTCATGTATGATTAATAAATTGTGTTACTGATTTTCCAGCTCTTTCTACCAATTATGCAAAGACTTTATTGAAATAACAACTGATGTCAATTGGCAGTTACAGTAACCTGATTTGTATGCACAGATACACATGTACATGGACCATTTGTTTGAGACAACAAATATGCTGTCAACAAACAGGTTTGAGTAACTGCTTTCTTTTTTTTTTTTTTTTTAGATTTTATTTATTTATTTGACAGACAGAGATCACAAGTAGGCAGAGAGGCAGGCAGAGAGAGGAAGGGAAGAAGGCTCCCCGCTGAGGAGAGAGCCTGATGTGGGGCTTGATCCCAGGACCCTGAAATCATGACCAGAGCTGAAGGCAGATGCTTTAACCCACTGAGCCACGCAGGCACCCTGAGTAAGTGCTTTTAAACCCCACTTTCCAGGGGCGCCTGGGTGGCTCAGTGGGTTAAGCCTCTGCCTTCAGCTCGGGTCATGATCCCAGGGTCCTGGGATCGAGCCCCACGTCGGGCTCTTTGCTCCACAGTGAGCCTGCTTCCTCCTCTCTCTCTGTCGGCCTCTCTGCCTACTACTTGTGATCTCTGTCAAATAAATAAATTAAAAAAAAAAAGATAACCCCCACTTTCCAGCCCTTCATCTGGGAAAGTTTTAACTTGTTAGTAAATTGTGTTAGCAAGTTTTACTTTTTTAAGTGTAGAGGCATGAGCCTTTTTAAAAGTGATTCATTAATTCTTGCAACAAATCACAAAACAATTAAAACATCCTCAACTGCTCATGTCCAAAATGTTCTCTTCTCATCGAGATTAAAATCAGCTATTAAACTCACTTTTTAAACAGCCCATTACCTTGGGGGGACAAATTAAATACCGACTTGAGCTGGGTACTATGACTCTCACTTGTCTTCCCTCAAGAAGTTCAGGGAATTTTGAGTATGTGTTTTGTCGCTTACTAAAGAAAAATGCATCTTTAGATTCCAAGAGACATTTAAGTTTTTGGCCAGGAGAATATCATAAATCTCCTGTATGACACAAAAGATTAAAATGACCACTCACATCTCAGTGCAAAGGGTTGTGAATATTATTTAAAGGTATTGTCTTCGTGACATCTACTGCATCGAGTATGACATCTGTCACCAGTGAGCTGCGGTACGTTGCAAGCCTCTGACAAATGAATGAACCAGAGACTGTGTTAGACCCACTCTTCCCTCAGGACACCCAGGTGCCCCTTAGAACACATCTCAAGCTGCGAAACATAGGTTTGTTAAAAAATCCTTGGTGTTACCTTATCTTCTACATATTTGCAAAGCTTTATTTCTCTTACTTTTTCAAACACAGCATATGTTATATTGGAAGTGCTGACATGCTCTTCCCACATGCTGGTGGGTCAGCCTATGTGGGGTACAGGCTCCCTCTTTAGGGATCACCTCTCTGGGCAGTTCACACCTCTTATGATTTATAATACCTGCACTTGGCACACATGTGTCACAGATGGTCTCTGGTTCTAGGTGGGTTTCCTCAGGAATTACATGTGAAATGTGTCCTGGGCATCCACAAGAACATTTTTTTTCTTTTTCTGCAGAGTTTATTATGTTCACAGAAGCGTCCCTGAATCGCAAAAACATTTAATTGCCACTAACCCAGATAATTAAAATATTTTTTTTGTTATTGTTGAATGATTTAGATCATTGCCCTGGTTCTCAGACAAGACAGAGTTGAAACAAATTTTGGTGGCTCAGACCCTGAAAAGGGAAATTTTCCCAAGGGGCAAAGGGACACCTTATGTTCTACTGTTAACATTCTTGTTAAGGATGAGGGCAGACAGATGTTGTGGAGACCTGGGGCCCTCGTCCTAGTCCTGCCAGCACGGCACCAGCAGGTGAGCACAGGAGCTGTAAGGATCAGTGGGTTGTCAGACTCGAGGGAACACCAAGGTGAGGCCACAGCTTAAGAACCTTGACTTCCAGATGGATAATCCCCACCAATCAACGATAATTAGCCACCAAAGTGTCCCTACCGAGATCCCCTCGCTTCTGCATACAACTTCATGCACAAGACGTCAGGTCTCCCCTTAGAGAGTCTATTTCCCTAGTCTATGCTTTTAAATATGATTTTACTTCTTATTTATCTTTAAGGGGATAATTGAGATGCCAAGGGCTGAAAGGAAACCATGAACATCAGGACAGCCGGATTTCCTCTTACTTCAGCAATCACTCTGATTAGAATTTTTATTTTCTTTCATGGCTGCATAGATTTCCAAAAGCAAGACACTTCTGGGCCACCTTCCCCAAGCAGGAGCTGAGCTGATGGCATGTCCTCTGTGCTCTTATGACTTTTCCCTTTCTGTTTATTACAGGGACTGTGGTGAGTGCTCACTCCGGCTCCCCTCCCTGAGACAGTCCCCTTTGGGGCAGGGACTGTGTGTCCCCGACACCAGGTTTCGGGTCTGGCACATGAGGTCGGCAAATGGAGGACAGTGTGCACAGACCTTGATCCGGTGGATCCAGTGCCTCCCTAGGGGCTCACACACTCGCTGCCCCAGACCTGCTTCCTGGAGAATTACACAGGAAGGAGGGCTCACGTAACACCACACTCACCGGTTCTTCGAAAATTCAATAGCACCTCGTGTTTTTCATCTCCACGTTGTAAGAAAATCCTTGTCCGCAGTTCAGAGTCACGGCTTCAGCTTATCCCGACGCTACCCCTCAGTTCTCACTGGGTGATCACAGAACAAGTTACCTGGGAGGTTATTCTTGCCTTTCACAGATAGTTTTACATCTTTTTTTTTTTTAAGACTTTTTTTTTTACTTGAGAGAGAGAGAATGACAGAGAGAGCATGAGAGGGGAGTGGGTCAGTGGGTCAGAGAAAGAAGCAGACTCCCTGCTGAGCAGGGAGCCCGATGCGGGACTTGATCCCAGGACTCCAGGATCATGACCTGAGCCGAAGACAGTCGCTTAACCAACTGAGCCACCCAGGTGCCCCAATAATCTTTAATTAAGTTTTTTCTTTCCAGCACATAAAAGTCCTAGTACAAAACAAACAAACAAACAAGAAATCCTAGTATACTTAGCCTCAGATAAGCTGGGGACACCAAATGACAAGACAGTGTCTTAAACAGGAACAGTTCATATACATGATACAGATCTAAAGACCTAAAAACAATGGCCAAAGAGGCAGCAACTCTAGAAATAGAATGTACCCTAAAAGGCAGGAGCTTTCTGGCACCATCAGATTTTCCATACTCGGAAAAAAAAGTGGGTGAAATCACCATATCTAATCTTATTTTCCATTTTCAGTGCATTATATTATAAGCTTAAAAATTGCATATTAAATGTTACCGATCAGGTGAAAGTGCCTATGCATTATTAATGTTCTAGTTTGTTCCTCAAAAGACATAAGCAGCATTTAGAACTATGGGGGGGATAAACATATGTCGGGGTGCTTAAGGACAAGCATTGCATGAATGCATCTTAATGGGGGTTGCATTTTATGGGGGGATGCTTTCTAAAGGACAAAAACCTGGCAGCAATCACAAATTCTGGATCATCCTTCTCCATCTGGTTTGATTTTGAGAACTGGAGAATTGCATGTCCCGTGGGCTTGCAGCGAACGTGAGGCGGCCCATGGCCATGGTTGTTCCCTCTTAGGTAATGGTCTTTCAACAACCTCGTCTCAGCCCCTTGCACTCGCGTACCCACATAGGCGAGCCCAGCTTTGTCCTCAGGCTAGAGGAGTGTTTGGCTGATAATTCAAGCTAATCTGATTTTATCTGCACAACAGATGCGGTTGGACAAAAAGAATTACCAAGAAGTTCCTTCACTTGAAATTAGTTGGGCCCAGAAAGGTTAAAAGAAGTCATAAATCCAGGGAATCAGAGAACACCTTGAAGGACACTTAGAGCGTCTATAAACCAGTGGCAAAAGAAAAGAAAAGCAAGAATGTGTGCCCACCCCGCCTCTCGCTTTGCCCAGCAGCACACTGGAAGAGCCCTAGGCAACCAGCCAAGGGGCCCAAACCAAGATTAGGTTGGGAAAGGGAAGTAACACGGCTCATGGCAACCTTGCTTCTAGAGAAGTACATTTGTGAGGAGACCAGGTGCTTCCTCTTTGTAAGTCTCTCCATATTTAGGCATTCGTTCATAAATGTGCAGTAAGGTGAGTCTGCTCGAGCACTAAACCATGCACTGGGAATTCAGATATGAATCACATGTTGCCCTTGCTCTACTGCAGCGATGGTGTACTGATAATAATGAAAGTAACCACACTTGTTCAAGTATCCTTAAATTCATTAGCTCTAAATCTCAAAACGCCACTTCAAAAAAGGGATTCACTGTCTCTGTTTTCCAGCTGAAAAAACTAGGGCTCAGGAAAGCCAGGAACTCAACATCACACAGTGCCACGTGGCAGAAGGTAGCTCCACCCCCCCAGCTCCTGGGCTGAAAATATTATTCTCATTTCACAGCCCTGTGTTTCCACTTCTTAGATGAAGATCCTTAACTGCCCACAAGGCATTATTTCCAGGCTCCCCAGATTACATCCTGGATGTGTTCTGTCAGTGATCTCATGTTGTCCACCATTTTCCTCCTCCTTCCCAGTGCCACATTTCTGAGGCATCACTGGAGTGGACCACATGGCTGGGGTGGCCACCATGCTGGCATCTTACAAGGGACATACAAGGGCTGGGCACCTCCAAGTTCAGCCTTCTGGGCGGCCCAAGTATCTGGGTGTGTTCTGTGCCAATAGGGGAAAAAGACCTTCCTCATCCTATCGGTGTCCTACTTTGCAACAGGGGAACTGAAGCAGAGTTCCTGGGACCGGGTACCTTATAGAGGTGAGAATAAGATTAGCTCTTTCTATTTGGGGCAATCTGAGTGACACATACCCCACTGTACTCAGAATATCTTTCCAGTTGGGCTTTTTCCCCTAACTTTCTCTTCTACAGGTGATTTTCTCCAGAAGTCTTGGGTCACACCAATGTGCCAGACATGCCAAGTAGAACCCATAGGTGAACAGATGTGAAGGAGACTTAGATTGGTTTTCCTCACTGCACACATACACATACACACAAATACACAAAATGCATACCTTCCTCAAAGCCTGTGCTTCTTCACTGCAAAGCAGTAACTTCATCATTCTTTCTTCTCCAGGACAGAAGCTGTATTTGTTTGTGTGTGCTCACACTTGGGTCATGCAGTCAACTGATACCTTGAGACTGAGTGTGCTATCACAATTTTAGAAGCATCCTTCCCTGGGATATTCATATGCCATAAGCTTTGTCTCAAAGCTCCCTGCATGAGAAATGCAAAGGAGGAAGCAAAGAAGAATGGACAGAAAGCGATGCACAGACAGCAGTGAGGGTCCTGATGCTAGCTCCCTTTTAGAATGGAGAAGACTCTGCCGAGGAATAAGGGATGAAGAGGGAGATGGAAAAGGATAGATGCCAGCCTCCCAGCACTGTGAGCCCAAGTTCCCACGGGAACCAATTTACTTCCTCATTCCCACCATGCAGAAGAGCCAGAGGTGTCAGTGCAGTGGGTTTGCAGAAAGCAGAAAGTCTCAGACCAGGGAGGCTGGGGTCAGGCCACAGGAGAGAGCTGGACAGAATGACAAGGTACATCAGTGGAGCCTGGGCAGTTGGAAGGCCCCTCCACCTTCCCAGAGAGAGAGCCCAGGCTTCAGCAGGCTTGTCTGACATTTCCTTCTCCTGTCAGACTGGCTCACATTTCCCTTCTGTGTTTCTCACCATTCACATGCATGCATTAGTTTATTTCTTTATGCAATATTTGATACATATGTGTTGCAGGTCCACTCTGAGCAGTCATCTAGGTGCATGGAACACAGCACAACAGCAAAGATCTCTACCTCTTTGAATCTTTATTTTATGGGGAAGAAACAGGGAGTAAATATAATCGGTTGGCAATGTATTTGCCAGCATAGAAGGTAGAAAGGCTAAGAAAGAAGGTAATGCAAGGAAGGAGTTAAGATAGAACTAGGAAATGCTGGAATAAGGGAGTGCAATAGGTGACTGAGGTGTGAGAGGAAAGGTCTCCCTGCAGAAGAAGCATGGAAGTAAATTCTAAAAGGGTGACTTATGCTACAATGCTGAGGTGGGTGCATGCCTAGAATATTCAGGGATGGCAGGAAGGACTGGGTAGCCAGAAAGGAGTGAGTTGAGAGGGAGATCGTAGATGCCAGAGAAGTGGGAAACAGCCAGTGCCTATGAGGCATGTGGACTACTTAAAGCTCTTTGAGTTGGCCTTAGAAGGATGCCGTCACAGGTGTGAACAGGGAAATGACATGACCAGACTTATTTTTGGTCATCATGTCATCTGTGTTGAGAGTGGATGGACAGAAGCTTTGGAAAGCAGAGACAGCAAGATTTGCTAGTGAGTGGCACAGGGGATATGAAGTGTATAGGTTACCCTGAGCTCATTTATCTGAGAACCTCAAAGGATGTAACTGTCATTTCCTGAGCTGGGGAAACAATGTAAAGAGCACCTCTTGGGGAGAAATGAGGAATTCAGTGCTACGCACGTAGGGTTTGCAGTGACTAATATAATTGAAGATGACAAGGAGGTGAATGGATGGGTGAATCTGATCAGGGCCAGGAGAGATGGCTGTGTTGGATGCACAAGTCTGTGAAGTATCTGTGTGTAGGTGGCATTTAATTCCATGACACCTAATGACATCACCCTGGGAATAGGCAGAAAGAGCAGAGGTCTGAGGACTGGGCATGGTGGTCTCAACATGAGAAGATCAAGGAGATGAGGAGATGATGGAAAGGAAAACCAAGGACATGAGAACACTACAGAGAAAGGAAATGAGCAGAACAATCCAAGTGCAGAAACTGTTTCATAGAAAAGGGAAGCAAACAACCATGTCTAAGGTTCAGAGGGGTCAAGGAGGATGGAGAATGATTATTGACCATTTGATTTAGCAGCTTAGGTGTCCTCTTGTTAGTGACCTCAATGAGAGCCACTTCAGTGGAGGGGTGGAAGCAAGAGCAGAATCAGAGCCATGTGATAGAGCTGATGAGATGCTCATCAATCCCATTTCCCTGGGCAGGAGGAGGATCATGTCTACTTGTGCTGATCAGTTTCATCAGGGTCTTCTGTCAGGAACACACCTGAACTTATTCCTAGACTCATGATTCTTAAATGATCCCTCTGTATCCTCACCTAAGCTCTGCAATTTCCCTCCTTCTCTCTCTCCCTTTCTCTCTTTCCCTTCTTCTCCTTCCCTCCCTCTCTACCTTTGTCTCTCCCCCACCTCTCCTCCTTCTTTCTCTCTCTCTCTCTCTCTCCTCTCCCTCTCTCACTTTCTCCCTTTCCCTCTCCTCTCCCTCCCTCTATCCCCCTCCTTTCTCTCTTTCCCTCTCACCCTCCCTTTCTCTCTCTTCCTCCCCTACTCTCTCTTCTTCTGTCTCTCCCCCTTTCTCCATCTCTCTCTCCTACTATCAGACTTTAGTGGGAATGTCAGGCCCTTAATCTGATCTTTACTGTGTCCCTTTATTCAATTCTGAAGTGTTCTAAGAATGTTTTACTCAAAGCCTCGTTAAATCCTTTATCTTGTTGTTCAGAGACTGAAGCAGCAGGCCTTTCCAATTCTGTAAGACTCTATATTTCTTGACTCTTTTTGCTTTCATTTTTGTTTACAAATTATCTAGTTCATATTGAACACATCTCTTGTGTGTAATATCTTGCACATGCAGGCAATAATGGTCTCCACACATCACTGACAGCCTATGCTTCAACTTAATCATAGAGCTATGATCTCAACAAAAAATGGGGTTTTAACAAATAATTTGTTGCTACATAACTGTATCTCTAACTTTTCTCATCTCTAAAATATCCACTAAGTCAGGGCCATGTGTTTTAGGTTTTTGTTACAGAAAACGAATACCAATTTCTGTATTAGTCAGGATAAGTCATACTAGAGGCTGTAACAAAAGTCTTCCAAATCTCAGTGACTTAGCAAACTAAAGTCTTATCCATACCCTTTTTCTGGGTACACTGGGACATTTTTCAGCCTCCCTTAAAGTTCTGTTGGGGCCCTGGAACCCAGATTTCAGAGAAAAGAATGTGAGAAGAAGGATATGTGCCAACGCTAAGCAATCCCACCCAAAACCTCCTGTGAAACCCTGCTCATGCTCTTCACTTTGTGGTCAATCTGGAGACTGAATGTTGAAGATAGAGGTGTCATAGCAGAAGAGCCAACTGACTGGCTGCCTGGGGTTCACCCATGAGATGAAACACACAGGAGAGCCAGCCAACCTACACTGACCAAGATGTGAAAAAGAAATACACATTTACTGTTTTATCATGCAAATAATTCATTGCAGACATTATGCTGATAATACAAAAAGGGAGAATGAACGCAATGAATAAAGACAATTTCTTTGAGGATTTTTGTTATAAAGAAAGGAAATAAATGGGATAATAGAGGAGTGGTGTAAAAAGAGAGTTGTTTGTTTACTTGTTTTATTTTTTTGTGTGATAGGGAAAATGATGGAATGTATGCTTATAGGAAAGATCTGGTAGACAAGAAAAACTAATGGTGAGGTCAGAGAGCAGAAAATTGCCCGAGCAACATCCTCTGGAAGGGAGAGGAAATGGAATCTGGAATACATTTACCAGAAATGGCATTGGCTAGGAGCACAGGCAATTCATCTCTGCAATAGAAGAGGAAGTGGTATATACAGGCACAGATACATGTTCTTAAGTGGATTAATTGACAGAAGTTTGCAGACATGCTCTGGAAACTTCCCGTTGTTTTGTTTTGTTTTGTTTTGGGGGGGTTTTTGGGGGGGGGTTGGGGGGGGTTGTTTTTTTGTTTTTTCAGCAAGATCACCAGCTGATTGAGCATTGGAGAGAAGTTGTCAGATTTAAGGAGAGAGGTAAAGGACAATGAAATAGTTGTGAAAGACAGTGGGTCGGTGATGAGGCAAGAAGACTACAGCATGTTTACTGGGTTCCTTTACTGATCTACTTGAAATTAACAATCATGAATTTTAAAGTGAGACCAGAATTTTTTCCAGCAGGTAATATGGATGGGCCATGGAATTTCAGTTGGGAAAGTAGGGCAGTGACAATATAAGAAGGAGAGATGGTGAAAAAACAATGATGGGATTCATAAACTCTGGGAGCCAGTAGAGGATCGCTGGAGCCATGGAGACAAGAAGAGCTGAAAGGGAGGCCAAGAACAGAAAGCAGGATGCTTCACATTGGCAAGGACAACAAGTAACAGCTGTTCCTGGCAGTAATCAGGTCTTTCACTTGATTGTAGAAGTGAGTGGTGGAAAAAAGTGGAGGAAAAGGAGGAAGAATGAGCAGAAGAGGCCAAAGAATAGGGACCCCAAGTGTTAACAGGGTCATCTGGACGGGTATCAATGCATCATGGAGATGTCAACTAGGCAGTTGACATATGAAAAGTGAGTCGGGAGCAAATATGATGATGGAAAATGACCTAGGAGTTTGTGGAGGCTTCAACAAGGAGACGCAATAAGGTGCAAACTATTGAAACAGATAGAGAATTGGTGGGGGGGGAGAGTGTTTAGCTAGCAGAAAGAAAGAAAGAAGAAAAGAAAGAAAAGGAAAGGAAAGGAAAGAAAAGTAAAAAAAAAGAAAAGAAAGGGAAGAAGCAAGGATGGAAGGAAGGAAGGAAAAGAAAGAGAGAGGGAGGGAGGGAGGAAGGGAGGAAGGAAGGAAAGAGAAAAAGAAAGAAAAAAAAAGGAAAAAAAGGAAAGAAGGAATGTGTGGAATCTGCAAGAAGAAAGGACACCTGTCTCCCCACATATAAACCCAAGAATGTGAGAATTTGGGAAGGACATCAGCACTGGCAGGGAGGAGGTCTCTGTTTGGGAAAGCCATATTTAAGACAGTAAGAAGTAAAAGAAATCAGGGAAGAGGGACACTAGAGGGGATTTTTTATGATTGCCCATACATTCCAGAGATCACAAGGCAAGTTACAAGAGGTGGGAAAATTTGGAGAAAATCAGAAAGCAGTATTACAGACATTTCTGGGGAATAAGAGCTGACGTGGGCACTCCAAGTGACAGAGATAAGAAGTGGTGGGACAGATCAGATGTTGGGGAAGAAAGGGAAAGAGGCTAGCCAGGAACATCCCCACCAGAATTCTGCATGAAACCCGGAAACAGATGGAAAACAGTCTTACAGGAGTATGCCAAACTCCCATTTTGCACCTTGAATGAATGAGTGAATGAATGAATGTGTCAATCAACTAGTCCAAGACTTTCATTTTAAAGGGGAGGAAAGTAGGTCCTGAGGGTAAGAGGCCATCCCTCCAGATGGCTTGGTGAGCTAGGGTCTCCAGGAGAAGGAGCAAACAATGGTGGTTAAAGCACAGTTTCAGAAACATGCCCCTAGGGTTGATACCAACTGCTACTCACCAGCTCTATATATGAGCTTGGGCAATTTCCTTAGCTTCTAGGAGCTCTAGTTTCTTCCTGTTGTAAAGGTGGATAATAAAAACACCTGCCTCACCAGTAGCAGGAAATGGGTTAACAAGTTCTTAGGAACATTCCTGGCATTTAGTAAATGGTTTTTAGCTATGACTACAAGTATGAACCTTGGACAATCTCTTCATATCTAGAGTTTAACCCACATGTCTGCAAAGCTTCTAATTCATTGGACTCAATCTTTCTTAGCATATCCAAAAAAAAAAAAAAAATGGCTAGACCCCATTCTACATGCATCCTCCCCCAGATTTCCCAAGATTCCCAAGGCCATTTCATGCTCACTCTCTGGTTGCCCAGACCTGCTTCCTGAAGATTCCAAGACTTCCTTGGGCTGCAGGCTCCTCGCCCTTCAGCTCAGCCCCTTCAGTGTATAACCCAGTCTCTCTCCTTTGTTTTTTCAGAATAACCCTAACCCCAGGCTTTCCTGGGAATTGGACATTTGCTCAGTACTGGAAGTAACCTGCAGCATGCTCAGAATGGCGCACAGCTCAAACCCATATTGGCTATCAGGGTGCTGTCATCTGTCATCCTTGCTAAAGAACCGGATGACTCATTAACCTGAAACTGATGGGCCTCTTATCATGACCAAGTCCTTTTCTCTGTTCTTTTTTCCACTTTTTTTTTTTTGCATACCTCCCCCCAACACACACATACCTGCACACACCTGCCCTCTCCACCATTCTTATGCCTAAGAAAGACTCCAAACTTCTGCAAAATTCCCGTTACTTTATCATGCAGATCAGTTTCTACTCTCTACTCCAACCTAAAAGCAGATTCTTATCCTATGTTCGTGGCTTACTTTTCTACACAGGAAGGATTGGTTTATCTTTTTAAAATTATTTTGTATGTTTTTTGCACATTCCAGATTAAGTTCCTGAGGGGCTTTCTCTCCTTACCAAGAATGTATCCATATGTCAGGTGTTGTCTAGAGACTAGCCCATGCATAAACCTATGAGATGAGCAGGGAATTGTATAGCAGGTCTGAGGGGCTGGACCCTTCCTGGAAGTTGAGCACTGTCCTAGAAGTACCATGAAGTCAGCCTTCATGCTTGAAATTTCTCTGTTAACCCAGTAGGGGTTGCTGGAAAGAAAGAGGCCCTAACACAAGACACAGAGAAAGTTGATTAAAAATCAGCAGCACACCTTTGGCCAGCATCAAGGCCCAATGTGGGCTGACCCTCCAGTGAAAGGCCATGGGAAGATTTAAGCCACACCACCCTTCCTGCCACCTGCAGAAAATGACCAGGAAATGCATGTTTGTAAGAAGAAATAAAGCAACATCGTTTTCTGCACTAACCAGCTCTGGAAGTCTATGTTTCAGTTTTAAGCCTTAAAGAGAAAACACCCAATCTTCTTTGTGAAAACTCAGAGTTTGATCTATGCTTTACTATTAATGATCCCATTTAAAGCAGGAAATAAATTATGACATCAAAAATGTAAATCAAACTTCAACACATAGATGAAATTTTCATTTTTTTTCTGTTTGCATCAAGCTACCAGTTCCCTTATCTGAAATATATGGTTGGCTACATCCACCTGTTTTCAAACACAGTTCCCACCCTTGACATGAGGTCAAGAAAGCATGTTGGGGCACCTGGGTGGCTCAGTGGGTTAAAGCCTCTGCCTTCAGCTCAGGTCATGGTCCCAGGGTCCTGGGATCGAGCCCTGCATCAGGCTCTCTGCTCAGCGGGAAACCTGTTTCCTCCTCTCTCTCTCTCTGCCTGCCTCTCTGCCTACTTGTGATCTCTGTCTGTCAAATAAATAAATAAAATCTTTTTTAAAGAAAGAAAGAAAGAAAGAAAGCCAGAAGCCATGTGCCCAGTCATCATAATCCCTTGCACACCCGGGGAAGGAAGGGGGTGTGATGAGGCAACTCTCCTTGTTGGAGTAAACCATTACCATTTTAATATGAACTGTATCCTTTCATGCCAGCTCATAATCTGCAAAAATGGGGGGTGAGCTGGGGAGACAGAATGAAAGAAAACTCTTACATGCGACTGCCCTGAGTTTCATTACCTACACATGTCTTCAAAGACATGACATTTTTTCTCAATGTTCTAAAAATGGATGTTATGTATCAGCTAAAAATACGATAATTAACAAGTGCGCTTTGAATCACATGATAGCAAATGTCATTTTCCTGTAAGGTAGGAGTGTTAATCATGAGTTGTCAGTTAATCAGAAACCAACTGCACCTAATAGGAGCCAGGCGGGCACCTCTGACTTGGCAAGTAGATGGCAGTGTCCTACGGCAAACAGTCCTCCCAAGTTCGTGAGGGTATCTGCAGCTAAGGCTCCCTTACACCAGGGCACAGAGGGATTTCTAAACCTGGCTCTCCCAGCTGGGATTCCCATGCAGGCTTACAGCTATTGGAAGGCAATCTACCACCTTCCAGCTCAGGTTGGATGCTGTCAAAGGACAGAAAACATTAGGGTGATGCGTTATTTCTGTTCATAGCTTTGGGTTACAAAGGAAACTAGGATCTAGTACTCTGGTTATCAGCATGGTATCCAACCATCATCTGTCTTTATGGATGAAAATCAGAAAACACCAAGAAAGAAAGTCTGTGATAAATCATTCATTTTGTTTCATTTAACTTTGGCTCACTGAATTCTCATCCCCTGCCTGGCAATGTGCTGAGTGCTGACATTATGCAGATAAGGACACATTCAAGCAAGGAGTACAACAGAGCCCAGGATGGAAGTGGACCTACAGGTACAGCAAGAAGCTTTGCCTAAGAAGAGATTTTCTGAGTTGAGTCTTGGATGATGAGAAGCTGTCACTCTACATGAGCGCTTAGAGGGCCTTCCAGTCAGGAGCAAAGGCCGAGAGGCAGGATTATGCAGGCAGTGTTCAGAAAGCCGTAAAAATTCAATGTCACTGCTTGTTCCAGGATTTTCATTTTCCTTTGTGAAAACACCCACTGAAGGGGCACCAATGCAGGTCACTGGCAGTAACAAGATCCATCCTCCATCCTTCTCTCAATGGACAGACACCTATGTGAATCATGGACTGAAGACAGAGAAGCAAAGGGGCCTACGAGCTGCTCACAGTCCTGTCGGCAAACAAATTCGTGTGAGTGTGTCATAACGAAGGTCTCAGCCAGGGACCAAACTTAGGAGAAAGAGATCCATGTCGCAGGAGAGGGGCAGGAAAGATGGAGTAAATGCTTGGACAGGAAAGACAGAATAAATGCTTGGGCATCATGGTATCCTCTGACTCTAGGCCTCATACTAGACTTGACCTTGCCAACAGCTCAGAGAAGCAGACCAAAGCCAGTAACTCTGCTCACTTCAGCATGCCAAGGCTCCAACTTCCTCCTTTGCTATTCCTCAAATGTGTGTCCTCCTCTTGCTACTCAAGATTGTGACTCAGGAACCAACAGATCCCTTGGTAGTTTTAGAAATACAGACTCTCAGACCACCTTAAACCTCCAGAATCAGAATCTGCGCTTTAAAGATCTCTAGGTGATTCAAACTAACAGGAACCCTTTGAAGAGCTCTGGTGCTCAAATTTGGTTACACATTCAAGTCCCACACTTTTAAAAAATAAAGGTGTCTGGGTCTCACCTCAGAGAATGTGGACTCTGAGAAATAAGCTGAGGGTTTTGGAGGGGAAGGGGGTGGAGAGTTGGGTGAGTCTGGTGGTGGCTATTATGGAGGGCATGTATTGCATGGAGCACTGGGTGTGGTGCATAAACAATGAATTTTGGAACGCTGAAAAAAAAATTAAATTTTTAAAAAAAGAATTATTTATTTAGTAAAGGGTACAGCTGGGGCATCATAAATTTTAAAGGTTCCCCAGATCATTCTACCATGTAGCTAATTTTGAGGACTCATCAACCACCCCTGTGGCCTGACAGCCACCAGCATGGGGGAGGGGCGCCAGTGGTTACTCCAGAATAGGTGAGCTGGAGGGAAGAATGAAGGCCAGTAGGAGTGGAAAACAGACAAGGAACTGGACATCCAAACAGGACTGGAGAAGTCCTAGAGAAACTCTCTCATTACACAGTTTCTACAGTATTGTTCTCACTTTACAATAAGCCACGGCCCAGAATGGATTACTGACTTGCCACAGTCACAGGTGAGAATCAAAAACAGAAAACGGTTCAGATGAGGATATTGGAGAATTAAGTTAGCAAGAACTTCAGGCCTTCTAAATTGTTGACTCTGTGCTGTTCTCATCCCCAGCCCTCATCTTTGGTGCTGAGTAAAATCCACAGTGCTTCCCCTATGCTCATTTCCCATGCCACCCCACCTTGTGCCAGCCATTCAGACCTTCATGGTTCCTGCCATCCACCTGTGTATCTGACTCTGAGCTTCCTGATGGGCAATCCAAGAAGAAAGATACAGCCTTGTTACCAAAAAAGAATAATTGCCCTAGCTCCTAAAAGGAGGCCAAGCTTTTCTTGACCCTTATTTTTACAAAAGAGTTTTTTGCTGTAGGCTCCATATAGAAGGAGCTGAATGACCTAATGCATACTACTTCAAAGACATCCCTACAGTAATAGTTTTTATAAAGCCATTATGTATAATATCCCTGGATGTAAGCCAAGGAAATAACATTAAAATGCATGAAAATTCTGCTGGGGACTAAGAACATATGGTCCAAGTGCACAGCTTGATGCAGGAATAAAAATTAGCACACTAGAGGAAGGGATAAATAGCATGCCCTTCAAGTAAGTCCTCATAAATATCACTTCCATTATCCAGGCTTTTGATATGGCAGCAGAAGACTGAAGTTTAATTCACAGGCCTTACATGTCATTGTTCTGTGTCATGGATTGAAGGAAAAGCCCAAATAAGCAAACAGTGGGGCCATCAACCATTTGTGAAAGTTTACAAGTCTATCCAAGACTCAAGAGAATAGAGAATCGCCCATTTTTGTGTAGTATTGGAGCAAGGGCATATCCAAAGGACAATCCAGTTTTCTCAAGAGTCTCCATTAGTGGACATGAATACATAAGTGATAGATCAGGTCCTAAAGTTCTATACACCATGTGTGGTGCACTATGTGGACTTGGGCAACACATCAGAGGACTTGGTGAGGTGGGCAATTCTTGTTAGCAGAGAAGATAGAACTTGAAATAACCTTAAAAAATGAGGCAGATGTCCAGGAGTCTAAATGGATGAGAATGGTGAGACTGAAGAAAGCAAGTACAGAAGAGCTTTAGCTTTAGAGATGGGCATCATTGGCCTCCTCAAGGGGGAACTAATGTGGCTGGCAGACTACCTGGCTGATAGGAATGGTTTCATGGTAGGTCACGAAAAGTGCAGGTGAGTTCTCTTCAACCCAGTATCTGCTCTTCCACACTCAAGAACTCAACTCATAGTAAGATCATCATGAGTGGCTCAAGCTAAAAATCTGGACATTATCTGGACTCCCTTTCCTTCACTCACACATCCTCTTGTCACTATGTCAACTCTACCCATGGAATGTCTTTTGAATCCATCCCTTCCAATCACCTCTACTTTTCTTAGACCTTGTCATCTCTCACCTACTTCACTGCAAAATCCATGTCCTCTCTGTGGCTCTCTGCTCCAGACCACCCTCCTCATTGTAGCCAGAGTGATTTTTCTAAATGTCTCAGTCAACAACATCTGTTTTAAGACACATAACCCCTCTCCAACTGGATAGAATAAAAGGAATCTTTTAAATTTTACAATGAAACACAAGAACAGAAGGACCACAACCTTGTAGGAAAAGATAGCCAGGATTTGAGTCTCTCTCCCACTGATTTTAGAATCTGTGTGCTCACTCTCATTATTGCTGTTTTTCCCCCATTTTTCTCTTTTGCAATATCCCCAAACAGCTCCCATTTCAAGACTATGAGGCCCTATAGACCCAACATACTCACCATAATTGACTTGAGTCTCCACATCTCTTAAATTTTTAAGAGAGACATCTGATTGGTGGGTGATCAGCCAATTAATTGGCTTGGCTTGGTCCTCATCATCATTCCTAGTTCTGAGGGCAGGGTTGTATGCCATAAATCAGGTCACTAAAACCTGGCCTTTAGCAAGGTATACGAGCAAGTCACTCATTTTATAAGTATTTATTGAGCACCTACTAGGAGGCAAACATTTTACTTGGAATTGCGAATAAACTTAAAAAAAAACACTAACACACAGTGTGAGAGTGCTACAAAGGAAAAGAAATGTGCAGTGCAAAATAAGACTAGAAGGAGAAGGGGTGGAGTCGGGGGAAGATTTTGGGGGGCAGATGACATATGTATGGAGCTCTGAGAGGTGAAAGGAGTCATCAGTGCAAGAGTCCGAGAGAAGCCTGTGTGGCCCAAAGAAAGGTGCCTATGAATGTCCTGAGGTGGGAAGAAGGTGGAATTGGAGGACAGGAGGAGGGAGTGTGCCTCAGGCCCTGAGCCTGCAGCCACTAGCAAGGTCCAGACCAGGTAGGATGGTAGGGGCTACAGAAGGACTTCGAAATTATTAGCTAGAATCCACTAACATGTTTTTTAACCAGGATGATGTGTCAGTGTGATGGCATTTGCCTTTTTCAGGATGTGTCTTTGGCTGCTGGGTGAAAGGGGAGCTTGGAAGGTATGAGTGAAAGCAGGAAAACCCACTGGAAGACAGTTGCCGGAGTTCAGGTGAGAGAAGACAGTGGTTCTCATGAGGAAGAGGCAGTGGTGATGAGCCAAGTAAAGGTGGGGTAAGCTTAGGAGGTGTGAGGGAGAGACGAGATGATTTGGATGCAGGAAAGTGAAGGGAACATGAATCAAAAGGATCCCCAGCATTGCAGTTGATCATTTAAACGATAATACCCAGAAAGGAAGGCCAAGGTGGGGAAGCCAAACAACATGGCCACTCCAGGGGAACACAGGATGATAGATCGTCTGCTGCTGAAACCCTGTTCCTGCCTCTTCTATAGTTAATGGATACATCCAGAGTCTTTAGCATGACATTTAGGTTCCTTCACCATCTTGTCCCAGCCTAATGCTCAGCATGTCCCTCTCTCACCTCACCCCAACTCATCTAGTCCACACTCCAGGGATGTGTCAGGCCCGGTGAGCCTCCGGTGCCCCTGCACCAGCCTCTCCTTAACCCTACTCACCCTTAACTGACTAGCTATCAAGATCAGTTCTCTCTCCCTCATCTCTGCGGCCATGGCTGACAATTCAGAATACATCTAGATGGCTTCCAGAGTAACTTATCTGTTCACTGAGCCCACCTGCAACAGTCTGCAGTTATCTCTTCTAGGGAGAATCTAGATTTAACATGTGCTGTGTACTTCTAAAACCTGGCACCCATTATAACTGACGTTGATGAGATGTGTGACCTCAGCTCAGCAATGGAAAATCAGGGGTCATTCTTGGTGATCCCTCTGGGTTTTCCCACTCCGACTTTTATGAATCTTTGATGACTAATGAAATTGAAGAAGATGAGGTGACATATCTGTATGCTTGTGAGAGTGAAAATTGGTTATTGGTCATCACCTCAGGAGATTGGTCATATCATGAGAAGGATTGATGCATATTTTTAAGTTCCTAAATAATATATGCAGGGACAGAAACATCATAATAGATAATATTGGTTGAACTCAAACACATGCCAGGGGCTCCCCTTAGTATTTAAAAGGGAAACTTGAGTGGAAATTACCCCAAAATGCACGGTCTTTGGCATGCACGATCTGAACAGTGTGGCAGGAGAGCTGGTGTGTGTGTCTCGTGCAGATGCCCAATCCCAAGGAGACGCCTAGAGAGCCTGATTCCTGCCTTGGAAAGTTATATGTGCAACTTTGTTGATTTTCCTGCACAAATGACTCAGACTCAAATAGCACTAAGAGTTGATGATTTTTTTTTAATTAGAGGAAGAGGATTCTAAAATAGAATCATAACTGAGGATGGAAGAGATAATTATCATTTTTTAAATCATCTGTGAACCCAGGGAAGAAGTACCATTTTTTAAAAAACTTTTTGAAAGTCTCTATTTTGGAAAAATGACAGGCAACTCCAAATGAGAGATTGGTCTAGGCTCTAAAAGACCAAATGAAGAAATCAAGTCCAAAATCAAGAAAAGAGATTTCTTTTTTTTTTTTTTAGATTATTTATTTATTTATTTGACAGAGAGAGAGAGAGAGATCACTAGGAAGAGCAGCAGGCAGAGAGTGGGGAGGAAGCAGGCTCCCCGCCGAGCAGAAGTGACATCAGCAAGGCCGTGTGTGCAGCTAGATGTAGCTGGTGAGGGGAAGGAAGGGATGTGAATGACTGCCTTGTTTCTGTCTCATTTCTTCATAGTGAATGAGAAAAATTTAAGGAAAAGATGAATTCCATATTGGCACTTAAGTTTCCCGTGGAAAATGTGACTGAAGGTGTCTAATAGGCAGTTGACTATGTGAGCAAAGACTGGATTAGGTTTTTGGATGCAGGAGGTGAGTAGGTGTGTGAAAGTTGAAGCTCTGGGAATGGATTAAAGTGAACTGGGATCCTTAACCCCTTGGATTACTGGCAAGAGCCCCATGCTGCAGACACGGTGCACATCCTGCTCTGTGGACAAGTGATGGTCAGGAGCTCCACTGAGGAGGACACATGACACTGTAGAAGAAATCATTCACCATTCCTCTTCCTAACATCACCGAGGTATCCTTGGGACCACATGTCCTCTTGGAAGCTCAGTTTCTCTATCTGTGAAGGGAGACAAAGAGCCCTTCTAGGAACTGAGTGGTTTGTAACATGTGTGATAGGACTGTGGGAAAATAGATTAGAAAAAAATAATTCCCCCAGTTCCAGTTCTGAACTAGAGCTATGTGGTTGGCATTCACTCAGTTGACATGCATTTATTAAGCACCCACTCTGTGACAAGCACATAACAGATGTGACTGAAAAAACTAGATCAAGGACTATACATGTGCAAGGGGGACATAGACTTCACACCAACCAAGTGCTCTAACAAAGGCATAAGCCAGTTACTGGGAACATTCACAGAGGGGTTAATTCCTGGCTTGAGGTTGTAGAGAAGGTTTCCAGGAACAAGGGATGATTGACAGAGTCTTCAAATGGTCAATAAGTGCTCACCATGCAAAGCTCGGAAGACAGAAGTCTTAAGCAAGAGGCATACTACTTATGTGATTATGTTTGAGGTGCACTGAATTGTCCTATGTAATTGAATTACAAGATGTGGGGGTCATTGGTGGGTGGTGAGGCAGAGTGCAGGTGGTAACCAGCTGTGGAGAGCTTTGAAGACCACACCAAGAGCTTGGGTTTTATCCAACGGGAAGGGAGCAATGGGTCATGACCTTGTCTAGACAATTATTCTGTTTCCTAATTCTAGCCATGGATGAGAGGAGACAGCTTTTTTTTTTTCTCATAAAGAGCATCCCTCCCCTCCAGGGCACCCCTTTGCCTTGCATTTGGCTTATTCTTACCTTGTCATAGAGCATGGTCCTCAATGCTACATGGGCTCACATTATAGATGGGGAAGCACAAAAAGGAAGGAAGGAAGGAAGGAAGGAAGGAAGGAAGGAAGGAAGGAAGGAAAAAGGAGGGAGAGATGGAGGGAAGGAGGGAGAAAGATCCCACCTCTGAGCAATTACATTCAATTAGTTTCTGTAGGGTTCAGGTACCAGAAGTTTTTATAAAATTTCCCAGGTAATTTTAAGATGCCGCCAGATTTGCAAACTAGTGCTTTAGATTTCAACTTTCTTACGTCACCAGTAGAAACAATCGCCATCCTTCTGAGAGATTGTCTATAAGATTTGTAAAGGTCAAAGAGCCATAAGAATCGTATTATTCAAAAAGCATATTTGGAAAACATTAGGATAAGCCTAAAGGACTTGACTCTAATATGTTCCTAGTCCTCAGTGACCCTAAGCTTGAGTTAGATTCACATTCCTCTTTTGTTCAAACAAGGCAAATTGAAACAGCAGTCAATGTAGCTGAACCCCTCCAGTCCCTCAGTCTGAATAAGTGCACTGGATTGCTCAGCAGTGTCCCTGTGCCCACCCAGAAAACACATGTGCCATCCCCCAAACAGGGAGGCCAGCTGGTAATCAGTTAGTGACCCACACATGAGATGTTTTAGAGGATTGAATTTTTCTGCTATTTTTATTTATATACTTATTAAAATGACAGCCAGATGAACACATATCTTGTGCAAAGTTTCAATATGCATTGGAGCTTTTGCTTTTCCTGCCCCAGATATAACCTGGACTACCTTTGAGATAGACTAATTAAATACAATAAATAACTTATTGCTAATAAGGGATATGCATGTCCATGGAACATGCTGCTTACATATCTAACATAGTTACTTTGAGGGTTTGAATAGGACTTTGACTATGACCCAGAAGGGCATTTGAAGGCAAGTGTTATAAGGGGCAGAGGCACACATCTTTGAGGAGACCAGAGGGAAAGAGTCACATGACCTGGATTCTGGTCTCTGTCCTCTGTTGACACACCATATGACCTTGCACAGGCCCCTTTCCTGAAACTGTTTCCCTTCTGGTACGGGCAGGGCGGATTAGTTATCTTTTCCAATTCTAAATTAGATTTATATCAATGAGCTACTTTTAATCAGGAAGGGAAAGTCCTTTACTTGGTTCAAATCACATCTGTTACTTACTCACTGTGTAATGCTTGGGTCACAACTTTTCTCTTTTCTGTCAAATGGGGACATAGCCACTGAGCAGATCTCACATGCAAAGCAGAGCATCCAAAGTTTCTAGGGGCTCCATAAAGGTAAAAGTGAAAACAGCCATCTCGTACTGAGTGCCACTGTGTGCGTGTATCTCTGCTGTCTACACATGATTCAATTAACCAACAGCTTCCATTTCTATGCAACCCATCAATGTTTGAAAAGAACTGACATGTTGTTTTCCAAGCCTCACAATACAGCAATTCCACAGCTGAGGAAAGGAGACACATCCCACGTCGGGATGCAAGGACTTCTCACCTGTTGAAAAAGAACTCAAACTTTTCATGAAGAAAACTCATTGAAACTTCAGAACATAAACTTTTGGACCTGCGCAGTGGAGGGCAAGGGGGAAGTGAAGGCAAGGGAGGCAGCACGTGGAGTCCTGTCCCCACCCCATAGCCCATGCTGGATGCCTGGCATACCCTGTCACCAAGGCCTCACCTCTAATTCCCGTACCACGTGCTCTTCCTTCCACCTGACAGATCACAGAACACAGGCATCTCCCCTAACAGCAAAGCTTCCAAGCGGCCTAAACCAAATTCTGTTTGAAGCTTTCATTATGTGATAGGGTCTGGATAGTCCTTCAGAAGCATCATCCATAGCCACTTGACACAAGATTTTGTACGCTACTCTCATATCTTGACATTCGTTTGAGGACAGAATCTTAATATAGCCAGATGTGTAGCCAATACATCAACTTGAATGTTATCTCAGCACATACTTCCAGGAAAAAAAGAGAGAGAGAGAAAATAAAGGAAAGGAGAGGAAAAGAGAGGAAAGGAAAGGAAAAAAGAAAACTGCCATCCTGTCCATTCCAGGTAAGGTTCTCCTGAAATCCAGCCCACTGACCCCGTTCCCTAGGGCTTGGATTCTGGAAACCCTTTTCTCAAGGAGCCTGGGAGCAGCACCACCACTACAGGGATGGCGTAGGCACTCGGAGCTCTCAGCAACGCACCTTCAGTGAACGCCAGCTCTTATTTTTTTCCCATTAGCGAAAAAGCCAAGCTCTACTAAATAGCCCTGAGCCCATTGAGAAGAAATCTGGGTCATCTCAATTGGAACAGACAGTGCAAACCTCAGTGGTAAAAGACCAACAATGTCAGCTACAGAGAGAAATGTATTCACAGTTGCAGCCCTCCCCATGCCTGAATGGTGGGGTGAGATCTGACTTCATCCATTCCTAAATTTCAGTAGGAAAACACTCTTGGTACATACTCTGTTAATCACTGTTCCAGGCACTGTAAGGGGGAAAGAGGCATGAAATTGTTCCCTGGCCTGAGGAAACCCCCTGTTTCTGGGACAAATGGAGACTGGGAACAAGGCAGAAAGGGGGGCAGAAAGGATGACGTGGGAACAGAGGGAATGGGGGCAGAGAAATAGGGGCTGATCATGAGAAACCTGACTGATAACAAGGGCCCAGGATTTCTCCTGAAGGATATTAAGGAGTTCCTGAAAGGTTCTAAGCAGAAAATTCATTTGGGCATGTCTCTGTTCTGTGCTCACTTTATTCTCACATATGAGGAATGATTATGATTCCTGTGGCTTCTAGCTGGGTTTATACTTTATCAGATTTTTAAAGGATCCCACTCCACTCATGGGTATTCCTAACCCATGAGTGGAAGGTCAAAGTTGCCCAGCAAATCCTGCGGCAGAGCTATGGGTCCTTGCCTATCTGTCCTTTAAGGGTCTCTCAACCCCATTTGCTAAATTGCAAGAAGTCTCTTTCTTACCTAAACAAAATTTTGATCTAAGCATGGCTGGACCTGAAGGCGAACCATACAGTTCCTCCTATAGTGACCTCCACATGGTCGGGCTGCAGGACCAACTAATATTTGCCTCGTGCCCGCCATCTTGGGGAAAAGGCTCCTGTATGGGAGCAGGAAACTTCACTTGCCCTTTGACCACCTCAGCCATTAGAAAGTGGTTCTTAACATCAAACTGAAATCCATCCGCTGTTAATATGCAGCCATTGGTCTTAGTTTTACCCTTTTGAGTCATACAGAACATGCCAGCTTCCCCTTCAATGGAGCATATTCATTTATATGGTTTTCCCTGGAACTGTGAGGTCCTTAAGGATGAGGATGGTGCCTGGTTCCTGTGGAGTCCCCAGAATTTAGCACAATGACTAATATACAAGTGCTCAATGAGTGCTGGCTGAATTAATGGGTGTGCACGTGATAAGACTATGGAATGTATGCCTGATGAACTATGCTACCCGAATGTAAAAACAGTATTTGTAAGTACTATTCATATCCTCGAACTTCGCATAATCTTCTCTTCTCATGACTATTCGATGTGGGTCAAAAACTCTCAAAAATAAAAATTGGGGAACTTTAAGTGAAGATGTCTCTGTAGTAATCCCCGTTCAGACTGAAATATTCTGTTTGGGGAGAACGCATGACACTCGCAGAGCCCATTCTCCTTTATCATGTGGGTCAGGGTCTCAAATTAGCACTTTCTCACTTTGGGAGAAAACGAGAGTCCAAGGAAATGAAACTGAGGGCAAATCCATTCGGCTGAGACAGATGGAGGCGAGAGACATGCAGAGAAGGTGAACTCCCCAGTAACCTCCTTCGTCACACATTTCCTGTGCTCTCCAGAGAGCAGAGCTCCCCCCTTCTCTGCACCAGCATGGAATCTGTCAGCAAATTCCTTCCTATCCTGCACTTCTTATACGGTGGGGGCAGGGGACAAGCTGCCACAGTCAGCCTCCAGCAGCAGAGGAGGGCGCTCTTCAGGAGCAGGTGCCTCTGGGCTTCTGATTTATCTTTATGTCCTTAGCCCAGTACAGGACCCGGCATACTACCGAGCAAACTGCATTCTCCCAGTGCGTGCACTTAGAATTAATTCACACTCTGCCAAATGCAACCAACCATGGCTGTGTGTCTGCTTTTCCGAAGCGGGACTGCCTTGTCAGATGCCTCTGAAGGAAGGCTCCTGTTCCCCCGTAACATTTCCAGAAATGAAGAACATTTTCATTCCCAGTAGTGCATTCCAATTCGATGCCAGAGTTTGCAGTTCGGTACCCTGCCTTTTAAAATCTGCACCCACTACTCGATTCAGAGGGCCTGGAAGACATTAGCTCAACTATGTGTACCTATTAAGCAAAGCCATGAAAAAAACATCATGCCACTTTGCTGCTTTGTCCCTTCCAGTTGGAATGACGTCCAAACTCCGGCCTGCAAACCCAGCAGGATCAGTCCCTGAACCCTCTCCAGCTGCATCTCCTGCTACCCAACCTCTCTGTGCACCGAGCTGCGGGACAGTTGGTCCTCTGTTAGTTCCTAGAGCATGCCAAGCTCTGTTTTGCTGCAAAGGCTTTATGCTTACTTGTCCCTCAGCTGGGACTCATGCTCCCCGGCATTTCCCATGAATGACTCTTCTCATATGTCAAATGGGAGTTTAAATGTCACCTTTCCAGATACGCTTTCCCAGACACTCCTTCCAAAGTAGAATCTGCCTTGCATCTGTGATAGCATTGTGCCCGTTTCTCTTGCAGTGCTATTGCAGCAGAAATTACTTTTTTCTTTTTTTGTCATTTTTTTATCATTCACCATCCCTTGGTGGTGTGATGCGTGTCTACCAGGTATGCTGTCCTGTCTCCAGTGCCACCTACCATAACAGAATACTGTGAGATAAAGTTTCCAAGTGTGGGCCATGGGCCAGGCTCTATGCAATTCAGCAGCATTGCCTTTTGCAAACCTCACCACAAAGCTAAGGGGTAATGACTCCCCCCATTTTATAGATGAGAAAACAGGAGGCTAAGTGACTTGCCTGAGGTCACACAGTAAGTGATATAGTTGGGGTTTGAATCTATACTCTCTGATTCTAGAGTCCATGATCCTCTGATTCTAATCCAGAGTTATGACATTGAATAAACAAGTTCCCAAGAAATAAATATGAAAAGCAACAATAGCACATCTCATAATTTCCACAACTGTGCATTACTAGAAGATAGGAACTATGTCTTATATTACTTTGGTGGTTTTTAACACCCGTTGCAGTGAAGGGGAGTAATTCAGAGTGACTGAATTGATACTTGCAAAAAGCAGCAATTTAATAATAATACAAGCCATGGTGGTTTGCTGAGTATAGCGACGCTGGGCTTATGATATGAATCAAATCACAGAATGTAGAGTAAAATGGGTGCTAAAGATCATTAGCTCGGCTCCTTTCTATAAAGATTCATTTGCTCCCAGGTTCCAAGGTCCTTAAGCAAGCACATGTGGTGGTCTACGGCTTGCCCCTACTTCATTCAAGCTTCACCTACTGTCCTTGCCCCTACCTACATCCCCCTCAGCAGCTTCAGGAACTTGGGCTTTAGTTTTCATGCAGAGGGAGCAATGAAGGAATTTGTGTATAGCATGATTAGTTTGGGTGGATTTAGGTGGACCACTGCAGACCAGATTGAAACCCATAGCATGGACCACCATCAGGAGTACACAATGCTTTTACCTCATTAATGTATTCTTAGTAAATAAGTGTGGAAGGAAGAAAGCCAAGAGGAGAAGGGATTGTCCTTGGAATAGTCCAGCTGAGTTGATAACCAGAGATTAGTTGAAGGACATGGTCTTTGTATTTGGGCTACAAATAAGAGAACATCCTAAGGGCAACAGACTGAAAAATAGTAATTCTTTCAAGTGGTGCAATTTCTCTGTCATCTCTTCAGCTAGTCATCACACAAAACCTGCCATAGATAAGACAGACTTCCCCAAATTGAGGAAGTCACAGGGCAGAGCTGATCAGTCCTGCTGGGAGGAAAAGGAAAAGATGACGTGAACACAATGTTAGGCTGCTGCCAAAGAAAGCTGAGTTCTAGCCCTGTCTTGGAGCACTTTACTAATCCACTCAGGGTCCACCAGTCAGGAATGAACGAGGAAAATGGACCCGGACCTCAGATTCTCTTCCATGGACTCTTCACAATAGGAAGAAAGTGGTCTATCAGTGAAGCTCCCTACCCTCACCTCGGAAGACTGCTTCAGAGTCCAACAAATGGTACAGGTGCACCAACAAGCTGCACATCTGAAATCCTTCTCCTGTGAATCATCCATTATTCCTCTGCAAGTCTCAAGGCTTGGAAACAGACTGCCTGGAGCTTCTGGAGCAGAACCCTTCAGCAATATCACGTTTTCTTTCTCATCAGCCCTGGTTACTAAATCAAACCATTTGGAAGCTTGTATAGCCAATGGGCCGGTGAGCCCAGGATGGAAACTTCCACCATCCTCTCCCCTCAAAGTCTCCCTTACGCTGTCCATCCCTCTCTGTCTCTCTCTATGTTTGTGCAAGCCACCTATGATTATTTGTACACTTGCCCCAAATAGAATGTTAGAAGTTATTTTATTCTTACAGATAATGGCCTGGTTTTTGTCTTATGATGAAACGAATACACATTAAAAAGAGAGGTATGTTTCTGTTTTTTCTCATATAAACAATTCCTAAATTCTCCTCCAGCTCTCCCATTGTGGGATTTCTCCTATTCTAAATCTGGGCCTGCAGATCTCATTACCCCAGCATGATTTGCACATTTCAGAAGTCCCATCCTGAGCAGAGATCAACACTCAAAATAACTATCCTGATTTTTTTCACAGTTCTTCACTTTGTGCCTACACAATGGGAAGTGAGGATCCATGGTATGGCTCCTGCCTTCAAGATACAGGAATAATAAGGTCTCTCATAGACCTGAGGCTGTTCTTACCATTTCAGACCCCAATGCAGTCATCTTCCCCTCACCCCAAATCAGAGGGATGCATATGTCTGTAGCTACATTCACATTATTAAGTGGTTGCTCTGGTTACAGATCTTACAGGACTCACATTTCATCCTGAAGAATGTAGAGCCTTTGTAATTTCTAATGTCCAGGCAGAGAAAAGGATATTTAAGGACTCTGAAATAACATAGCAGGAAATTGAGATTCACTTACTGCATATAAAGTGATCGAAAAATCCCTTCTTTCACTATCTCTTTTCCCCTTGGGTCTGTGGTTCACAAACTGCAGAGCATAAATCGTGGAGCAAACCATGCTGGAATATCAATAAACCCACATCGACCCGAGGCAGGAACTCAGCTTGCAGTGTTGGGATTTTTTTTTTTTTTTTAGACTTTGGTTGGCAGCCAGGTTGATGAAAGTAGATACCAAAGAGAATAACAGCTTTGCAGCACGAAAAGAGGAATTAGAATTCAGGAAATGTTATCCATGTGCTGCTCTCTAAATGCATGAGGAATGAAGTCAGGGTGGAGGGTACATGGTAAATGGTCAATATCGAAAGCACCAACACAGTGCTGGAGGTTGCAAGACCCCAGGTCTGAGTAGTCCCCATGCATTAGGAGTTGAGTTGTGCCCCTCCTGAGGTTCGTATGGTATATTCCTAAACCCCAGCACCACAGAATGTGACCCTACTTGGGCATAGGGTTTTTAACAGCAGCATTCAAGTTAAAGTGAGGCCATTAGGGAGAGTTCTGATCCAACATGGCTGATGGTCTCATAAAAATGAACATTTACATACAAACACTCAGAGGGAGAAGCTGTTGCGAAAAAATATAGGGAGAGCACAGCCAACTACAAGTTAAACAGAGAGAGTAGAACAGATCTTCCCTTCCAGCCCTCCAAAGTAACCAATGCTGCTGAAACCTTGCTCCCAGACTTCCAGCCCCCAAAACTGAGACAATAAATTTGTTGTCTAAACCATTCTGTGTGGTGCTTTGCTGTAGAAGGCCTAAAAAATGAATACACCAGTCTTCTGGAAATGCCAGAAAAGGAGCAAATGGCTGCCATCTCTTCTGCAGGTACCCTTACTTTGAACTTCCAAACAAATTCTTTCCTGATTTACTTGGTTTCTTTTACTCTGCTCTTGGTCAGTTTTCAAATAATTTCCCCTACTTGTACCAAGTATGTGTGAAATAATAACCAATCTTTATTATCATTCTATAATAAAGACAAAACTAAGTGCCATCAGAATGTCTGGTCAACATGAAAAACAAGGGAGGCCACCTGGAAACAGCATCATTATACCCAAAAGCAAAGAGAGATGAAATTGATTTATTTTAGATAGATTCTTAATGAAGAAGTGTAGCAATTCCACCCATCTTTCAGAAATAGGAGAAATAGCTCATGAATCTTCTGCTCTCTCCCTGCCATCCTCACCCCCATATGATTTTCATGGACACCAAAGAGGAATTAAGAAACTAGATCTGGGCTTCTTAAGGGCTGTGGGCAGACATGTGTAGAACTAAAAGCTCAATAGGTTATTTTCAAAAGCTGTGCCCACCACTCCCACACCCCAGCTCAGGAACATCAACTCCCCCTACATTTTTTTTCCTGATAAATGAGAAAGCAAAACTTCTCCCATGCGCCAGTGTTTTGACAAACATTCGTGAAGCTCATTCTCTGTGGTCAGGACATGCTGGACATGAGACACTTTAACAAGATACAATCTTTAAAAATAAAATTTGAAAAAACACAAAAGATACAGTCTTCCTACATAAGTGCCCAACTTGTGAAAGATTCGGACATGAAAATGGGCCGTGATGATGGTAGTTGGTGTAAAATGAACGTTAAGAAAGGGCTTCTAATCGGGCTCAGGGAGTCCGAAAGCCCTCTACGAAGTGCCTTCTGAGCAGAGGAGTTAGCCAGACAATGACAAGGCAGAGAGGACACCATAAGCAAAGGTACAAAGTGGAACACAGCACTGTTGGGAGTGAAAAGGTGCACATGTGCTCAAGCATGCACACATGCCCACGTGGTACCAGCCTCGTGGGAGGGAGAAGAGTATATTTGTGGTTAGAGGCAACAACAGTAGATAATAGGTAGCCTGAGTTGCTGGAAAACCACATATGGTCTTGAGAGTAGAATCACAGGAAGCTGCACCTGCTGGCAAGGCTCGGATTGGAGGTTTCTTGGATCCAGCAAGATTAAGTGATTTATCCAAGGCCACTTGGCTGGTTAACAGAGATGAGACTTAAGTCTTCTTTCTCCCAAGTCAGTTCTATCACCACTGGGTAATAATAATGGCGAACAAGTATTGGTAGTTATGATAAGATATTACATGCATTAAATTTTTTAAGTCTTTACAACAGTCCAATAAAATAGTTGTTGCTATTATTAACCCCATTTTCCAATGAAAACACTGAGGCATGGGGAGTTTAGGCACTGCTCAAAGTCACGGCTGGCAAGCGACTGTTTTCTTAACCATTATTTCACGGATCCTCTGAATTGTCTTCTATAGCAATAGTGTATACAGAAAAATAATGGTCAAAAAATGGTCAAAAAAAAATATGGTCAACCTCTGGGATATATCTGAGATAGAAGGAAAATATGCCTGTGCAACTTTTGCAAGATATAAGTTTATCTTTGCTGAGAAGAGTGCTATTTCATTATTTAATTTTCAATTCATTATTAAATTTTCAATTTAATTGCAATAAAATTTTCAAAATTTCATTATTTAAATTTCAAAATTCTCAAGTGAGAATTTACACTAATTTCAGGGAAGTTTAACGTTTGTCTTTATTGGAAACAGCAAAACAAAACTCTGAATGATTTCTCTCTTGTTTTAGCCTTCCACATCCCATGGGCATCCCCAGTTGCACTTTGGTTGGATGTGATTTATATGTTGATGCCTTTATCTTTGACTACCTCAGATGTATCTATTGTGAGATCATATATAAAAGGATTCTTCTAAGAAGGAAAGGTGATTTGAGAAAAGGAAGGTGAACCTGAAACACCTTTTAGGATTGATATGCATCACTTGTAAAAAGTCAGGGTCAGACAGGGAGATTACACCTTGAGCATGAGCTCTAATTCCCTCTTGTGCTCTATCAGAGCTCTGGCAGTATGCTTGAATTTACTATATTGCAATCATGACTTGCAATTAATAAAAAATAAAATGCACTCGTTACTCATTCTAGGACAATGCTGCATGTGTAGGTGTTCTATGCCTGACACTCTGTTAGGTAGAAAGAACACAAGATGGTGGTCTACTCCTTTCTTGATGGAGAACATGGTGAAAGAAAGTAAAAACTATTAAGAATTGGGACGCCTGGGTGGCTCAGTGGGTTAGGCCGCTGCCTTCGGCTCAGGTCATGATCTCAGGGTCCTGGGATCGGTCCCGCGTTGGGCTCTCTGCTCAGCGGGGAGCCTGCTTCCTCCTCTCTCTCTCTACCTGCCTCTCTGCCTACTTGTAATCTCTCTCTGTCAAATAAATAAATAAAATCTTTAAAAAAAAAAAGAATTGGCCAGGGCAGGTGCTGGGCCTTAATAAAGAGAAGGGCTGGCTATGTCTGGAGAGAGACACAGGTGGCCTCAGAGGGAAACAGTGTGTCCTCATGATTAAAGACCCACTGAAGTCAAGCCTCCAGTGTTCTACCCTATGAATCACTTAATGTTGGAGGTCCCGAGACTATGCTACCCCTGTAATCTTTAGCTTCCTCAGCTGTAAATTTATAATGAACAATAGTCCTGATTTGATGGAGATTTGCGAACAGCAAGGGACATAATGTCTGTAAAACAGCACAGCCCCATCCCAGAGTTAACACTCTTTAGGTATTAGCTGTGATTATTATCATTTGAAGAGCTGACATTTGAGCTGGGCTGTGAACGTGAAGAGTATTTTGCTAGGTGGAAAAG